>NC_091272.1:1533105-1839726 GCF_042100115.1 Alternaria dauci
AAAAAACAAGACGCGTTTGAAGCCTAGAGGCAGATGTATGACAACCACGCTAGATGGACTTCCCTCACAGTAGAGCTCAGCCACGACGGTGTCCGGACCCTGGGTCAGCCACTTTGGCGGCCTTATCAGGGCTGTCAGACGCTCGTTGGACCTCTCCAGGGCTGTTTGGCAAAAGCTGGAACATTTCAAATTCTAAATGGTTGCATGAGACTAGGCATGTCTATCTTGGAGATGCTGCTGTACTATTCTCCGCCTTTTTGTCATATGGCAAGCCTACCCAGGTGAGGCTGAGGAGCTGACCAAATTAGCGACAAAGCGCAGCAAGAATGGCACAGCTTACCGCCGAGCATCATCACCACCATCATCCTGAGGCTATGTGCGGAGTATGTGGTATAGCAAGTCTGTGGTGGAGATACTACATGAGTACATATATGCAGACATTCTTCTTCGTCAAGTACAACATCACAGTATCTCCTTCACAACATCTTCATCACATCTTACCAATTATACAACTCCACAACCTACCAACTCATCATTCAATATGGTCGCTATCACATCAATTACTCTGGCAGCCACGACGCTCATCAGTCTCGCTACTGCTATCCCAGCGCAAGCAGTTCGGTCTACGGGTGTGATCCATCGCGTTTTCGCCGGTTCTACAACCGCCAACAACGGTCTTCATTTCGAGCCTGAAAATGTCGTCGCTGAACCTGGCGATCTGATGGAATTTCACTTCCTCCCCAAAGCGCACACGTTTGTGCAATCTTCCTTCGACAAGCCATGTGAGCCTCTCGGCGGCGATGATGCGATTTTCTCTGGCTTCAACTTCAACACTACTGCGGGCGAGGCACCAAATGTCTTTACCTTCATGGTGCTAGACAAGAATCCGATTTGGTTCTACTGCTCTCAGACCAACGGCAACCACTGCCAGAGAGGCATGAGCGGTGTGATCAACCAGGACTTTAACTCCGACAAGACGCTCGCAAAGTACAAGGAGAATGCTGTCAACACGGTCACCAAACAGCCTTCTTGTGATCCCCTTAATTCTCAGGGTGGGATGATTCTGCCAAATGTGCCTTTGTGAGCACTTGGCTGTAGTGGTTGTGCGTGGCATGGGCAGTGTAATGGCTGCACGGCTTTTCCTTTAAGTTTTCTCCTGCATAGCATTTGGCGTGGAATTTTCTGTTTGTTAATCTGCATTGCGTTGGAGTTGGCTTTTGATGTTTTATCCTTCTTACACTTGCTGTTGCTAGAAGCTTAGTTTTCTCTATTCTACCAAATTTCAGAACAGTCATTTTCACTCTAACTTGATTTACATCGCTCTGTCTAGCTCGCTCAGCTCATACCACTGCTCAAAGGTGTTATCCACGATAGTCAAACCCATGATTCGAGTTGCCTCCGTGATCAAACATTCTCCCAAGCTGCATAAGAAGTCTCACACGAACCCAAAGACCGAGAAGAGCTGCCTGGAGCAGACTTCTGACAAGCTTACACACTACGCCAATTCGATACGATACCGATGCTTTCTAGAGTATGAGGTTTGCTTTTATTGGGTAATGCGAAAGCTTTTCGCAATTCCATGACCATGTGTTCTTTGATATCGTCCTCGGAGAAAACATACCAATCATGACCTACCTGAGTTTGCCAGCCACCGTAAAGTTTGCTCTCGGGTTCCTCCCTGAATGGATGCTATCTCACAGATACCTAAGTAGTTCTTTGTATGTCTCACGTATCTAATGTCCGCTTCCTAACTGCGAATTCGCAGACTACAAATATACTTGGTTGCCGTAAATCGTCCTCACCATAACGTAAATATCTGCGCCAAAGTAGTTTAATTGAACGGTCACCATGGCTCGTACGCGCGCTACCAAAGGGCGTCCTCGGCCGCCATCTCGCAGCACCATTACTAGGGTCGTTCCAAGACGCGAATCTACAGTCGAAGCACTCCGTGCATCAATAACGTCCATAGAATTGGACGAGAACAAGGTAAAAAAGATACTTAGTCCTCTAAACGAGCGACGAGCGCATTGTTCTACAGATCTTCTGGGAGGTACGTGCGATGCAGAAGAGAATACCGTAAAAATCAAGAAAGAAGAGGATGATGATGACATGGTGGATGCAATGAAGGTCGCAGCATGGCCGAAGAGACACGCCCAAGACACAAGTTCAAAAGCTCCAGCAACGAAGAAACAGAAGCCATCTCCACCTAGTTCTACTACTCGTACTACACGTTCGAAGACCTTGACTTCGAGAACCAAACCGGATAGTATTCGTTCTGACACCGATACGAAAACTCACAGCGAGTCAGAACATGAGTCTAAGCTATGTGACAGTACGATCAAAAACATCGGCAGTTATCGAAAGAATGGGAAGATGTCTCTCCCCAACTCACCTCTCGATCTCCTGCGTCCGTACATGGCTTTTCAACTCTCAGTCTCTGGGCTCTCGGGTAAAGCATACAAAGCTGCACAAGCATCCATGGCATCTGTTCTTGACGTGGCAGAGCACTTGGAAAAACATGGCAGTAGCGCTCTGATTGAAGCGCGCAATAGCCCAAATAGCAGCGTTGAGGACCGTAAAACCTGCGTGGATCGAGAGAACATAGTAGATGGGAAAGAGAAGCAAGTAGGAAAGTCTAAGCGGAAGACAGAGGAAGATGTGTTGCCGAGAAAGCAACGGGAACTAAATGAACAAACGCGGAAGAGACTTGAACGGGAGAAAAGGCGAAAAGAAACAGAAGGCGAAGAAAATGGAGGAGAAATAGTAAGCCTCCAAGCACACATACCCCTCTCCGCCTTCTCCACTACATGCTAAAACAACTAGACCACGCACCTCTCTTCCAGCTCCTCAACCTCATCCGATGCAGCAACAGAGGTAGCAAGCGACACTGACGATGAAGCCAAGTATCCACCGACCAAGGCTCTCTCTGTCCTCTCCACAACATCATCCTACCAATCCCTTCACAGATCAACAGATTCCGTCGAGACCAGTTCGGTAAGTTCCCAATTTTCCGCTCTTTTTTTTTTTCTTCTCTTCTCGAGGAGAATGTGTTGATGATACTAATCAAGTACAGTAGGAAGGCGAAGAAAGCGATGTGATTGAGCGCCGAGAGAAGAATGCATTGCGACGGCGGAAAGCAAGGCAGCAGAGGCGAAATGTACGAAAGAGGAAAGAACGTAAGTCGGAGAGTGGATCGGAGAGTGGATCGGAGAGTGAACCACAAATAGAAATGGATATCACAGGACGGAAAGAATCAGAGAGAAGAACACCTGTGTTGGCGAATCTAGAGTGTGGCAAGGAGGTAGTGGTAGATTTCCTCCCTGTTGCATGGTGACAGTATGTCGACCACACTCCTGGGGACCTATAGACAAGTATAAAGTCGTTTCATCATAACCTGCTCGATCCACCGACGAGTATCACATCTTGATCCTCAAGCCGGTGTTCCCTGTCCGTTCCGTGCCAGATCGATCGCTGGCAGCACCCATACTATCCGCGTCGCTATCATCTCGATCTTGATAATCTTCTTGTTCATCATCCATAATGCTCAAGCCTAGCGTGCCGACTTTGAATGTGTTGCTGCACCACTCGCTGAATACATCCGGGTCCCACACGCCATCCTCCCTGCCTTTGCCCTTTGTGCTTCTGCTAGTCCCATTTTGATTGGCAAGAGAAGGGGAGTATGACGTGTCGTACCAGTCTTCATATGTTTGTGTGACAGATTCCATGACAGCTGCCACGAGCATCTCACGTGTACGTGCGTCGGTGATGTATTCTTCTAGCTTCGATCGCAGAAACGGTGTCTCTTGTTCGATGTTCTGCCGGATCTTGCTCGTGCGCGCAGGGGCCTCGCTTGGTGGCACCTTCTTGTTGTTCTTCATATCGATTGGCGCTGTTATCCGGGTGACAAATTGTCCAGTGAAGTCGTTGATCGCTTGGCGCAGGCGCGCGTCTACTTCAGCTTTGGCATCCAACATGTTCTCTACAACCTTGGGAATGAGTAGGCCGACGAGGTTGCGCGGGTTGAAGAGGCCACCACGAGCACGCAGCTCCCAAAACGTATTTGTGACACTGGAGAAGTTATATTGAACCTCGGTTTCTGGTGTGACGAACTCTATATCGAAAGCCACAATCTGTTGCTTCAGGAGGAGGAGGTGCGATACGAGGAAGAGGGCGGCGTCGGTCGGCGAGGCGGATTTAGCAAGCAGCGTGCTAGCTTGAGCGAGGGAAAGCGTGGTACTGTGGACAATATGATGAGCCAAGTCGTCAAACACGGAGGACTGAGAGCACATTAGCATGGACAGGGTGTGCGACTGTTCAAAACGTACATGAACAAGCCTGTAGATTTTGCTGAGCAACCATATCGCTTTGCGCAATGTAGGGTACCAGTCTTTGAAGGCCGCTTCGGTATTGTAGTTCCACCGCGCATCTGGGTCGTCATCCTCCACTATTGTAGGCGTCTTTGGCATCAATGGGGTGGGCGGCACTTCGGACTTGGGTTCCTTCTTGCCAGACAAGACTGGTTGATTTGACTTTGTTCCCGATGTGGCGTGCTTCTTGTTCTTTGCTGGATAGTCGAGATCTTCTGGCTTGGGCTTGTATCTTTCAATATCATCCCGCAAAATTGCAAGCGATAGGAACACCAATCTGTTTTGTGCATCCTGCAGTGCGGGATGTACGATAACAGAGAAGTCTAGCTTGTTCGCTTCGACAGGCGATTCTTCCTCTTCCTCCTCCATGTATCGTGTTTGTATAAGGGTACATAATTCGCACAGCTTGAGTATCTGCGTCTCGTGGATGGTGCGCGGTCGGAGATAGTCGTAGAGAGGCTCGCATACGGCTTCCAAAAAGTCGTACAATCCGCCGTCGCCTTCGAACCACTCGCGCCATAGGTCGCACTCGTCGAAACATATGCCTCGTATGTAGCTTATACTGCTCCGTGCAAAAGCCACGAGGTCTGTCGATGTGCTTGGAGCTTGTGCGATGTCTCCGATCTTCTTCGTAACGATAGGGAGGATGAGGCGGCCACGGGTGGCCGAGTAACTCTGGTACAACTCGTTCATTAGACTCTGGTACTCTGCTTCGCCGCCTGGCGCTGCTCCAGCTGGCAGCACTGCCCGCTTCTGTATCTCAAGGCCTATACTCTTCAACTCTGGTGCTCCGACGCGGAATTTGGCGTACAACAGCGCAGACATGGTCGTATCGTTCAGTTGTCTATCCGCTATCCGCTTGGAGACATCGGCTGCAATTTCTCGAAGCGCCTCGGTGAAATGAACACGGATGAGCGTAAGGGCGCGGGTGAGGAGTAGTCGGTATCTGGATCGGTACGTTTCGGCCTCGCGATGTTTGGAATGCGCCTGCATGTACTCTAGACAGCTGTCCAGATTTGCCAGCATCTCGACGAACTCGCTACCCCGCACTATCTTGCCTGCGCCCGGAGCATTGAGCCGTTTGGTCGTAGGCTCGAGGTACAGATAGTACCGGAGGTTCTGCTCCATGTCGTCGGCGAGCTTGGTAATGCGCTTCTGGTCGTCGATGAGGCCCTCGCATTGTGTGCGGAATGCGTTTGTCTGCGCTTCGACGACCTTGAAGGATTCGGAGAGGGAGGAGAGGATATCGAGGGTGGCGGCAGTGTCGGCACTGATGTTGTCGAGGTGGCTGCGCGTCATGTGCAGCTGGTGCTGGTAGAGCGTGTACTCGTCATGACTGGCTTCGAGCAACTCGTCGCTGAGGCCGCCATACCACTTGGCAAACTCCAGCTCGGTGCTGATGTCCTCACGCGACTTCTTCTTCTCCAGTGCCTTTTCCTTCCTCAGATGCGCGCGCACAACCGTGTAGAAGTCGCTGTACGACTTGGCGCGTCTGGCCACGGTGGCCGGTGGAGGGCCATTGAGCTTGCCCGGTCGGTCCTCTTCTGCCGCCTCGGGGATGGCTTCTACGCGCTCCAAGTCAGCCTGACTCTCCTGCAAGGTACAATCATCAGAAGTGCTCAAACGTACCCGGCAGCGGATGGTGGGCTTACGTTCTCCTGTTTGAGCAGGCTCTCTCTCCGGCGGTGCTTGCCCTTTTCCTGCGGCTTGGCTGTGCGAGGGACAAAGGCCGTGTACCACGAGTCTGCCTCGTACATTCTGGCGCACTTGGGATGCTGGTGGGGTTCTTGTCTGTGGACAGGAAACACGACGGCGCAAGCTTCCACATGGACATGTCGGAGCTCGGTGATGCTCGTGGGGGTGTAGCAGATGGCGCTAGTCTCACTCGGTGCTAGCCCATCTGTCGAGTGTGGAGAAAGTCTAGAGCGTCATGATCACGCCGCTGCGATTTCGACAAACTATCGAAGCTGTCGAATGATCAGGGCTCCAACTATAATCGGACCTTTGCACATGTTGCAGATGCCGTTCTCTTAATTCTACCAGACAGCTTTGGGTCGACACTTGCCACCACCAACCCACGAGTCTCTACATACTACACCATGCTCAGCACCAGATGTGTGGCACGCGCATCTCGACCAACGCCTCATGCCCCGCGGCTATGTAGGCACATAGCGACCAGACCCCCGCCATCCCATGTTCGCGCAGCCTCGCATCCTTATGCACAGCGACGACAACAGCATTTCGTCCGGTCCATAGCTACTGTCGGCGCGCTCTGGGCTACCGCCACCGCATGGCAGTGGTGCAATGGAGAGTCGATTATACGAGATGCGCACGCTGAAGAGCAAGAGGAACCCGAGATAAAGTTCGAAGCGCCACGGCGGCAGGCAACATCGAGCGACGACAACAGGAACATCATCAGCTCACAGCACCTCCAGGTGATAAAGAGCTGGGAGAATCCCGGAGTTTACACATGGGGCTCGAATGCGGGCAAGGTCGTGGCACCCGACTCGGACGAGAAGTACATCAAGACACCGCGACGGCTGAGTTTCTTTGACGGAAAGTTGCTGCGAGACATCAAGCTGGACAGAAATTTCGGCGCTGCCATAGACGAGAAGGGCGATCTCCTACAGTGGGGCACCGCTTTTGCCAACGATATCAAGGAGCCTACCAAGACGCTTACCGGTCACAACCTTACATCGTTGGCCATCTCACGCGATCGAATTATTGGCCTTTCCAAAAATGGCTCCGTATATTCTATACCCGTCTCGCAGGCGGAGCAGATGGAAGGCCCAAAGCCTCCATCCGGGTCCTGGATCCCCTTCTGGGGCGGTTCCAACAACATCTCCTACCGAAAGCGCACGCCTGAGAATCTGGCATGGAATGAGCGCGTTACCGATATTGCCTCTGGTCTCGAGCACGCGCTCATGCTTACGTCTTCTGGCCGTGTCTTCTCTTTCGCATCAGGCTCACAAGACTTTCCCAGCAAGGGCCAAATGGGAATACCCGGTTTGTCGTGGGAGACCCGGCCGCCTGGCGCTTTCGACATTCCCCACGAGATTACTACGCTCAAAGGCTTCCCTGTCACGAAGATCGCTGCTGGCGACTACCACAGCTTAGTTTGCGATTCCGAAGGACGCGCTTTTACTTTTGGTGACAATACCTCCGGCCAATTGGGCTTCCCGTACAATGCCGAAGCACAAAGCATCGATGCTCCGTCCCTACTTCCGACACAAAAGCTCTTCTCTGGTCAGGCAGGCAAAGTGACAAACGTCTTCGCTGGCGGCAACACGTCCTTCCTTGCTACGGAAGCGACCAAGGGCAACAAGACCACCGCAGACACCTGGGCCTTCGGATTCGGTCTGACCGGCCAACTAGGTACTGGTCGATGGGTGCACACACAGGCAGACCCTGTCAAGGTCCCTGCCTTCTCCGGTCTCTTCGAATGGGATGAAGTCAAGAACACTGCGATCCCCATTCGCCTGTCCACCATCTCCGTCGGTGCAACACATGCCGCCGCCGTTCTCGACAATGTCGCCAGTGTCGCTGTATCCGGCCGATCGAGACAGCTCACAGACAACGACACGAATTGGGGTCGCGACATCTTGTTCTGGGGCAACAACGAGTTCTACCAGATCGGCAGTGGAAAGCGAAGCAACCTAGCCACGCCAGCCTACATCCAGCCACTCGACCAAGCCGCTGAGCAAGAACGCGCTGCGTCTGCTGGTGGGTTTGGGAGACAATTAAGAGAGAAGGAAATGCATCGGTTCCAAATCACACCAAGAAATAAGGTCAAAGTCAACGGCCGGACAGTCGAGTTTGAGCAAAAGGTGGAATGTGGACGCGGATGCACTGCTGTTTACTCTGCTGTCTGATTTTGCTAGACGCACCACTTTTTTGCATTCTTGTACATATACCTCCGCCTTTTAGGGCGCGCATCGCTACGTTTGATGACATGTTGTAAGATTAGGATTTAGGGTATGCGATATCTCTCTCTCAAATCAAATAAAAAGTATTTGATAAGCAAAATCGTGTCCTCGCAATGATGGTGGAGTCTATAAATTCGTTAGTGTGTTTCCATGGCTACCTAGCCTCCTGGGGTCGGATATAAAAAAAATGCGCCGGATATTCGCGTGCATATTTCGTGGGCCTCTGGACTCCACTCCTCATCAACTTGAAATCGGAAGGAAGCGGTCCACGCGTCCACCCAATCCGTATGATCCTGAAACCGATAAGTAACAATGACGCTTGTGTCACCACGCGTGGGACCATGTACATGCTTGAGTGGTGGAGCGAGGAAGGTAATTTGAGATGTGGCGGGGGATATGAGCTTATCCTGTTGTAAAAAATTGAATGACTGCACCGACTACATACCTGTGTCGATGTCTTAGCTAGCTAGTTTGGGTATATGGTACAAGATGTGTGAAGCTACATGACTTTTCGGTACAAGCTTTGTAGTTCTGGAAGAATAGTTGGCAAGGTGAAAAGAGAAAAAAAAAATGTCGATGCCTCAAAAGGTATAAACAAGAACGGCATACGCTATGATGAAGACGCAAGATTGGACGGCTGGGGAAATTAACAGGCGTCCGTAAAGCTCCCATGGAAATCGACCGAGATCAGAGGTTATTATATGGCAGAGTGCTTCAAAGGCCCATGCGCTGAATCATGGCTCTCGATTCGGCTTCAGAAAGTTCGTTGCCGTCGATGTTGATACGACCTTCCTCAACCTGAGCGAGATCTGGCTTGACCATACCCTCGTGTAGGTACTTTAGGAAGGAGAGTAGTTGTTCCTCAAAAGCAGCATATGGATGCCGCTCCTGAGCTGCTTCTATCGCTTGGAGACTCGATTGCGATGGGTCTCGTGGCAGAAGCTCGCGGACGTACTGGTGCTTGATCCTCGTCCATTCGCGGTTCTCTTCTCGGAGGTTGCCTTCAGCGCAAAAGAGTTGCCGCATAGCGGCTACGTCGGCTGGTTCATCGGCCCAGCGTTCGACACCGGGACAGCCATAGGCGAAGATGGTGTTGAACGTCTCGTCGCCGTAGGCGCCATTGCGAAGATATTCGCCAATGACGGCTTGCAGCATGAATTGCGCGGCCAGGTCGAACCATTCAGAAGTCGGGAACCAGTCATCATCCAGGTTTACACGGGCAGCCGTAAGTTCGATGAAGACTGGCAATAGGCAGTGGAGTGAGGGTGTGCCTGCTACATCAGTGACCCATCTCCTCTGATCCAGAGGCATGCTCAATGCGGATGCAAGGGCTGATCGGTTCTCGTAAAGTGCGCCATCGGACAACGGAAAGTCCTTTTGCTGGTCGAAAGGTTGCTGGAGCGCAGCAGGGTGCTGAGTTCGTTGTCGCCAGTACTCGCCGCGGCTCTTGTTCTGCTCGCGAAGACTATCGAGTGATTCCTCGGTTGTCCATGTCTCGTCGTGATGCAGTCTGTGCGTGAAGATTAGGGCGAACTGCAACAACCGTGATCGAAACGACGCCTTGGGGTCTAGGCGTCGGCCATGGTGCCTGTGACCCAAGAATATTCTCCAATCTTCATGTCGTCAGTGATCAATAAGAAAAAAAGGACGGTGGCTGTTCATACCCGCGGTCATGTTGACGAGTGCATTGGGCAAATCGGAATGATACGGGTCACTGCTTGATCTCCACTCGAATACCAATCCAATGGCCTTGTAGACGAGAAAGTCCAAGATGGTCAAGTCGACATCAAACTGGTCTTCTTCTTCGTTCTCCATGCGACGGGTAAGGTTCAAGAAGCCTTCCCGGGGGCGTCGGTTACTGTCGTAGATGTTTTCCATTTTCTACTTGCAGGGGTGTGGAAGTTGGACGGGCAGCACGGAAGGCAGTCAACATGAAAGGTAGGCAGACATTGATGCAAATGATGAGCGGAAAGGACAGTAAGAAGCAAAGGTGCAGAGGGAGCTGAGGAGAGCAAGGGCACAAGAGGGAGTGATAGCAAACGGTTATAGAAGAGCGGATGCCCCGTCTAGACCCCACAGTTAGCCCACTGTGCAGAGGACAAAGACAATAGGCGGCTGGCTGGTTCCAGGGTAGATTTCATGCGTCGTGACCCGAGTGTTTGTCTGGCTGCAGGGGCAGTTTCCCAAGGTATGCGTAAGCGAGGCGAAGGAGTTCACGTCAAACAGACAAGCTGAGTCGCGGAGCAAAAGGCTCCACTGGCGTCGGGTCTGAGCAACTGGAGGGGAGCGGAAGAGACCGCACCTGCATGGTGGCTTCCCTTCTGAGACGCCGGCGCCGTCGGAGAAGTTGGTCGGTAGAGAGGGAGAAAAAAACAGCAACTCCTGTTCGCATCCAGAGTGTCGCATGTCGAGTGTAGGTAGATTAGCGCGAGGTACTGGTGGATAGATGGATGGATCGCGCATGCGCCCAAAGGACGGCCGAGTGCGAGGCGATCGCCCATGCGCGACGCCACCACCACCACCATTCACCACCCCACACGTCGGCGCTGACACCTGACTGACGCTCTGAGATGCGCGCCCGTCCACGGCTGCCGTTGCTTGACCATGCTGTCTAAGAAGTCGTCGATATTCATTTCCTCCTACACTAACCTCAGTCCCCTATGCTATGCTCAGGTCCCTCCTCCTCAGCCGGGGAAGTCATGCCGTCATACATTCTCACGTCGTCGTGAGCCCGCACAACAACGGCGAAGCTACGCCCAACACCAGGACGCGCCCGCGTACCACGACGATGTAGAGCTGCTGAAATGGCCAGAGGCTGAAAAACCACACAAGACACCCACGCCCTACCAGATCCTCAAATGCAGAAAGGGCGATGCATACACCAAGCACCGCTTCTATGCCCTTGTCAAGCTCTACCACCCCGACCGCTGCCATGCCTCAGCTGCTATAGCCCAGCTGCCCCTCCACGTGCGTCTCGAGCGCTATCGCATGCTTGTCGCTGCACACGACATCCTCTCCGATGTCCAGAAACGCAAGGCGTATGATGCCTGGGGCCACGGCTGGGCCGGCCACCACCAGACACCCACCATGCCCCGCCATAACGACTGGAATTATGATCCGCATCGCTGGGCTACCGACCCGCGCACCAATGCGACATGGGAAGACTGGGAGCGCTGGCACTACGAGAACAGCGGTGGCGGCAAGGATGACGCGCGAACCATCCAGATGTCAAACTTTACCTTCATGGCCCTCATCTTTGCCTTTGTAAGCATAGGTGGTGTCGTGCAGGGCACCAGGTTCAACACCTTCAACAACTCGGTCATTGAGAGGCGGGACCAGATACACCGAGAGGCGAGCATGGAGTACCGGCGGAGTAGGAATGCCACACTGAGCGCAAGCGGGGATCGCGACGAGCGCATACGCACCTTCCTGGAGCATAGGGAGTCGACCATTGTTGGCGAGCAATCCTATCAGCGCTTGCTCCCGCCCGCCGACACGTGCTCGCCAGAAGAGGTCAGGAGGCAGTGAAATGAGCACATTCTGGTGCCCAACACAGACTCGGTTATACCCTGAAAGCACATTTTGGTGCTATATCGTACGACTGCTATTACCTTCGCCGCACGAATGGAGCTAGGGCGTTTACTTCCTGTATATATGATTCGGCAGGCGGCACACAGGCGCGCGGCGGGCATATCCTAGCCTTCATGCGCGCTCAGACACCACGCAAATTCAACGACAATCACCTGCAGCACATCTGCCGCCTTTGTGATTGTGTAAACGTTTTTCCACCTCTAGCATCCCAGTCGGTCGTGGCAGGACTTCGGTCCATCAGAATACCAACACTGGCAATATATCGAAGAAGATCTACGCCAGAAGCAGCATAGCTTCCGCGCGGTTGCGTACACTCAGGGTTCAACAGAGCCTCAAACACTGCTGCAACTGTGTCACGGAGATGCAGTACCACAGCGTGTTCCAGCTTGGCAATAAGCGAAATTTCCTACGGGTAAGGTATATGACACGGGTTTTATCACTACATCTATGCGAACGCATGAACGCTCGCGCCACCAATACCCCGTCTCAATGTTTACCGATGACGATCGTTGAATCGTTGACAGCTTACGCGATTTTAGGTTCGCAGCACCTGACATACTCGCCTGTAGCTGCGCCTGTGCTAACGGCTCAAACTCTGCGCAGCCGCTGGGCAACCTGTGGCGTGAGCACGCCATTCCTGATGTTGTCAAACTTTGAGTCTGGGTACAGTAGCCAGTTGGGCGACGACTCAATGCCTACGCCACTTTCGCCGCCGGCCATTTTCTCTACAACCTTTCAAAAGTTAGCACACAATTCATCTCCACCATCTTGTGCGTGTGACTTACATTCCTCACAATACTGCCGTCGTTATCCGTCTTGTCACCGCTAATGTCCCACCACATTGCGCCACCTAACTTCTGTTGCGCAATGTAGTCAACCTTCTTCAGTGCCATGGCCACCGTATCGTAGCTGACAAACATGCCGCTTTTTTTGTCGTAGCTGTAGGACGCACCAATCTCCTCGTCGTAATACTCTTGTGCACCTGCTACCGGCAAGTCCTTGAAGTCATAGATGCCTTTCTCGAACGAGCCCTCGCCGACACCGTCGAATGGCTTCCCTACGCCTTGGGTGTTGGCAAAGGCGCGGCCATAAAGCGGCATGCCAAGATTGAGTTTGGAGGACGGAACGCCAGCAGCCATGTAGGTGGCCAGAACAGAAGCCGTGTTGAAAGGTGTACTTAGGGGATTGGACGTCGAAGGGTAGAGATTCGAGTTATGGCCGGTCTGTTTATCCCAGGAACCAGCGTAGTCGTAGGCCTATATTTCTGTCAGTTCACGTGCCTTTTGCGACTGGAAACCAAAATGCTTACCATCAGGTTTATGAAATCCGTAACTTCACTCATCTCTCTCAATGGCAGATTCTTGTAGTACTTCTCGCCAGCTGGCGCAGCGATCGTCAAGAGGAACTTTGGCTTCAGTTGGTTTTCAGAGTCGTCCACGTGCACAAGCGTATCGGCATATTCGTCCATCTGGCCCCTAATCTCCTTCAACAGTTCCAACCATTGATGTCCTTGCTCATTGTCCTTGGGATATTCCCAATCTACATCAATCCCATCAAAGCCATAGTCGCGGATCAATTCAACACACGAAGATGCAAAGCGCTGCCGGCCTGCAGCAGTAGCCATGGGGCCATCCATGTGCTTTTTGGTGTTGGTGTGCGTCCATCCGCCGACGCTCAATACTAACTTGAAGTTTCTGTTTTTGGCCTTCAGGATCTGGAGCTGCTTGAGCGATCCATAGAGATTGTTGCCCACGTCGTTCCAGGAATCCGTCGCATAGTGCTTCTCCGCATCGGCGTATGAGTCTTTCAAGAAAACTGTGCCATCGGGTTTGTTATCGGCGAAAGAGTAAAGTAGATGGGTTAGCCTCTCTGCTGGTATTTGCTGGGGCTGGAAGTTCCGCGCGTAAATGTCCCAGCTTCCATAGTACGCTACTGAGCGGTAGCCAGGACGAAGAGTGATATTGGGCTCAGCGGGATTGGGTGGAATATCGGTTGTTGAAGGTTGCGGTTGAGAAGTCGAGTAAGAAGGCGTGTCTGGTGTTGAGGACTGCTCTTTCGTAAGGCTGGCGGATACAGGATATGAAGAAGGAAACGCAGAAGTAATGAATGTAGTGTGTTGGTCTGATGGGCTGAACGCTGATGTAGGATCACCGGGTGGAGCAACATCCGAATAGGTTGTAAACGATGGAGAGGTAACGTCATGTGGAAACTATACTCGTGGTCAGCATGCTAGATCGTCTCGTGTACGATTGGCAGATGAATCAGCCTAAACCTACCACGAAAACATCCATCAGCGCATAATCCTTCTCAAGCTTCTCGACTCGCTCCAGCAAGCAGTCTTGATCACATGCATCTTGTGTTTGTTGCGCCAAGCCTCCTGCAGCAAGTAGGAGTGCCGTCATACATGTCCGCGCGGGTAACCAACGTGCGCACTAATCATATCGTCAGTCTTCCTGCTCCACGAAACACGTACTCTTCCCTGACATACCAACATTTTGCAAATTCTTTTCTAAAGGGAGAGGACAGAGTAAGCACACAAATTGTAGTGATTTTCCAAGAAGTAAGCACGGTGGGTCGCTCCGCATTATAACTCTCCGTATCCTGCAGATCGTTGTTCTCATCCCGCCGCTCTTTTTCCCATGCAGCGGACATGTGTGGAGCCTGCATTGCTTGCACGTTTTCTCCGACTTTCCCAATGTAATGTCACCTGTTTGGTCCATTGTTTCTCGGGTGTGAACCATTGTGCAGTGTCTGTTTCTGACCAGGATCTTGCTTGTTTTGGTAAGCAGGGTCTGGGATGGGCATTGGTACAAGCAGCCAAGCCACCGAAGAGGCAACGTGTAAGAGCGAGAAATGCGGAATATGCAGATTTAGATGCATCATGCGTACGCAAAACAGCGGGCTTGGGGGCCGGTTGGTAGGTGCGACAGGCACGGGAAAGAGATGGCATAATGTGGTTGATGGGGATACGAACGCATACAGAAATTTCTCTTCCAGGTACCTGATGGAAGGTAAGGGTGGAATCCGGATGAGAGGGATTGCTGTGGTAGGTGTTTCTCATGCGCGATGGCACTTCTCGCATGTTCAATGTCTGCTCCGTTCGTATCCACTCATCCTCAATCGCTGCCCTACCTCTTTCTTGGTTCCTCTTCTTAAGTAAACCAACACATAGATAACGACAGTCAGAAACGCAGCAGAAGCCTGCACGATACCGATATACCAACTGACACTCTACTATCGAGTCAGTCGAGTCTTATTCCAACAGCCTACAGACTGTTTGACTTACCTGCACGTCGCAATATCTGCCAAAATCAATATCGCCCACAAATTCTTTCTGGATCGCCCTCGCGCCTGCACTACACGTCCATCCCCAGAGATCGTTGCTCTTTCCGTTCTTGTCTTTCTCCGTGCGATACAAGCTTGCAGCTACGCACCATACCACGAAGTTCCCAATCATATTGATCCAGCTGAAAGTACTTGTAAT
This sequence comes from Alternaria dauci, assembly GCF_042100115.1. NCBI lineage: Eukaryota > Fungi > Ascomycota > Dothideomycetes > Pleosporales > Pleosporaceae > Alternaria > Alternaria dauci. Next base: position 1,548,474 of record NC_091272.1, read on the forward strand.
GACGCTTGCTACGTTAGCCTTGTCGATGCCAAATTTATACGAAAAAATTGTCGCGAAATTGAGTAGCACGGAGACGGCCGCAACGCCAAAGTACATGTATGTCGGCCATGCGCGCGTGCTGTGAGCCCATGGTGTACGTGAAACACTTTGGCCGCTCGGAAGTGTGACTGTGCGGTAGATTGTTCGTGTGCTGAGGAACTTGTAGAGGGTGAGCGCGGTGGGAACAAGGACTGCGATGGATATGAACAAGGAAAGGGTACGAGATATGATGCGTAGTTTGCGTATGCGTGTTTTCAGGTGCTCCAATAAAATGTTAGTCTAGACATCACCATCCTCGTAGTGCTTCTGTATTGGGAATGACGTACCCTGTCTTCGATCTCGGCTGCTTTGAGATCCTCCAAATCTTTATAGGGTAGTGTTTGGCTGTTGTGCTTGGACTGAAGTAACATCGAGTGAGATGGCTTGACAGATGGAAGTTTGGAAGAAGTCATGGTCGGTGGTAGCAAATGTTGTAGATCTTGCTCTTGTGAAACAGAGGACGGCGAAGTATAGTATGCACGTGCAGCCATTGCTTCTTTCTTTTACTTCAAAGATGTTTCAGCACCTTTTTGAAAGAACCGCGATCTTTCAGACGTTTTGTGTGGCCTTGCGCCGCACCATGTCCTCCTACTTGTACGGAGATCATCATCATGATGTCCGTGCTGTTGCATCAACAGCTTCAGCTTTGCGGGCTTCAAACAGTAATTGACTGATTTCTTCACTTGTCGCGTGGTGATGTATCAGCAAAGCTGAAGGGTAGTGCTGACAGCCGCAGCTTGTGGCTGCTGTTCCTCTGGCCGTAAGCGGTATCGGGAAGGTGGCTTGGGAGATGCTGATTCGTCGAATTATCTTCAGGATATGCTTACTGATGGTAGCACTATTCTTAGGGGTTGTTCTGCGTTGATGTAGTCGCGTTACGTCACTTCAGTTCTAGAGCTTCGTGATCAGAGTGGTGCCTGTAGACTCCGTGCCCTTGAGGCTGATGCGCGACGCAAAACTGTAAAGAGGCACCGGCACGCAAGATGGTCCGTTCCAACTCCTCGATTCGGGCTATGTGCAGACTACGACTCCTGAACCGACTTTGAAGACTTTTAGTAATTGAAGGTTCTGCTCGCAAATATCGCAACCAAAGCCCTAGGCCTCCTTTTCGGTCCCGACAAACTCTCGGTGATCACTGGAGATGCGTTTTCGGGTTATTGTAAGTATAATTAATACGCAACTTTCCCAATGCTCGAGATTTGAAGTAGTTTGTTTTACTAACCATTTGCACGTTGGTCCCCCACGGGGCGGATAGCCTCAACAGAAAGTACCTGGAGAGCTGTTTCCAGCGCTCGATAGTCGTCTCCGGTGCGCGGTACAGAGACGCGACCTGAGCATTGGCGGCGGATACTACATGCGCTCTGAACCGTTCCATTTGGCATCTGTATTCGTATAGTTGAATTCCGGGGTTGGAGTTCAGATGGAGTGCATGAGGGTTAAAGCCGTACGCTGAGAGTCTTTCTTCATGCCACTGCAATTGCCCCTCTACTGGTTTCAGACAGTCGGTTCATCGTAACTGATGACTATGACCTGAGTCGCAGTTTCTGTGATTGGGGTGGTTGCCTTACCGTCGCATGAGTGAGAGAGAGTCACAGGAGCGACACACTCGCTTGGAAGTTCGGAGCCAATTCGGACTAACTAGGCTGCATTGGGATTCTGCATCAATGTTTCCGCCCATCAGACTGCAGGTGGACATTCTCACGACATCCATTCGATCAGATTCCCGTAGCTTTCGATCCTGTGATCAAAACGCTTCCTTGAGGATGTGTGCTCAATGCCGAATACTCACTTACCTATACCGCCCAACAAGTCATCTCGTCAACGTAAAGGAAATTACGGGGAACAAGCAAAAGATGGCTTAGTGCACAGCTGCGCCGCTCAGGACAAACTGGGAAACGGATCAGTTTGCATGCGAACCATGCCGCAGTCAGTATCACCCGCTGTTGAGGTTTCCTTCCACAGTCTGCAAGCGCACGCGTAGTCCTCGTATGTCGGAAGCGGGCTGTCTTTGAGGGACGCTGTTGGCAGTCGCAAAGTTTCCCCAACCCGGATTTCGGAACACTTGGCAGCTAGACACACGCCGCACTTGCACATCTACGAGCTTCCACTTCCGTCCGACGTCTGTCGCTGCAGACTCCCGTACGAGAAGGCCATGTACTAGGCACGGCATATCGAACTATCAAAAAACCCGCTTGAAGTGGACCCATTCCACTTGACAATATGACACTTGGCTGTAGCCGAACATTGGGTGCGCTTTAATAATCTAGGCTCCCGATGCGACGGGTGCACAGCCATAATTACCGAGGCGTATTCTATGCAAGAAAACAACAGAACCCGTCCGAGCAGGGCATCAAAAAAGCCAAGGAATCCGAACCAAAAAGGCGGAGAAGAGCAGCGGTTTCTTGAATAGCCAGTGAACGCGAGGCCAATTCCTAGCTGTGTTAGATGATTACGCATTCGGAGCTCATGTCTATCCGCCCCCCGCGACTAGTGCACAATAACGATTCCGAGGAGCCAAGGAATCCAAACTAAAAAGGCGGAGAAGAGCAGCGGTTTCTTAAATAGCCAGTGAACGCGAGGCCAACTCCTAGCTGTGTTAGATGATTACGCATTCGGAGCTTATGTCTATCCGCCCCCCCCCCCCCCACGACTAGTGCACAATGACGATTCTGAGGAGCCAAGGGGGCCGTGAACAGGTGCAAGTCCTTGTGGCAAAGTACCCAAACAAACGATGCAGAGGAAGCGCCGGAGGGACCCCGGTGCATTAGTGACAGGGTGTAGTCTGGCAAATTACCATACTTTAACAGGTCAACTCATTGCAAAGTTGCTGCTCATCAACAATACCCTTTCACCTCCAACCACCCTTTCTAACAGCAGAGAGTCGCCTCCAAAATGCACAGCACTATCCTCTTGGCTGCTTGGGCTGGCGTGTCATTTGTCCTCTACAGGATCATCTCTTCGATCATCATTTCACGCCGCCATGCTGCTGCAGCGCGTCAACTCGGCTGTTTGCCTGCCCATCCAAAGAAGCAATCGCCGTTTGATCCTCTCGGGGTTCAGAACATGGCAGAAGTACTCGTGGCAGACCAACAAGCTCGTCTACCACAGTATTTTAAAGAACAAATCGATGACGTAAGTGCCAGAAAGGGCCGAGTCGTCAGCACATTCCACCAGAACATGATGGGTGCCGAGTCCTTCTTCACGGTAGAACCGAGAAACATTCAGGCTATCTTGGCTACGCAATTCAAAGACTTTGGACTAGGAGAGAGGCGAAATGGAAACTTCTTTCCACTGCTTGGTCACGGTATTGTAAGCATTGCTACAAGTTGTGCTACGAGCATATCAGATGCTGACATGCAGCAGTTCTCTACCGACGGCGAGAAATGGGCGCATTCAAGATCACTACTTCGGCCTCAGTTTGCGCGAGAACAGGTAAGCGATTTGGACCTCGAAGAAGAGCATGTGCAGAACATGATGCGAGTAATTCACACCAACTCGGACGGCTGGACAGATGTCACAGATCTCAAGCCACTCTTCTTCCGCCTGACCATCGATAGCGCCACAGAATTTCTCTTTGGCGAAACTGTTGATTCTCAACTTGCGGGACTGCCTGAATACAAGTCCAGCAAACCCCCAATGGCTGTGAGCGAACGAGACTTTACCATCTCATTCGACAAGGCCCAGGGCACGATCGCTACAGCTAGCCGACTGCAAGAAGCTTATTGGCTCGCCTACAATAAGGAATTCAAAGAACACTGCCGACGCTGCCACGCATTCATCGACCATTTCGTCCAACGCGCGTTGTCGAAAGAAAAAAGCCCTATCCAAGAAAAGTCGCATGGCAAGCAGAGATACGTCTTCCTTGATGCACTTGCGGAGTCGACACGCGACCCCGTTGAGCTTCGAGATCAATGCATCTCAATTCTCCTAGCCGGCCGTGATACTACAGCGTCGCTACTGTCGTATGTTTTCATGGTGCTGTCACAGCACGAGGATGCCTTCAAGAACCTACGTAACATCGTCCTGGAGTCCTTTGGTACCTACTCCAACCCACAGGAGATAACATTTGAGGGCCTCAAGTCATGCAACTATCTGCAGTGGGTTCTGAACGAGACTCTGCGTCTTTACCCAGTGGTCCCTATCGATGGTCGCCGTGCCCTCAAAGATACCACTCTGCCTGTCGGTGGCGGCCCAGACGGCACAGGACGCGTCTATGTGAAGAAGGGCACGCAAGTAGACTACAGCGTATACGTTATGCATCGTCGTAAAGACCTTTGGGGTGCCGACGCTGACGAATTCAAACCCGAGCGCTGGAATGGCAGGAAGAGTGGATGGGAGTATCTCCCGTTCAACGGTGGTCCAAGAATCTGCATCGGTCAGCAGTTTGCTCTGACGGAAGCTGGATACACCATTGTAAGGTTGGTGCAGAGATTCGAGACCATTGAGAGTGTTGGGAACAGTTGGGAGCCAGTGGAGAAGGGTGGCATGGGCTACGTTAGGAATTGGTTGAACTTGACGACTTCGCCGGCGGATGGTGTCAAGCTTCGCATGAAGGAGGCTAGGGAGTAGGTGTGTTGGACATGGGAGTTGGGGCGCAATCACAGGATGCTTATTTTCCAAGCCTCTCATTCGGTGCAATACCTGGGTACTGAGGCAATGGCAGATAGTCTACTTGTGCATCTCAATGTGTGCGGAGAAGAAAAAGAATTGCTCATTGCTTTTCTCGGAAGTATTCAATCTCTTGCTTTAATCGGAATGAATGATATCCCATGTCCAAGACTTGGTATGCCAAATAGTGAATCATTTGCGCCGCGAAGAGCATGGCCGCTCGGGAGGCTGTGGCGCTGCGCTAGTAAGTGATGGGCAAGGCAAGGATCCGCCGGCGGGACAGGGCCAAACTTTTGATACACTCGAACAATCTTCGGAACCATTACGCACCACATCGTCCAATATGAGGAGAGCGCGTGGACTCCGGGTGAGGATTGATACAAGTCGACTGACCTTTGAACATGTCTCGACTAACAGCGGCAGGTTTCGTCAACCCGCGACATCTGCATCTTCTGCGCCACTCGCCAGTTAGCCGTCTCGAATACGCTCGCTACATCCGCCAACGCTACCCAACGCAGAGAGCTCAACTCGTCCAGCAGAGCCCCGCAATCGGCCGAGGGCATTATATACAAAGATGCAAATGAGCGTGATGAGCCGCTGTCGCAGGCACAACTCATGCGGCGAGCATTGGCAGCCAGCGCTCCATATGCCCCTCCGCCGCAACAACAGGGAGGATTTATGTCGCCGGCAGAGAGGATGAGAGCAGCACTGGCATCACAAACACCTTCACAGTCCCAATCGCAATCGCAATCGTCACGGCAAGCCCAGCCAGAGAGGCGCACAATGAACAGAGGTGGCGTCTTCGACGGGCCGGTACGGAATCAGAGCAGAGACCGCTTCGGACCTGGGATCCGGAGAAACACGGTGAACGACCGGGGCCATGAGTATAGACCTCCAGCGCAGAGTCGCTATACTGTTAACATGGATTCAAGACCGCCCGTCAACACTCCAGCATTTGGCTCAGCCCACCTGAGACGACGAAATGAACCACAGACTGGACGCACACCCTTCGAATTAGACGACCAAAGGTCACCCCACGCTTCGAGACCTCCGCCGCAAAGGAAGATGATGGACCAAGATGAGATATCCAGGCTGTTGGGTGATGGGTCTACAAATCGAAAGCCATATCAACCACTTGCAAGGGACATGAATGCCCAAAGAACGTGTTTCCACTGTGGTTCCAAGGAGCACATGAGTAACACCTGTCCAACGAAACCCACACTCCGCGAGCGGCCGCCACAAGAACGATCGCAACAGAGGACGACAACATACACACCACCTCAGCGTTACCAGGAATCGATATCGGATGCGGCAGAGGCGTGGGTGCAAAAGTCCAAAGGCAACCTGGAAATCGAACCGTCGGCACAGGTGCAGATGGAAGAAGACAACAGGCGTCGCAATGACATGGAGAGCGAGAGAAGGCGAAGTCGCTTTGCTTTTGACGAGGCAGTAGAGGTCAAGAATCGATATGAGGAGCCCCAGCGGCGACAAGGCGGCAACAGGGGCAGGGGCCGGCGCATACAACGGGATGAAGAGGAGGAGGAAGATCGGCCACGGGTCAGCAAGCAAGAACGTAAGCGATTACGAGCTGAGGCGAAGAAGGCAGCACAATCTGCGAAGAACGAGCCCACGCCGATATCGCTCCCCGAGTACATCAGTGTAGCCAACCTGGCGGGCGCTCTGAGGCTGAGGGTGGAAGACTTTGTGCAGAAGCTGAACGAGCTTGGGTTCGAGGATGTTCAAAATGACCACATCTTGAACGCGGAGCATGCTGGTCTTATCGCGCAAGAGTACAACTTTGAGCCAGTTTTCAAGTCAGAGCAAGACGATGGCGACCTCCATCCTGCACCGCCTCTAGAGCCCGAAGCTTACGCTGAGCTTCCTGCGCGGCCGCCTGTTGTCACAATCATGGGCCATGTTGATCACGGCAAGACGACTATTCTCGACTACATGCGTTCGACCAGTGTGGCGGCTACGGAATTTGGCGGCATCACACAGCACATTGGCGCGTTCAGTGTACCTCTGGCAAACGGAAAGAAGATTACATTCCTCGACACGCCCGGTCACTCTGCGTTTGAAACGATGCGCGCCCGTGGAGCCAACGTGACAGACATAGTGGTGCTGGTCGTTGCTGCGGATGATTCTGTCATGCCCCAGACAGTCGAAGCCATTAAGCACGCACAAGCCGCGAATGTGCCTATGATTGTTGCCATCAACAAGATTGACAAGGCGCAAGCCGACCCTGATGCTGTCAAGCTTGATCTCGGTCGTCACGGTATTGAGATTGAGGACTTTGGGGGTGACATCCAAGCCGTCTGTGTTAGCGGAAAGACTGGACAGGGTATTCCGGACCTGGAAGAAGCCATCTCAACGTTGTCAGAGATGCTGGACCACCGCGCCGATCCCACAGCCGCGGTCGAGGGATGGGTTCTCGAGGGTACCACTAAGAAATCTGGACGTGTGGCCACCGTCCTCGTTCGCAGCGGTACTCTCCGCCAGGGTACAGCACTTGTTGCAGGAACTACCTGGACGCGCGTACGCACTTTGCGCAACGAGGCTGGTGCCGTGGTCAAGGAAGTGGGACCTGGCATGGCTGTCGAAATCGACGGCTGGCGCGATCAACCCATCGCTGGCGACGAGGTGCTTCAGGCAGAGGATGAGCAACACGCTACCTCGGTGACTGAGCTCCGCAGCGAGAAGGCCGATCGAGCGCAGATGGCGCGTGACATGGAAGCCATCAATGAAGCTCGCCGCGCGGAGGCCGAACGTCGCGAGGCTGAAGAAGCCGCTGCCGAAGCTATCAAGAACGGTGAGGAAGCCGTAGTCGCTGACAAGAAAGAGACTGGGCCCGAAGTTGTTTCCTTCATCATCAAGGGTGATGTGTCTGGCTCTGTGGAAGCAGTCATGGACTCCGTCTCTGCACTCGGCAATGCAGAAGTGTCGACGCGTATCCTCCGCCACGGTGTTGGCGCGCCCTCTGAATTCGACATTTCGCACGCCTCCGACGCAAAGGGTCACATTATCAACTTCAACACCACGATCCCTAACCATGTAGCCAAGCTAGCGGAGGAGAAGGGTGTTCGGATCCTGGACAGCAACATTATTTACCGCGTCGTTGAAAACGTCAAAGATTTGCTGTCAGAGAAGCTCCCGCTAAAAGTCACCCAAAAGGTTACGGGTGAAGTGGAAGTCGCAGCAGTCTTTGAGATTAGTCTGGGCGGCAAGAAGAAGATGAAGGTTGCGGGAAGCAAGGTCCGCAATGGTGTTGTTGATAGGGGTACCAAGGCCAGGGTACTCCGTGGCGAGAACGTTGTTTACGATGGTAAGTCTTTACAGCTTGTAGTTTGGGGATGAAAAATATGCTAACGGATCCGTCTAGGTGTGATTGAGTCGCTCAAGAACCAGAAGAAGGATGTGGAGCAGATGCGCAAGGATACCGAGTGTGGTATCGGATTTGAAGGCTGGGAAGACTTCAAGGTTGGTGATCGCATCCAGTGTTACGAGGAGAAGTTTGAGAAGAGGAACTTGTAAGATAGTGCAGCTCCGTGTGTACACTAGCGTAGACTATTTGAGGGTCGATGGGTCCCATCCATCGTGTATCTATGTATATGAATGAATGTATATATCGATACGCCGATTGTTACGACATTAGGTGGTATTGAGCACGCGCTCGCTATGTATCTAAGATGGTCGCTGTGTCGCTAAATCATTTGCATTCCAGGATGGGCCAATGCCTAATTCCAGACGTGCTTCATGTGCAATGAACATCCCCTACGTTTTTCCCCTGCGCATAGTATCAGATGTGCTTCCGCAACTTGGCACCGGTCCATAGCACCGGCGCAAAGTGTGTCGCCATGTTGAAGCCAAAAAGCGACGCAAACCAGAGTATCGCCATGACAGCCACGGGAACGAGAAGGAGCTCGGTGTGGTGTAGGAAGGGCAATTCCTTGTAGCCCAAGAACGTTATGATGAAGTAGTAGTTTAGCGCGAGGAGGTAGAGCGTGTTCGAGAGTAGGAGTGAGAACCTGGAATTGTCAGAGCGTGTTCTAGCTGATGGTATGTCAAGTCTTACCAGTGGTGGGTGCCTATTAATGGCATGCACAGGAACTGCACAACGTAGAGAAACACCCAGACTGGCACAAATGCTCTAATGGCGACGTCCCAGCAGTAGCCAAACTCCAGCTCTTCCTTGCCCGAGTCTTCGCCCAAGTTGTACAGTCCTCTCCGTCGCCCAGGCAGCAATGTGTTGTCGGGACCCAGTAGCCGGCCGACTAGGAAGAAGAACATTGTCGCAATCAACAGCGATAGCACCAAGAAGTGTCCGAATATGAAGACCATGGTTATGTGAAGGGTCTGTGTAAAGCCATCGGCGTATGCGAAGCCCCACGCAAGTGATGTGAGGGTGAGGAAGAAGGAGAGCAGGTATGTGAAGGACGGGTCGGGGCGGTGGTATGTCTTGGTGGTTTGTTTCTGCACATGGTTAGTTGAGCGCGCAACACACAGCAGAGGCTGGGAATGCATGCATGATAGTAGATTTGCCGAAACACCTTCTTGGGTGCTATGATCAGGCTCATAATCTCCCAAATGGCCATCTCAAAGTCCATCTGGGGGAACTTGAACATGCGCTTGAAGAAGCGCGGCATCTTGACCTCGCTCCGCCGTGACGATGGGGTGGATCCAAAGTTTGAGGGGCCGCCTGTTGGCCTTGGGAGCGAGATGTGTGGGTTCATGCTGGATGGGCTCCAGAGAGTAGGCAGGCGCAATGCTGTGCTGGGAATCGGGGAATTCGAGTACGCGTCTGGGATGTGTGTGTGTGTGTCACCGCGAGTCCCAAACTTCCATCGTGGGGAGGGGCGCGTGAATCGTCCGGAGGTGCAGTGAATGTTTGGCTATGTGTTCGGTACCTGGCTATGACATCGCCGTTGAGCGCCAGTGCCAAGGACGAGGCTGACAGGCGGCCGCCGAGAGTAAGCCCGCAGCGCCGACTCGCAACCTTTATCATCTCTAGACAACGCGCCCGCCCAACCCAACCACGGTGAACGGCGCATCATCCCAACGACCCGCGCGCATCTTGGAAGCCATCTGCGCGCCTTTTGCACCTGCCGAGAGCACCCGTCAAGGCCTCCCCCACGCCTTCCGCTTCCTCTCTCGCGCGCGCCTTTCGACGCTCCTTCTAGACACTAACCACGCGACAAAGAGACGCATTATTTACGACACAACCACGCCTGCGCACATTGTAATACACCGCCCGCTGTTGCTTCCCGACCGCTTCCGACAGCTCTCACCACAGCTCTCACCTACCCGCCCACGCACGCACAGCCATGGCGGACGACGCTGAGCTCGCCTTCCTCGAAGCGCAAAAGGACGAATACGACCCTTCGGCCGGCTACACCATGAACGACGCCCCCTCCGGACAGGACGAGTACGACCCGGCCGCCACATACTCGCCGCACTCGTACCAGTCGGCATCGATGCCGCCCGAGTCTGGCGCAAACTCACCACGGCCCGCCGGTACCGAGGGCGAGAATGGGCTGCAGCCCCAGCCCACTCAGACGTCTGCAGAAGACTCCGCAGCGCCGCAGTCCAAGCGACCGCGAACTGTGGGTGGTTTTGTCGACGAGAGCGAGGACGAGGAAGAGGAGCCCGCTGTGCAGCCAGAAGAGGCCAATGCTACACTGAATGCTGCTGGAGCTTCAGAGACTCCCCAGCCATCTTTTACAAACTCTCCAAAAAATACCATTCCCAACCCAGATGTACAGTTACATAGTGCACAAGATCAGGCTCCCGCTTCCATCTCTGCTTCTGTCGCTGTCAATGAGCCTGCTCCCTCTATTGCTTCTCTTCCTAACGGCAGTACGCCTGTTGCAGACGCTACTAAGCCAGGTGCTCCAGACGTCATGACTGTTGCTTCAGCACGCCCCTCAGTGGCTCCGCCTACTCCAGCTCCTGTGTCTGCTTCTCTGCCAAAGGCTCGTCTACCTCAGGACCGAGTGGGTATTCTTGAAGATCGCATTGCTGAAGATCCGCGTGGTGACATCGAAGCGTGGTTGAGTCTAATCGACGAGCACCGTAGGCGACACAAGCACGACGATGCACGCGCCGTCTTTGAGCGCTTCCTCAAGGTTTTTCCTTCAGCAGTAAGCAGGTCCATTGTCATCTCATGTGACGTGCTAACTTGTCTAGGGCGAGCAATGGCTCGAGTACATTGCCTTTGAGACTGAGCTTGACGAACTGCCAAGGGTTGAGCAGCTCTTTGGCCGCTCCATTCCCTCAGCCCAATATCTCGGCATCTACTCTGCTTACATCGACTTCATCCGCCGGCGCTTCAACCTCACCACTGACCAAAATGGCCAGAATCGTCAGACCGTCACACAAGCTTACGAGTTCGTGCTCACCTCTGTCGGTTTCGATGTTCATGCTGGCAAGCTCTGGCTTGACTACATCGAGATGCTGAAGACTGGTCCAGGTGTCCTTGGTGGCAGCAGCTGGCAGGACATGCAGAAGATGGATACTCTGCGGAAGGTGTACCAGCGCGCCGTCTCAGTACCACACAACGCCACCCTGGAGATTTGGCGAGAATACGACAAGTTTGAAATGAGCGTGAACAAGGTTTCGGTGAGTCATGCCACGCTCTGCCTGATGCGTCGACGATACTAACACGAGTGGCAGGGTCGCAAACAACTTCAAGAGACGTCGCCTTCCTACATGACTGCACGCAGCGCGATCAACGTCCTAGACAACAACATCACGAGGGGCGTCAACCGAACCACCTTGCCTAAGCTTCCACCCGCTGCCGGTTTCGACGGTTACGAAGAGTACATGAATCAAGTAAAGCTATGGAAGAACTGGATCCAGTGGGAGAAGAGTGACCCTGTTGAATGCATGACTGACAACCGGGAGCTGTACAACAAGCGTGTTCTTCATCTGTACAAGAATGCCCTCATGGCCCTCCGCTTCTGGCCGGAACTCTGGTACGAAGCAGCCGAGTGGTGCTACGAGAACAACCTCCAGGCTGAAGGCGACAAGTTCCTCAACGACGGCATTGATGCAAACCCCGAGAGCTGTCTCCTAGCCTTCAAGAAGGCCAATCAGGTCGAGCAAAGCACCGACTTCGAAGACGGTCAGGCAGGCATCGTAGCCAAGGGCAAAGCTGTACGGGAGCCATACCAAAGGCTTTTGGACACCATCTACGATCTGACAGCGCAAGTCAAGAAACGAGAGGAGCATTCCATCTCGCGCGCGAAAGAGCAGTTCGAGGCACAGAAGGCTGCCGACGAAGCCGCTCGCGCAATCGCACAACAAAACGAAGACGCTGACGACGAGGACGAGGTCGTGCAGCAGCGACGCTTGAAAGAAAAGGAGGACGCCTTTAACCTCCAACTCCAGGCCATGTCCGCCGGGTACAATGCGCAGACACAAAACCTTAAGAAGACGCTCACGTACGCATGGATAGCTTTGATGCGGGCTATACGCCGTGTCCAGGGCAAGGGAGATCCTAGAGGCGAGATTGGTGGCTTCCGTGGTATCTTCACAGAGGCTCGCAAGAAGGGCAAGCTGCTCAGTGAAGCCTATGTTGCCAGTGCGCTCATCGAGCACCATTGTTATCAGGAACCGGCTGCACAGAAGATCTTTGAGCGAGGCATGAAGCTATTCCCAGAGGACGAGCAATTCGCATTGGAGTACATCAAGCATCTCATCAAGCTTAATGACTCGACTAGTAAGTCTATGAATTCGTGCTGTAGAACCAAAACTAACATACGCAGATGCTCGTGCTGTCTTTGAGACAGTTGTTGGCAAGCTCACGGCTAAGCCCGAGACCGTCCATAGGGCCAAGTCGCTTTTCGTCTTCTTCCACGACTACGAAGCCCAGTTCGGCGAGCTGGCTCAGATTACAAAACTCGAACAGCGCATGGCGACTCTCTTTCCCGAGGATCCTCACCTGCACCGCTTCTCGCAGCGCTTCGCAGGCCCGACCTTCGACCCTATTTCCGTTCGTCACATAATCTCGCCTCGCACGCAAATGAAGCCAGTCATGCCATCGGTCATGCCCTCTATTGAGGAACAGCAGCAGCAACAACAACCGCAACAGCCGATGCCTGCGATACCACCACAGATCGTAGCCGAGCAGCAGCGCCTTCAATCTCCCGGCATTGCAAACTCCCCACATCTTGGAAACCTTGCCCCTGTGACCAACTCACCGAAGCGCCCTCTAGACGATTCAGACGAGATGGCACAGCCCCGCAAGCTTGCTCGCGGCGAGTCACCTCTCAAGGGCGCAGCAGGTCGCCGTCTCGATGCTGCACGTCGCAACCTAGCCACGACCGGTGCCACACCCGTCGGTCAGGCTCCAGGCCCGCCACCTCTGCCTCGTGGAGTCAACTTCCTCCTCGGGATCATTCCTCCTGCGCACACATACAAGGAGACGCGCTTCAAGGCTGATGGCTTGGTGGCCCTGTTGCGTGACGTCGCTGCTATCCCAGTTCCTCCAGGCCAGGGACCGCCACAGCCGCAGCGCTGGGGCACTACACCGACAACGGCACAACAGCTACAGAGCATACAGGAGAAGTACGGCAATGGCGGACACATGCCGATGCACCCGGCGATGGCTGGCGCAAACGGTTGGGGCCAATAGAATGGGCTGTACGAATTGCTGAACATTCTTAAACTGCTAGACTATGCACCTCGGGTATAGTCTTGCGTGAACATTGGAGAAAAGAGAGCCGGATTGTCTACATACGAAAGAAAAATTGGTCCCGCGTAGATCAAAGCATTGCATGGGCTGGCGTTTGTTATTCTCTACTCAACTGGGCAAGCTTTTCATGACTGAATTCTATGGAACATTGAGAGGTGTAGGGAAGGGAAGGGGTGGTCAGTCTGAGATATTGTTAATTGGGGTCTGGTGGGGCTTTTTGCTGTGTCTCGGCCTCTCTGTGTGTGAGCGAGGCGTTGGGTTTGAGAGCGCCTTCTGGTGGTCTTTGTTTTTATCAAAATCTGAGCTGAAGACTTGTAGTCTGTTTTCTTAGATATCCTTGGGGAATTGGATGAGATTGGTCTATCATGCTGCTCTTCGCTGTGATGTGTTTTGGGGGGTGCTGACAGGATATATACTTTGCTTGCGACGAGAGAGAGTTGCTAATGTTGAAGATTTACTGCGATGTATACTATGTACTGGTGACGGTTGTTTTCCTAGCTTCCACAGTGCGGTATTGCCTGTCAAGGGTATGTAACGTTACGTATGGCTCACTGCCCCACTCGGCATCATGCTACCGGTAGCGGCCGAAGTAACAACGTCGCGCCTTCCGCCATTCATCCTTCCTTCCTTCTCCCGTACTGCGCACATGCACATACTCGTGCACACAACATGTCCGAGTGCCGTGCCTTGACTTTCGGGATAATGTCCTGCTTCGTCGCCGATTGATAGCATCGATTTGCAGTACAGTCTTTGAAGTTTACCAGATGCGGAGTTCTGACTGGGGTCGTCGTGTACAAAAGCTTGGGATAGAACGCAGTGCCCAGTGGAGAGTATTCAGTTATTGGTCAATGGAACTGCAGTCTGTACATTCAACAACGTTTCCTGAATCAGGCATGTTGATGGATCGATGGTCTCCTATCCGTGCTGGAATCGCTGTCAAGAGTTGGATGCGAAATAGGTCGCAAGGGTACTTGGGCAGGTAAGCTGGCGTCATACACCCTTTGGTGATCTTTAGGGGTTGCTCATTGCGCATATCTAGCGAATAAGTATCTGTCCTGGTGTCGATGGTGGAACGAGTCGTTGTTCTTGGTCTTTCTCTTTTACTTTTTCGATGGTAGGGCTCCATTGAGCGTGTTCTCCGTTGGTCTTCAGTCATCTTTTCGGCCGAAAAGAATCCCCCCCTTCGGCAAGTAGAAGTTACACATGGTGGTGATGTTGGTCAGTGTGCTCTGGTCGATACTGTGGAAGTCTGTTCTGAATTGCTTTCTTTATACCTCGATATCTCAACATCTGGGATTTCCTTTTGGGTTATCGTTCTTCTCGCATATACTGAGTGGCACGCATGTCGTGGGAATTTCTCTCCAGATTCTCATCCCAGGTTTCGCGGAGATTGACATGGCACCTGCTCCTCGCTCCACTGGCTTCCGCTAGATTTCCTGTATCACCGGGCATAAGCTTCGCAACCTTGTCTGGCAATCCCACCACCGGCTTGGCTTTTACAACTCTTAGATGGTCTCTCACCAGGCCCCAAAAGGCGGTCATTGCACACCCGGCGCCACGTCAACAGGGTTACAATCCCACGACTCTCACTTCGTCTACAAGCACCAGCCCCACTGAAACCTCATCTCTCACCTGTATACAACTCCGATCTGTTCCCCGAGCATCACGAGCTAGTGTACAGCGTAGTGTGCCCGTCCATATAAATCTGCCCATCCACAGCCTCAACCCTCTTCTCTACCTCACACTACAACGACAATCACCACATCTTCCCTTGCTATCTTGACAACCTTCCTAAGGGAACAAGCCTTCTATCCTCTACAAGCCTCTTTTACTCTACTAGCAACAAGCATACCTTCTTCAACAACAAGAGCCGGTCTCAAGATCCTCGCTGCAGGCAGTTCAGTCAACATCATTGCAGGCAGTCTTCCGCTTTCTTCATCCTCGAGTAAGTTCCTAGCCAAACATACTTCCTTGTTCCTCTCCGTCATGGTCATCGTCGCCAGTGGCACCGCACTACCGCAGTGCTGTTGCGGATTCTACATCACGTTGAGTTCCCGGTACCTACCGCGCGGTCACCGCACTTGCCAGCGCGGTCACCACAGCAATCTCATCGCTCTTGCTCATTTTGTTTTGACGCAATCTCATGACCCCGCCTTGGCATCATTTTGAAGCTCTTCATAACATTGCCCACCTCACCTTTTGTTTCCCATCCTCTCTGCTCCATCATCAACGACACTGCAATTTCTGTATGCCGCCCTCTCCCATACTCTGCCATACGCCTCTTTTGTTTCGCAATCTTCCTTCGAGCACATAGGTGCTCAGCTCCTACTTTTGGACTTTACTGACTTGCTTCAGACCCGATCTGCGATCTGGTTCAAACGCTCACGCCCTCAACGCAAGTCCCTCACGCGACTCCGATTTGAGATCAAGGTACGTGTCTCCGTCATCGTGCTAGCCTCATGTCGCGTTCGGCACAGCTGGCAAACACCTCTTCATTTACGAACATCGCTCACATGGCTTCTATAGTCCGTAGTCCGCAATGGCAGGTCCAGCGAAGAAGCGCGCGCAGGCGGAGAAGCAGTCCAACGGCTCGTCCAATGGCTCGTCCTCTCAGTCTCGCGACCCTACTCAGCGTTCCGCCCCAAAGTCCATTCCTCGTCTTGACGGTAACCGCGATCCCAATGTTCGCGTTCCCGTTGATTACTCCGATCCTCGAGACCTCAAGAACATCTCCGATTTCCTTGGTATGGCCGGTTGGTACCAGGCTCGCGGCGTAAGTACAAACGTTCCTATGTGTTAGCCTGCATGTGCATCGCGCATGCATACATCCGTCCCCGAACAAACACATCTCTCATCTCCACACTGTCGAATATGCAAACAGCTTCGGGCTCGCATCGTAAGCATCAGCATCGGTATGGTCGCGCAACCCGAGCTGTGAGCATAAGAGACTTTAAACCTTGCCGCTTGTTCTCCTATCCCTGCCCAAATTCTTATCTTTCCAAAACATCATTTGGATTCAGTCATTCGCTTGTCTCAAAAAACCCTATCACATATCCCATCTTCATCATGTTTGGCCAAGATGACCCTCCCCGTCGCTTCTACCAGAATACTTCCCTCTACACCTCGAGGCACGACAACCTTATTTTTGCTAACGATCACAAGATCACCATTCCAGGTTCCCTTCCTCAGCGCCCCAAGAACTTCAACCAGTTCGGTAAGGCTGCCAATGTCATGCTCAACACCTTCAACGTCATGAAGGCTCCCAATACAGTGGTCCACCAGTACGATGCAAGTATTCTCCTCCCTTGATCTTGACTTGGTGCTAACTTTGTCAAGCTCAACTACAGCGGAGACGCTCTCGACTACACAAAGCGCGTCCTGCTGAAGAAGATCTGGAACTCCCGTGGTGTCAAGTCCGAGCTTGGTGAGCCCAACAACCTGTGGGTCTGGGACACGAACAAGCTGGCATGGTCCGGCAAGCGTCTGCCTCGTGATGACACCCGCATCACTGTCGATCTCGACGAAGAGGAAGGTCGTCCCACCAAGCCAGGTGCGCGTGGCAACAAGCATACCATCCACGTCCGCTGGACACGCCAAGTTGACTTCATTGGTCTGAACGCGTTCCTCAGCGGTCAAGCTTCTTGGTCCTCCGAATGCATCGACACCATCAACTTCCTCGATCACGTCATGCGCGAGTGGCCTTCCCAACAATACACCCAGATCAAGAAGTCCTTCTTCCAGCGCGGAGAGGTTCGCTTCGACCTTGGCGGCGGTGTTGAGGCTTTCAAGGGTGTATTCGCCTCTCTCCGTCCCGTCTTGGATGACAAGTTCAACAAGTCTTTGTCTGTCAACGTCGACGTCGCCAATGGTACCTTCTGGCGTGCTCAAGAGCTCACTCGCGCCATCGGACAGGTCTTCAACTGTACCCCACCTCAGTTTGCAGCCATGTACAAGACCGCCCTGCGCGACTGGAAAGGTTCGATGCTCAAGAAGGACCTCCGCAAGTTCAAGAAAGTTGGAGTTTCCACTACACACACAAAGGAACCTACACAATGGTAAGAGCTCCGCCTGGCAATACATGGAAGACCCGTGCTAACTTCGAATCTCAGGACCATCGATGAGTTCGTCAATTTGGATGCTTCTACCGCCACCTTCCCCGATCCAGATGATCGCTCTAAGAAGATTTCCGTGGCTCAGTACTTCAAGAAGAAGTACAATGTCACTTGTATGGCTGGAGTTCCTGTGGTTAGTGATGTTCCTGGACGAACTGGAAAAGATATGTACTGACTCCATACCAGGTCAAGATGACGAAGAAGATCCGCAAGGAGCCTGTCTACATGCCTATCGATGTCTTGAAGATCGACGGAAACCAGCGATACACCACCAAATTGAGCGACACCCAGACGTCCCAAATGATTAGGTTCGCCGTCACCCTTCCCAAGGAGCGCTGGGCTGCTGTTCAGCATGGTGTTCGACTTCTCAATTGGGGAACTGATCCCTATCTCCGCCATTATGGTTTGAAGGTTAACCCAGATGCCGCCAAGGTGCGGGCTCGTATTCTTCCTTCACCCAACGTCCACTTCGCACCCGGATCCAAGGAGGCTACCATCAAGCCTGCAGACATGATCGCAGGTCGATGGAGGCTCGATGGAGTAAGTTCTGCAAACCGCACTACTCAAGCGAGACAGTTTACTGATAACCTTCACAGCGCAAGTTCATCATGAACAACAAAGAGCGCCCAATCAAGGCATGGGGTGTGTGCTGCGTCCAAGGACGTGGCAGCCCTCCTCCTCCAGCTATCGAGGCCTTCGTCCAGAAGTTTGTACAGATCTACGAAGCCCACGGCGGTCTCGTTGCCTCTCATCCTCAACATGGCAAGAAGCCGTGGATGGGTCCTGGCAACCTTGCTGACGGCGGTGAGATGATTCAGAAGGTTTGGATCCAGACAGGTAACAAGTACGCGATGCCGCCCAACCTGCTCCTATTCGTCGTCAACGACCGCAACGTCGATGTATACCGCCGTATCAAGAAGTCTTGCGACATCCGCTTTGGTGTGGCTTCGCAGGTCCTCCAGGCGAAGCACGTCATGTCAGCTTCACCGCAGTACATCTCCAATGTCTGCATGAAAGTCAACGCCAAACTGGGAGGTGCAACGAGCGTTGCGAAATCTCAGCTCATCCCCAAGATCGCCCCGAAGTCCGCATCGATTCCGACAATGGGTAAGTAGTATCCCTGTACCATCTGCGTGTGAAACAAGTACTGACATCTTGAACCATGTAGTCGTTGGCGCTGACGTCTCTCATCCTGCTCCTGGAGCCGGTTCGGGTGAGGCTGCATCGTTTGCCGCCATCACGGTCTCCGCCGACGTCCACTTTGCTCGATACTGGGCTGAGGTCCAGACCAACGGAAACCGTGTTGAGATGGTGACCACATCCAACATCGAGCAGCACTTCGGTTTCATGGCCAAGAACTGGATGCAGAAGATCGGTCAGGGCAAAGCTCCTCAACGTGTGCTTTACATCCGCGATGGTGTGTCCGAGGTACGTCGCATATGTCCATGGCAAACACTCGTTTACTAATCTCCTCTCAGGGACAATACGCAGCCGTTCTCGAGGAGGAAGTCCATGACATGAAGGAATGCTTCAAGAAGCTGGGCTGCAAGGAGATCCCAAAGTTCACTGTTGTTATCGCCGGCAAGCGCCACCACATCCGCTTCTTCCCTGAGAAGGGCGATAGGAACGGCAACCCACTTCCTGGTACTTTGGTAGAGTCTGGCTGCACTCATCCCTTCGAGTTCGACTTCTACCTTTGCTCACACGTCGCCATCAAAGGTACAGCTCGCCCCATCCACTACCAGTGCATCCTCAACGAGGGTGAGTGGCTGTCTGCCGAGCTCCAGCAGTTCATCTTCGAGCACTCGTACCAATACGTTCGCTCCACTACTCCGGTTTCTCTTCATCCTGCTATCTACTATGCCCACCTGGCCGCCGATCGCTCCCGCGCGCATCTCAACGACAACCCGGTCTCCTCCGGCAAGAAGGAGTCTAAGGTCGACCAGCAGTCCTCAACAGGCTCGTCCAAGCAGAACTTTGAGATCGCTCCTCTGATGGAGATGCAGAACGCTCGTGGACTCAAGGATGTCATGTGGTACATCTAGATCACGAAAGAGGTTCGCTCTAGCGGGTCTCGCTGGATAGGATGGTGTGATACCATGGCGATCAGACTGTTTGGAAACACAAATGAGTTAGTTGCGGCGATGGCGTGAGTTCTTCCATGGTGCATCAAAAGGTAGGGATCTGGGTATTCTCTTTAATCTTCTTTTGCGATACCCAACTTTTACGGTCCTAGGAGGTCTTTAGGAAATACGATAGCTTACCTCACCCATCGTCGGTAGAGCAAAATGGGTATGGTCAAGTTAAGCTTGCTGCTTTTGTGCTTTGTGATGTTGCGCCTGAGCCCTCAACCCTCCTGTATCTGTTGACAAGCTACAGAACTTAATAGTAATACCAGTGCGGCCGAGATTCTTTCTTTGATAGAGCTCACCAGTTTATTTGGGTGTCCAAGATCCTGGCAGTCGCAGAACTCAGTACGGTATTTACCTTGTTCTTTAGGCCAACAACCCAGATACCGAACTTTTGCCAGTTCCAGCTTGCATATCCTAAGCGCGACAGAATTGGGGGACGGTTCTGATACGGCGAAGGAAGGCGTCGACTCTGAAGAAGGTGATATGCAGCCTGCTTGGCCGTGAACTTGCCGAAGCTATCGTGGGCCTTCGAGCGTTTTTCGAGTCTGGATCTCTTCGTAGCTGATCGCTGCAATCCGGCGCAGACTGTCCTATTCAGTATGACTACCGGGCATTCAGAGCCAGGGTCCCTATCGTTGTTGGTCTTATCAAGGGTCGGAGATCGTATTTGGCAGAGTACTAGAGAGGAGCTGGCCAAATGAACGTGTTAGTACGAAGCTGAGGAAGAAACCAGCAAAGGGGTAGCCGGAGTCAAGATACATGTTTTAAATAGACTCTGAAACTGTCGGAAAAGACTAATTGGTAGAGAGTGAGTCGGCGGTCCGGGTGCAGGAGGGGTTTCTGCCTTGGACATTCGGGTATTTGCGCCAATTAAAGAGACAACTGCCGTTTGTTTGCATTACAAAACTGTTCACAAGCCAAAGAAGCGTCGCTTAAGGTAACCGTCCATGGGAACGGGGTAGGTGTGAAGTCGAAGCAACAGCCTTCGGAGTCATCGGCCAGCTTTTCCTCGTACTTGAGAAACTCGAGAACTGTCGCAGAGCTCTGAGCATGACACAGACAACATACCGATCGAAGGTAAAGATGCCATAAGAATCGATAGGAGATGGTGGTTTGACGATCTAGATAGCTTGCCTGGGCGCGCTTCGCGAAACCATCATCAGGAAACGTTTCACGCCGAAGGTCGAGTAGCAACGCCGCCAGCTTTCCATTACAGCTTCAGCACACGCGGAGAGCCGATAGCAAGCCCGTTACACGCTTCCGTCCCAAGCGCAGCATCACATGCAAGCAAAAATATGTACCGTCCAAAATATTTACCTTCGCTCCACCAGCGCAGAGCGCAGAAGAGAAGGGGGTAAGCGAACGCATGATCATTCTAACCTCCATTTTCCCCTCCAAATCTTCATTGAGGTGGAAGACACAGAGTGAATAATGGGGTATTCAGTTTTAATGAGCAGAAGAGGATCGCGCGACGCGTTGATTTTGATGGCTGCGAAGATTTCGGATGACTAAGGAACGCTTGAGTGAAAGGGGTTAGCATGAGAGCATGGGTCACCTGAGCGAATCAAGAATGGCGCGTTGGGTGTGACGAGGATAGTGGGGCAGGGGAATTTGGGCGAGGGCGCGGGGTTTTGTCGATGGCCTGTAGGAGTGACTCTTTTGGAAGGAGACAATCAGAGTGAATTATTGGTTGCAAAAGGTGAACAAAGAGTCTCTCTGCATGCATAACGTGGGGTGGAGGCTAACGAGCCGTGGTTGAACAGACTCATACTTCCTCGACTACATCACTCGTCCTTGTGAACTCAACTTAACTTGCACACAACAACCCAGACACACAAAATGTCTTCAGCAGGACGAGGCCGCGGCGGCAAATTCAACAAGGTCAAGCGCGGAGGCGGCAAGAAATTCTCGCGCGACCTACAACCGCTGAATGCAGATGGCGAGGTCGTTGGCATGTGGGGTGTGAGTGCCTGCGGTAACCAAAGTATACAATCACCATCTAACACAGTACTACAGGAGCAACCCGACAAAGTCGACGAAGAGTCCTCTGAAGAAGAAGAATCCGACGAGGAAGAGTCCGGCGAGGAGGATGGCAAGCCCGCACAAGAAGAGTTGACGCGTGAGCAGCGTCGTGAGCTCGCAAAGAAGCGCAAGGCGGCCGCGATTGCGAAGAAGTCACAGAAGACCCCCGAGGCAGGCGATATGCCCACCGACTCCTCGGAAGAAGAAGACGACGATATGCCTGCGAACCCAAACCATACTGCGAAAGCCCGTACACAAGCCGCAAAGGCACCGGTCGATCCCGAGGCTGAACCCGCCGCCAAGGCAAAGGGAAAGCAGCAGGACCTCTCGCAGCTCTCTCGCCGCGAGCGCGAGGCTCTCCAGGCGCAGGCCAACAAGGATCGATACGACAAACTACACGCTGAGGGCAAGACTGAGCAGGCGCGAGCCGATTTGGAGCGCTTGAGGCTGGTTCGCGAGCGCAGGGACGCTGAGGCTGCACGAAAGAAGGCCGAGGCAGAAGAGCGTGCTGAGCTGGAGAAGGAGAAGAAGGAGCTCATGGAGCGTGAGAACAGGCGGCGAGAACAGGCCAAGGGCAAGGCCGAACGCCTTGCAAAGGGCGGCAAGAAGAAGGCCTAAGTCTGACACTTGTTGTTAGACACGGAGCTTTGGTGATGTCGCAAGCCATCTCTACAGCGCCAGACCGCCAGTGTACATGTCCGAGCGCATGTGGCTGCGTGCTGGTGGGCTGCATGCTCCGCGAGTGGCCATCTTGCTTCGAGCAGCTAATCAATGCTCATGATGGAATGATGAAAGCAGTCAGAAGACGGCATGGCGGCCACCATGCGACATACCGCATGCTCCGAAGAATAGACGAATATGACCAGAGTTCACGAACCAGAAACTACTTTTTGCTGCCTCATGCCTGATGTACTATGGACTACAAACTAACGCACCGCATACAGCGAACCACAGCATCTCATCGTCAAGCGACGTTCATACGGCATGGCATCTCGTAGCTTTGACGGCAGATACGAGTCCGTATGGGCGCCATAAGCCCCCAAGACGCCCTTTTGCTCCCCGCCAGTTTAGTGCCTCGCCTCGCGAACGCGAAAGTTCACGACTCCGTCATCACTCGCTCCACTCTATTTGAACGTCGCCATGGCGCCACTGGTGTTTTCAGTGATGCGCATACACGTCCAGAGTGTTTTGTCTATCTACGCATTGCATTGCGCCTCTATTGAACATGGCTGAACCAATCCCTGCTGAGGAGCAATCCAACTACGAGACCTTCCGCGACTGCATGAGCGAGCCCATCATCAAAGCTCTAGCTGCACCCATCGAGAAACCGAAGCCGAAGAAGAAACGTCATGCGAAGAAAGGATCAAAGAGCGGGAAGAGTGAAGTCGTGAGGCAGGAATCTACAGCGACAAACATTGGTGGAAGCGATGAAGGCACAGATGCCGAAGACTTGGGTGAATTCATCGAAGTACGCCATCACCACACACGCACGCATCCAGAACCTCCCTGACAAACAATCCAGTATCTAAGCACCATAATCTTCCCATCCCTACCTCACGAACTGCGCACCCTCACGCACACCGTCTTCAAAGACTCGTCCAACCTCCAAGACCTCTACACAACCCCCCTCTCAGCCTCCACATACACCACCCTCCTCCAACGCATACCACCCACCGCAATCGACAGCCTAGAAAGCTACGGCCTCCTCCCACCTTCCTCCGACACCATCGACCAACACAACCTGCTCACCCCTCTCCTCTCAACCTACCTCTCTGCCGTCACCGCGCCACCGCCCATATGGAGCAGCACGCGTGCTACGGCATGTGAGCTGTGCAGCAGAGACTGGGTGCCGTTGACGTACCACCATCTTATTCCTAAAGCGGCACATGCGCGCGTGAGGAAGCGGGGGTGGCATACAGAAGATAAGCTGAATAGCGTGGCGTGGCTGTGTAGGGCTTGTCACAGTTTTGTGCATAGGCTGGCTGGGAATGAGGAGCTGGCGAAGAGCTTTTATACGGTCGAGTTGATACAGAGGGGTGGTGTGGAGGAGGACGTGGAGAAGAGGGAGAGTGTGGAGGGATGGGTCAAGTGGGTTGGAGGGGTGCGGTGGAAGAGTAGGTGAGAATGGGATGCATAAGTCTTCCTCGCGGATATGCGTGTCGTGGGACGTATATACTCGTTTCTGGATGTTCTGCTTCCACATTCGTGCTCTATCGTTCAACAGTGTTCTGTGTCTTCTCTGCCTCCTCCTTTTCTTTCCATCTTCAGCACGCAAGCACGTCGGATTTCTATATGCTACACCAGTCGACCATGCTGCGATCAATCTTCTATACCGCCTTTTGCGTAACGCTCTACCTCTTCTTTTTCTCGCTCATCACCGCCGTCACATCCATCCTCACAACGGATCATTTGAAAACACCATACGGCAGTGCTATGCTCTTGGAATCATCGATGTGGCATCCATGGAGTATACCCGTGGGTGCCTTGTAGACTAGAATGTTGAGACACAAACTAGAAAGACAAAGAAGCATTGAGAACAAGGAAGCAGCAAGTCATGCTATAGTAATAATCATATCAATTCATTCATCGGGAGGTCAGCTTGCCGATTGACCCCTGGGTATAAATGCACGCTAAAAATTGTGGATATACCACGGGTATTCCCACCCTCAAAAACGCCAATATCGATATGCAAAGTCGTCTTCCAAACGGCTAGCCGCTGCTCATAATCTCTCGTAATAATGTTATACATAGGTTTACCGTCATAGCGGTGCGTCATCAAGGAATCCCTTTTCGCCTTCGTCGGCAAACACGGGATAGGAACGCCAGCGTTCTCCCGTCTTGTTCTCTCGCTTCCTCGCTTCGAGGCTGGCGCGGATGTGGGTGAGGAAGGCCTCGGTGCTTGGATCGCTTGGTGTGCGGCGGAGCTCGCATGGCACACTTGATGCATCGTCCATGGTTGGTGTTGGTGCGATGGTGGTGGTGGAAGGAGTGGGTGTCGACGCCTTGGTCTTTCGTTCCACTGTGCATATCCTCTTCCGTGCAGACTCTCTGAACCTCCTAAAAGGGTCCTCGGCTTTGGTCTCAACCTTCTCGAGCTTGTGCAGCATCTGGAACTCGTCACGGACCCGTCTTGCTGCCCACTCGCCGGCAGGGAAGGATCTCCGTCGTTGAGACGTGGCGAGGTAGTCGTGGTATGCGTCGCTACTCAAGCGAAGCTCGAACTCGCTTGCAGGACTTCTTTGTCGAGGAGCAGGAATCACAATAGGCTCCGGTGCGACGGGAACGGGTTTGCTGGTGAAGTCGACGAGTTGGCCTGGATGCACTTCACCTGTGCTGTCACATCGTGACAAGACTATCGCTGGGTTCGCGGGTTCCGGAACCTTGATGCTCTGCTCGGTTGAGAACACCACCTCGGCATCTGATGCTCTCGAATCGATTCTCTGTCTCTTGGAGCTTTGCTCCATCTCTGACCTTGGGGAGCCTGAGGCCGATGATATTGATGTTCGCGGACTAATGTCAGGCGACTGGTCTTGACTCTTTCGTCGAGAACCAAAGCCAAAGCTGAAGTTCATGTTGAAGATTTGGCTTGCTCGACGACGACGCCTCTTCTTGAGGTTGGGAAATGACCAGGGAGCAGCGCTCGCTGGTTTCGCTGCCATGGCCATGGGGGCGGAGTGAGGCAGGAGTGATGGCAGTGGTCTGCTTGTGACCTCCATGTTGAAGGCGTTTGGTATCGCAGGTGTGAGTGTTGTAAAGGGTGTGAAGAATTGCAAGGTGTTGTGGTGATGTGTTGCTTGCTTGGTGTACCTTGGTAATGGTAATGTACGGTTGGTGCCCACTGTTGGAGGATAATATGGTTGCAAATGCCGTGCTACGTTTTTCGCGGCGGTTGTCTCACTGGATAAGTAGGCGTCTCGTGTGAATGCATAGAACAAGTCATCTTGCAGGTGCTGTTCACGAGGCGGTGGTCGTGGGAGACGTGGGTCTGGCGCGAAATGCGAAGTCGGCAAAGTGTTGGTCGATGTTTGCTGCACGGGGAAATTCGGAAAAGGGCTGGTTTGCGACAGCCATGGGGGCGTGGTGCAGTCATATGGTGTTGGCGCGAACATTTGACTTGTGATGGCGTGGGTGTGGTCGCGTGCCCAGGCCGCGGATGTGACTCCGATGTATTCCCGCTTGCGGATTGGAGTTGCGGTGTGGACCTGAAAGCCTCCTCCAGACATGTGTTTGTGATTTGATGGTGCTCGGCTATTGGGTCCGGGGGTGCAACAGGTGTGCTGGAGTAGACCGGTGTAGGCTTGATGATCGTCGCTGTGGTGGTAGCCGCGGTAGCCTGACATGACAATTCGTTGTGCTGTTGACCGCTGAAGTCGGTTTCAGGTTATATACCGCCTTTTCTGCAGCAACGCATCTGCGCAACTTCGCCGACAACTTGCCTCACCGCACCGGTACGCTTGGACGTGCACCACCTCTCAACCGGTGCATTGCATGCCTCGACACCTACAGCCCCGGATATTCCAAAAAAGCTGAAAAAGGAACCTGTCGATACCTCCTGTCATCATACATCACTTTTACGCCTCATGCCACCCGTTCCTGTGGGTCCACCACCACTCTGCCAGCGGTACAACCAACAGCACACCGCACATCGTGACCAGGTCCCACGTCTTTTTGCAACACTAGTTTATGACGGCGCGTTGCTGGTGAAGCAGATCGCTGGTTGGTTGCGGGGGCGCGACGTGCCGTGCTGGTTTCCGTGGATGAGTTGTGTGTCTGAATGTGGGTGAACCGTGGGAGGAAGTGAGCGAGATCGCCGACTAGCGCCGTTTGGCATTGTGTCCAGGGTCCATGACAGATCTCAGGGCATCTAGATCCGGACATGTTAGCGCGCCATGCGAACGATCGCGGAGAACAGCATCAAAAGCAAGGTGAGAACTGGGAGTTGTTATAGGAACACCGGAGATACAGGGCACACGTGCTGATCTCTCCGTCTTCTGTACCAAGATTTGACCTGCTCGCCGACCGGAACCGAATACCGGTAGTGTTGCTCCCAGGACATAGCCATGAGCTAAGATCTGGAGAAACCGTCTATGGCGCTCAGCTGAACGAAGTCTCTACTCTAGAATCGCATGGCCTCCACAAGCGGATGGTGCCTTGTCCAGACACCAGAAGTCACGCTGTAGTACCACAAGCGGATCAGGAAAAAAGGAACATTTGCGAATTGTTGATTACTATCTGGATCTGCAGTGCAGGTTTGGTGACGTATAATACCCGTATAATGTGATAAACATGGTCTTTGAGAGTTTGGACGGCAATGTCATCTGCGTCTTCTTGTAGATCAACATACGTAGCTACACAAGCAGATGTGCGCATCATGATTACTCTCGATTCATTCAACATCAAAACGACACTTTGTTTGTTTGTCCGAGGAAATACCATCTTTGGTACTGTCATTCTAATAAAGACAGTCTGTTCCAGTCTAGAGTAACACGTACTGCACAGCCACAATGCCGTATTCTCAACCTCCCATCTGCCACACCCATAACCTATCCCTCAATGACTTTTCTTCTTTTCCCTTCTCTCCAACTCCATAGTGCCAATGATAGCGCAACCAAGCCCACTCCCATCCTCAGCACTGGTAATGATGATTGGACCTCCGCCCTCTCCACATTCCTCCTCCGTCCACCCTAGCACCTCACCCAAAGCTTTAGCCCATCTTCTCTTGAACTTGGGGTGTTTGTTTGCTACACTGCCATCTGCAGCCACATGGCCCTTCTCGATACCTTCTTTAGTGCAGATGGCAGCGACACCACAAGCACATAGCCTGGCACCGCGCACCGCGATCATCTCGGCCAGTCGGCGTGAGACTTCAATGTCAACGTCTGATGGCTCAAGGGAGAGTGTAGACTGGAAGAGTTCGCGTGTTTTGGTGAACTTGTGTGACTCGTCGTCTTCAATCTGGGAAAGGAAACCCGTGTCTATGCTGTATGGCTCACGCAACTTTGTTGTATCTTTGTTTGGATCGTGGTTGAAGACGAGGTCGCGATCTAAGAGGTCGACTAGTATGAGACGGAAGATCTCACCTAGATACAGACCAGCAGAGAGTTTCTCAAAGGTTTGCTCGCCAGGCCGAGGGCTTTCTGCGTCGATCTCCTCGTCGTATTTCGTGCGAGGGAGGACACGGTGCGAGTTGTCAAAAGCGCCATACTCGCAATTGATGGCCATCTTCTCTTCCCCCTTTGTCGCTCCATTATGGGATGATGCATCTGTGATTCTTTCGTCATTTGGGTCTAGTTTTGCGATGCTGGAGAGGCTGGCCATGAACCTAACAGTTGCGAGTAAAAAGTCAGTGCATGTCTCACATGTATTTCGTACAGGGACAGTTCTTACGCTGCATTACATCCTGTACCAAAGATGCCGCCTATGATGGTCTCTGGATCGCTGTAGGCAGATGCGATCATCGCACCGACAGTGTCGTTGATGACGCAGATCAAGTCGACTGGTAGCTTTCTCTCTTGTAGCTTCTCTCGGAGTTGCTCCGCAGCATCCTCGCCTTCTACGCCCTTTATATCAAACCCCTTTGTCCATGTCTGCAAGATTGCGTGGTCGATACGTTCTTGTGTAGCTGGATAGCTGAAAGTGAACCCCAGTGGCATAGGCTTCTCCGCGCTATACTGCTGGTCCAATTTACGATTCTTGATGAAAGCTTCGACCTTTTCTGCAATAAAGTTCCAGAGGGTATCGGAATCTCCGGTCTTTAGCTCTTTCGGTAACCTGTATTGTTCCTGTTCCATGCCATGTTTTCCGCCTCCTTCTTTTCTTTCTTCATCTCCATACAAGTCCACCTTGCAAACCCTCAAATTCGTGCCACCGAGGTCCAATGTCAATATCGTGCCCTTCTCTTTTCCTGTTGGTAGATTGTGCACCCAAGTGATGTTCATTGGGATGTTTTGGTTGTCTTTGGCGAGACCTTCTTCCAGCTCTTCACGAAAGCGGCCAACAATCTCTTTGAGTTTGGCTTTAGAGATCCAAAATTGATTATCAAGACGCGCGAGTTCGTCGTCCAGAGCCTGGGGTAAATCCGCCATCTTCTCGAGTTCGGAGCGTTGGCGCCATGATGCATACGACTCTTCGTCTATGCGCTGGTCTGCTGAAGAAGACATGGTGGAACAGGGTATCTTAGAAAAAATAACGAAAGGGAAACTATAATAGTCTGTCAAGAAGTCGATAATTATATTGCGACACAAAGCGTGGCGTGAGCGGCCCATTAATTATTTTGAAGTTCATATTTACAATGGTCGACATAATGACATCACACGACGCTTGCCACGGTTCTTGCTCCTGATTCAGACAGCAACCACAACTGTAGTAAAACCTCCCACCCCGAGGGCCTTCTTTTGTCTAAATGACGTCCGGTTGGCATAGCAGAATGGGGGCAGAGTGGGATCCTCGTGGGTTCTTGCTAACGCCGCGGGCCGAGAACCGGCGTACTCCTGTTGCTGAGTGGGCCATGGGCTAGGGTTGACAAGGCCTAGCGGAAACAAACGAGATATGTTGAGGTGTTGATAACATGCCAATGTTATGACTGATGTGTTTGCGCGTCGTTTGTGCAGCGCCCATGGTATCGAATCGAATCAAATCTAACTCCGTCTCTATAATGCAATGCACCCATCTTGGAAAGTTGCGCAATCAAACATAAGAAAAATATGTCGCTGGAGATTCAGCAAGTGAAGTGGTTCAACGCTAGCCGCGTTGTGGGCCTTGTTGAACGAGTCCAGAGTGTTCCAAGGTCGGTTTGCAGCGGATGCAGCCTACGCAGCGCATTTTTGCTTAAACAGCCCATGCTCCAGCCTTTGTGTTGTTCGCACGCTTACTGGCGCATCGTGCGTCGCTGAATGCTCCATCTCCTCTTTGGCTGCAGCCCTTGTGTTTAGCAGACTGAGATATGTCTGCCACCCAATAGCAATGACGCCACCAAATATGCTTCGGTATTGCATGGGAATGTAGGTGAAGCTGAAGGCTGTGACAGCAGGCCAGAGTTTGCAGCTGTTGTACCAGCTTGTCGGCACGGTATTCTTGATCCGTTCCAGCATCTCGGGCAGGGTTGCGCCGCAAAGAAGCGACTGCATGCCGAAGAAGTACGAGTTGAACAAGGGCGTGAAGAAGGCTTGGTTGATGAAGACCTGTTGAATGATGAGCAAGCATTGACGATTAGGGGTGGAGGGGACGCACCTTGGTCGATAGGGAGAGTAGTTTTGAGCTGAAGTTGAAGTTGTTGGACAACCACAAGAACCATTTGTACGATGGGATAGAGCTCAGGCCTCCGATGGCGAGGGCGCGTCCTGTACGGGCCCAGTCACGGTTGTCGCTCCATTCTTGGACCCAGCCCTTTTCCGCTGCATCGTCGACCAGTTCCGGCACTTGCTTGGACCCGTCAGGCGCGATGCTCTGCGCGACCAGGTCGCCGATCAAGTAGATGACGAGCGAGGATATGAGCTGTGTTCTGTATGGCCTCCTCTGTTGCACGCGGCCGTATGCGCGGAAAGGTTCAATGATTGGTTCAAGCCAGAGCCAGCTCGGCCCGGGAATCGAGTTGGCGGTTTCCGTCACACGGCCGCCCGCGTGCGACTTGTCGACATGGCATCGCCGGGTGACATTGCAAGGATGGACGTGTGTGCGTATGCGTGCGCGGTCGAAGTTGGTGCCGGAGTTTGAGTTCCGGGAGCAAGGGGCGTTGGGCATGCGCCTCAAGCCAACACGAGTCCAGGCGCAGGAAGGAGCGATCATGATGGCGGTTTGTGAGCTCTCATGGGGCGGGGGCGGAATATCAAGGGGGCAGAGCAGAGTGAGGCATGGTTTGTTGTGGTCTGTTGTGGTTTATGACTTGTCATGTCCGCACAGAGCCCAGATGGTTGTCCGAGTGTCGGCGCGCGCAAATGATGAGATTCAGGGTCCAATTGCGCAAATAACCGCCTTAGTCATCCATGGCATTCGACAGCGCCCTGCACAGACCCAGGCACACATGCGTGTTGAGAGGACAGACCAATACACGTGGCACACCTGACGTCCCTACTCCACACGCCCTCATCAAGACTGCCTCCGGTCTTGCTGTGTCTGGATTCCGTTCCTGAAACAGCCCCGTGATTTCCTGCCAGTCACCATTGCTCATCCCCCAGAGTCAACAGTCCACATTTCCGTCTTCTCGTCGACAACAGCATTCATCCCATCGGGATCGCCCCACACAATATCACCGACATGCAGCCCCCGTACCACGGTTGTGAGTTGTTATTCCCACTGTTTATGCAACTCGTGCTGTCCTGAAGGCCAGGACTCTGCAAGTGGGTACTGCTGCTGGGCCATGGCGTCACTGTCTTCGACATGCCGATGGTAACCTTTTCTGATACCACCAAACCCTGCAGTCTAGCGACTCTGGGCCGAGCAGTTAGGCCGGCCTCGTCCATATGCGTTAGAATAAGGAGCTCACGCTTGTATTTTGTTGCGTGCGCATACATGCGCGGTTTGAAGTACATCGGGATCCCCTCGACTGCTACAGCTCTTGCAGACACTTGTCTTCTTCCTGGATGCGTGCAGTCTCCATTGCGTCTCATCGGGTAAGCTCTAGTTGTAAGTGGGCGAGTGGAGACAACTCTTGAGACGTAGGTCTTGGGGTCGTGGCCACGCAGGACTGTCGTATGACATGTTTCCACCGTGACGAAGCCCACGAGGCCTTTGCTGGCATTGCAGTCGTGAATCACTTTGGCACATTTGGAGTGCACTAGATCGCATCAGCATGCTACCTTTTTCTGTGTTGATTAGAATGCCATCATGTCAAAGCACCAAGAGATTTCAGTCAAGTCAACAATGTACGTCAAAGCCGAAGAGGCAACGAATCCAATTCGTCGTGGTGATTACTTATATACACAAGAATTGAAAAAAAGGCGACGCTCAAGCCGCTCATTGCAGGAGACAAGCCCACTAAACACTAACAAAGGCCAAATAGATCCCTTATCAATCGTGAAAAACACCCGACGCAAACCGCGTCTTTTTATGGCCCAGCAACGCCATCATCACGGACATGCGCTTACAAGCACTGAGAGTACCAGTCGTTCTGCTTGACGCACTTGCAGCCTGAGGCGCAGAAGGTAGGGCCTGTGAAGCCGTTGCCACCGCACTGGCCGTACTTCTGAGCACCGGCACCGCCGGCGGTGGGAACAGGCTTAGCGACAGTGGCGAGGGTAGTCTTGGCTGGGGCAGCGGCCTTGGTGGTAGTAGGAGCAGCAGCCTTGGTGGTAGTAGGGGCAGTGACCTTGGTAGGGGCAGGAGCAGCGGCCTTGGTGGTGGTGGGAGCAGCGGGGGCAGGCTTAGCGGGGGCAGCGGCACCAGCACCGTTCCAGACCTTGGGTCCTGGGATGGGGTAGCTGGAGTAGGAGCCGTAGAGGTTGAAGTAGACACCTGGGTCCTGGGCGGTAAGGTGGCCGGGGATGGCAACACCGGCGGGCAGCGCAGTGGTGCCAGAGCCACCGACCTTTACGTGGATGCACTCCTGGTAGAACTGAGCGCCACCAATACGGTCACCCTCGTGGAGAGCGATGATCTCAGGGCGGATGATGTACTCGCCCGGTGCAACGTTGGGCAGGGTGAACTCATGCTGTCCGGGCTTGCCGGTGTATGAGCCCTTGATGA
Organism: Alternaria dauci; assembly: GCF_042100115.1. Classification (NCBI taxonomy): domain Eukaryota; kingdom Fungi; phylum Ascomycota; class Dothideomycetes; order Pleosporales; family Pleosporaceae; genus Alternaria; species Alternaria dauci. Next base: position 1,580,798 of record NC_091272.1, read on the forward strand.
GCTTCTCAACGGCCCAGGACTTGCCATCATAGCCATCCTCAGCAATCTTCGTCCATGACATGGAAGAGCCGGCCTTGGACATGTAGACGGTAATGGGTCCCTTGTGCGATGGGTCGATGATGTCGTCGCTGGCGTCAGCGTTGTTGTGGTGCCACTCGACCTAAGGGTGTTTGTCAGATCAGGTCCTATGCACTATGTGAACCATGAATGTACGTACGGCAATCTTGTCACCACCGTTAACAGCAACGGACTTGGAAGCCTTGATGTTGGCTACGTTGCACTCCATGGCCTTGGAGGTAACATCAACAACTGGGCTGTTGTTGGGAGGAGAGTCAATGTAGCCGCCCTGGCCATTTCCGAGACCTTGAGACTTTCCGTTGACGGAGATGCTGTAGACAGTGGTGTGGGCACTGGCAGCGCCAGCGAGAGCGAGAGCGAAGATGGAGGCCTTCATTTCGAATGTGGTATTGAAAGAATTGATTGGTTGATTGAGTATTTGTTCTTGTAAAGAATGACTGTCTGAAGAGAACCACGAAGTAAAGATCGAAGAAGCCAAAGACTGGAAAAGAACGTGTATAGAATGAGTGTGTTGAGCGTCAAGCGTGCCTTTCCAACAAAGGTGGGCACCGTGGACTTTATACGCACGGAATCCTTCCGTATACAGAATCACGTACCCCAAACATGGCCATCTCGCTTGGTGATTGCATGTCACTTCAGTGCCCTGACTAAAACAGCCACCAGGAACGTGGCGGCGGTTAGCCATGCAGGCAGGCACCCGACTTCATCGTATCCTACAGGACACTAGGACCGGGAAGAGGCTAGATCCACCGTTAGAAGCACAGGGGCCGTTGGGGAGAAGGCTGGCACGACAGTTGAAGCCATAGCCTTACCATTTCTGGGAAGCAGGACTCAAGAGGCGGTGATGAGACTATGTGCGTTCCCTGTGACGATCTGTTCTAGGTGCAACATTTTGGGCTCCTGATTCAAGACCTGAAACATGAGCGAGGACATCCCTTGGAGTGATCTGGCGATGAACCCCTTTGGAGCCAGCCAACTCCGAGAGCCTCGGTATTCTCTTCTTCCTTACTCTTTTCATGGTGACGATGGTCGACGTGCGGCGGTATTCTACCTGACCATCACGAGTAGGTGATGTGGTCAAAGCCTTCTTTGAAAGCCTTGCAAAATCGCGGTAGGCGCGAAAGGTATTTTCGGGGGGCGTCATTTCGGTTCAGTACCTGAAAACGCCATGTATTACCGCGCGGGACGGCACTGTACAGCGGCGTCATGATATTCCGTCATGCCGCAGACACCTGCGCAGGTGGAAATGAGCGAGGAGACGCGCATTATCGCGCGGTGTCCGATGCTCCTATCAGCAAAAGTGCAAAATCGGCGTCGCCAGGTATGATGTATGCGGAGATATTAGTCTTCGCGTAGTCCCGCTGTCGTGACAATGGCGATGATGCCTTACTAGAGTTGTTATGATCCGTAGAAGGGATTGCGTTGATCCTTCGTGCCCGCACGGCCCCTCGTTTGACATCTGGGCACTTTCCAAATCCGCGGTTCCGTGGCTTGGCATTCGCAAAATCAATCCTGAAGACGGGACGATCAACCCGCCGAGAACACAAATGTTTGCTGTGCAAGATTACGTGCGTTTCATGCTAACTACATCATGTAAGCCTCATATCAAGACCAACATGTCCATCGGCTGATCAGGCGTGGCCACGATCGCGCAGTACAGTCACTTTCGACGTGGCCCACAACACATGCTAGACGCCAACAAGAAGCGGAGTCAGGGGCAATATTGACGGACTGGGGTGCGGCGGTTTTACCGATCACTGCCCGTGTTGTGTGCATGTGTCAATCCTACTATGTACAGAACCAACATGCGGTTACGAAAGGTGGTTAGACACAACCCGATAGGTACCTAGCCATCGTGGCATGGTCCATACTGGTACCTAGGTACTCCGTCGTCAAGGGGTGTCTCGTCGATGTCTTGCTCAACACTACACAGAACATTTGCCATTCCTTGCAGTACACCTGGGCACGCATCTCTCAAGACCTGCCGACAATGTCGTAAGACACATGAGGGTCTTCGGCACAAAGAAAGCTTTAAGCCTGATCAACAGATTCTGCAAAGTTCCAGGAGAGCGACGCAAAGGGCAAAGCAAGGAGTAAAGAAAAGAACAATGGTGGTGCAGTAATGTGCAACTGCTCGCGTTGGCAAGGAATAACGCTTGAAGAAACAGTTTTCGTGCTAACCAATGTGCTTTCAGATGTTTCCTAAACATCGGACGAACACATGTACGCACGCTAAGCCGAATGGCTACATGGACGGAACACACTCCTTCATACCAGAATGCATCAGTAATTAGTACCCATCATCGAAGCAAACTGTCTTCTACAGACCCATTTTCTGATCTTGGGCATCTCAGCAGCGGCTGTTGTGGTCGATGGTTACAAGGAATACCTAAGTTGTCAACCAGTGCACATTCGTCATATCACGTACTGCACTTTCCCGACGCGTTCCGCCAGGGATATCGGGCAAAGGTTCCGCCGACTAAGCATCTTTTGACAGAAACCATGCGTAAAGGGCCTATGGACCTCAGTCATGCTAGCCAATAGTATTCCATCATGCTTCCTTGCACGTGGACTATACATATTTGATCCAATGGCAGCGTGGCTAATGCTACAAGTAATGAAAACTGTAGCCGGAAGGACCCGCGTTCTCAGGTATATTCCCGAGCTCTAGCACGATTCTGAGAAGGCTGCGTTTGCGGGAAAAGATCACGGCAGATGTTAAGATGACAGAGGTAATCTTCCGAGGCTGAAATACGTGCGGAGACCAGGAACGCCAATGCACGAGCCTAGAACAGGTAAGCCTATGCTCTTCTTATTGGTGAGGTATATTGAAATCCCCATAACGGTCTCATGTATGTCAGGTGTCTACGATAGCAATGCTGGCCATGAGGTGGTTGATACTAGAGTTAACAGGATGATCTGTCGGAGTCTAGGGACGGATCGCGCTTGACGAAGCACATGTTATATGAAGGTCCACTCTGAATAACCACCACCGTCTAAATTCGAGTAGCAATGTTGTGGGAGGGGGAAGCTCTGCACATTGGAGACTACAAAAGGTTTGGTGCTCTGCACGAAGAGATGGATTCAAGACAGCAGGAAACATTTCAAGCAAACGTCCAATCATTGATCGCGCACCATGAAGGCCGTCTCATTCATCCTCGGCGCCCTCGTCTCTGTTGCCTTTGCACAACAGCAGACACTCTGCAAGGACTACGAATACTTTTCCAGCAACGGTTACGAGCTCAACAACAACATCTGGGGTCGCAGCGCTGCAACTTCCGGCCAACAGTGTACCTATGTTGACAGCGTGTCAAGCACAGGCGCAAAATGGCACACACACTGGCAGTGGACGGGGGGAAAAGACAACGTCAAGTCCTACGTCTACTCTGGACGTCAGATCACCAAGAAACCTGTCAGCCAGTACAGCAATCTGGAGACGGAGGCGTGTAAGTGTTTTTGTACACAGTGCGGGTGAGCTATACACTGACTTCATACATTTGTGTTTAGACTGGGTCTATGACAGCAATAATATCCGCTGCAATGTTGCATACGACTTGTTCACTGCTGCGAACATCAACCACGACACCAGCAGTGGTGACTACGAGCTAATGGTCTGGCTCGCCAGATACGATGTCTATCCCATTGGTACCTCGCAGGGTAGGGTGACAGTTGGTAAGTGTCCTTCTGCAAACTGCATGTAAGACACACTGAATTTATACACCACACTTAGCTGGTCGCACTTGGGAACTTTTCTATGGCCCCAACGGTTCCATGAAAGTCTACAGCTTCGTACCTTCTAGTCCCATCAACAACTTCAAGGCGAACCTCAAGGACTTCTTCACCTACCTCCAGAACAACAAAGGCTTTCCTGCCTCGAGCCAAAACCTTATTAGTACGCTACTTCACGTGTTGGTTCAAGATTGGTATGATTATATGTTTACTAACGCTATGATAGCTTACCAATTCGGTACTGAGGCTTTCACTGGTGGACCTGCAACGTGTAAGTGTTACTGTACGAACTTCATGTGATACATAGGCTGACTTAGTACCCCCATATCTAGTCACTGTGAACCAGTGGTCTGCCAATGCTTGGTAAATGTTGAAAGTATTGAGTGGAGACAATAGTTGTAACTACGGAGGGTACACTCCTAGTAACTCTCCTACTCTCCTTTGTTCCTTTACCGTGAGGTTTGACAGTATAATTGCCTGTCATCGCCGACAGTAAATTGCCCACGACAATATCTTGGGGGCGAGACACAACTAGTAGTTTCGATGTATGTGGCACTGGCACCTCTCAAAACTTCAGTCCTTTCTGTAGATACTTAGATGCATTGAAACTCAAACGTATATATACATCTTCAACAAACATCCCAATAAGTATATGAGTTGCCGTTTGCATTTACAAGGCCATGAACAGGCCGATGGCACCAGCCACAACACTCAAACCTACACTGCCCACTGTCGTCTTAACCGCACTACCAGTGTACTGTTGCGGTGCACTTGCATTCGCGCTCTGTCCTGCAACAGCAATTGTGCTCTCGCTCTTCATCGTCAACTGTCCATCTCCACCCCTCAGCTGGCCTCCACCACTAACACTGGAGGGATCCATTGTACTTCCCTGAACACAACCCATCGTGCCGTTCCCACGAAACATGCGATCAGCAACGCCCTTCCACACCTCCGTCACATCCGTAATCATCTTACCAGTGAACCACATTCTGCAATCCGCAGCTTCGTAGATGAACTCTAGAGGAGTGGCACTAGCATCGTTCTGTCTCAGGTTGTCTTTGAGGTTGACGCCGCCGGCGATACGTCCACCTTGATACGCAGATCGCTTGAAGAGTTGTGTGGCGAAAGCAGTTTTACCCAGATCCATGTTCATCCAGGCATTTTGTTCATCGGGCGAGCCGAGGAAGTAGATGGCCTGCATACGGACTTGGATATCGTCCCATGAGAAGACTTGGGCGCCTTTGGTGCCGCCTACACCTTGCATCGGTCCAGTTTGAGGACGTCCACCAATAGCGATCGTACGGACTGCGCCCTGGTTCTTAAGTAGCTCAGAGACGATGGCACATGTTGAAGAACACATGCCGTCGTGTAGCATGACCATATCTTGTGCTCGAAAAGGTTGCGGTGTGCTGGTTTCATTGACGTTGTCATTGTACCCGATTACAGAGAAGCCATTGTATGTCGTGCTGACGCTGTCCGAGAAGTTGTACCGGAGGGTTGTGGTGAAAGAGTCGCTATTCGCTTGTTGAGGACCAAAGAGTTGATCCCATCCGGTAGCAGCTTTGTTGTCGATATCGAGAATGTGCTGGTAGTTGAATCCGGCTGTGAAACCGAAGACATCATCCTGTGTAGCACCGCGACCAAACGCTTCCACAAAGGCGGTTTGGTTAGATTGCGCGTACGTCTTGTTGGCGAGAAAACTCTCGGTGACTTTGCCAGCAGCGTTTAGAGCATCGTTTGCGCGGAAGCGTGTGCCGCCAAAGGGCTCTGCCACTGCCTGCGGGTACACTTGCTTGAAAGTATCGTAACCGAGAATCGCATTGCCTCCGCCGTTGCCTCGTAAGTCAAATACCATCTTAGTTTTGCCGGCTTTTTGAGACATTCTTATGAAGTCGCGCATCGTGTTTTGGAAGCTCTGGACATTGGGGGATTCGTAGGATGGGATACTGAGAACGGCGACATCCTAAAGCGGTCAGACAAGTAAGAGATTTGATATGTGCAACTTACCTCGTATCCTGGGCCCTGGAGATAGTAGCCTCCGACGGCGAGATTTTCATTGATCAGCTCAGCCTTTGGATAACCAATGTGCGAGGGACTCGGCGTAGCTGCGGGAGTCACAGTCCTTGTGGAGTTGCTAGTTGGAGAGGGCGCAGGGGCAGCAGAAACAGGCTTCGGTCCAGTGCAGAACCTCTGGAAAAAGGCCTTGCCGCTGTCAACACCAGTAAAATTTCCAAAGACGACAGCGACGTTCATTTGGGACCAGGTAGTGCCATTGGCAAACGTCATGGTTGTATTCGGACCTTGATATTGCCCAGTTCTGAAACTTCCAAAATACGTAGTACCAGATGCAAGAAGAGCCTGAGAAGGGAAAAGCGCATTCCATCGTGTGTCTGCATCGTGGAAATCAGCGTCAGCAGACACGTTCGCGAGGTAGTTCTGAGCGCTCATGCCATTGATCATCTGGACGGGCGACGGCTTGAAGGAAGAATCGTTGTTGGCTTTCACAACATCTCTGTATGTGTATATCTCCGGGAGCGCCATGCCATCCGAAGAAATAGAGACCAATTCCGATCCAGTAGGTCTCTGAAACTGCATCGCCGAAGCAAGAATATCAGGTTGATAAGCAAAGTGGTTATCGTAAGCTTTGGTAAAGAGGTTCAGCATCTTCATCTGGAAGTCGTATTCAGTCTTGAAGCCACCAGTAGCGAGTTGTTTTTGCATCGTGTCCAGCTCGCCTACGATGTCGACGGGTTCTTCAGTGTAGTCTTTCGGTGGGTTTTTGAGGTAAGCGACATTCGATTGCCATTTGACCATGACCTTGAGATCGTCGATCAACTTGACATTTCCTTCCTTATCAAGAGGTACAGACTGCAGACACTTTACTCCCAACTCTGCAGGAATGACTGGTCGGGCTCCAGAGGGCAAAGCGGCTAAGGCCATATTGACAACCGCACAGGGTTCTTGTCCAGGAGAAGCTGATGAGGGGGTTGACGAATTCAAAGCACCTGCTGAACCTGAGGTGGCAGCGCTGTTTTCGACTGCTGCTGCCATCATCAGATCTACGTCTGCTTGCGTCATGACCTCGTTCATATCGAGATCGGGATAGTCCGGGACACCATACATCCATGGGTGGGGATTTGCTGCTGACAGGCCGCAAAAAGCGCTGAATAGTACAACGGAAGAACGCATTTTGATTCCAGAGGGGTGATCGAATCGTAAAGCGCAGGTATATTAGACCCGGAATTTAAAGGAGGATTCAGATCTCTGCCGTCAAGAATTAATTATTAAAAAGAGCGATCCAGCGCCAATAGTGTACTCAAACAAGGAACAAGAAGTTAAGGCGTAAAGAAGAGTCCTTGTGCGGCGGACCGACAAGAGAGAGAAGAAGAAGGTAGAGTGCTGGAGCCGCGTCTACCTACCCACATATGAAGCACATGGTGCATCCGTTGCAGCGGGGCAATGCTAAGGAAGGTTAATACAGAGTGTAGCAGCGTTGCTGCATTATCGAAACATCAAGCCCCAACCAAGCAAAGCAGGTGGAGAAGTCGAAACAATGTCTGTGTCCACATTCCGTCGAAAGCACAAGTTATGGCATTCCGGGGCAATTTCTTGGAGCCATAACGAGGACATGTTGTTGGCTGAGCCATCAGAGATCATGTCAAGAGGATTTGGTATGAAGAAGCCAGGCTTTGTTACGCAGCGTATGCGAGGAGTGGCGGAGATGGAGAGTGGTCGTATGTGCGGTACGCGAAACTGACACGAAACATTGACGTGCTAAAGTGCTAAGCCTGAATGGGCCTAGCTCTAGGATGCAGCGTCTCGAACGGCATCCAACTGCAGAGCGAACACCCCAAATAGTCACATGCATCCGCGGAGTAACTCCTCGTGACGATTCAGTTGGCGATACAGCAAGTGCTAACAAGGCTGGCTTCCGAGTAACATGTCTCATGCGTGTCTATGCTGCAGAGGCTGATTAAGCCCATACTAGACATGGCAAAGGGCTCTAGTCTTGTTCCAAACCTTCTTGATACTGAACTTCTCGATCCCATGCCTCGACCTTCGTGAATGGGCTTCTTAGAAAGTTGTTCAGCTCATGAAGGAAAAGCTTGCTGTTGTCTCTGCCTAGATATTCCGCTAAGAGATTCTCCGCGTGTCCGTTACTTGCCCTCAGATCTACCATTTTCAGGATAGATACAATGTATGACAGCAAGAATTCAGCGTTGTTACTCGTTGTAGCTGCACTAGAGGAAGAACCCTCAGACTCAGTGTGCAGGTAGGTAAAGACACGGAGTTCGCGCCGAATCCAAGCACGTGCTTTCGACTGCAGTTCAGGCGAATTTGAGATCAAACGGGGGGAAATTTCACGGTATCCCGAAAAGCGATTACTGCCGACATGCAGCGAATACAGTTTTCGTCGGTACACGTCTCTGCGTCTGCGCAACGCAACATCTTCTATCGGCGGCGAATATGGACGACGTGGACCGCGTTGTCTGCTGGGCAGTCCGTAGGGCGCGAAGAGAGAGCCAGGCCGATCGGTGCGGCTATGAGAGGCATTTTCAGGTGGAGGATTGTTGGGTGGGTGACTGCGATGAACAGTATAGCTTTTGTAGTCGGTCGGAGAGCGCCAGTCGTACTGCACAGCGTTGACTTGTGCTTTACCTGCACTTTTCGTCAGAGAGAGTATGTTGTGTGTTTTTAGGAGATGCCTTACATAGCGGGCAGGTCGACCGTTCCTGCAGCCAGGACACTAGACACACAAAGTCAAACGTGTAGTGGTTGCATGGAGAGGTAATGGCCCTCTCTGTTACTGCAGAGAGACATATCACACAAGTGTCCTCTGAGTCGTCTGAGATCGAGCCAGCCGTGCTTGCTGGCATGCGCTTCCTTCTCGTGCTGTGGGGTGAGGAGAATAAGAAACGGCCCTGATGACGAGCACATGCCGACGGGAGTGAGTGAGCTTGGGCCAACCAAACTGGTCGCGACTTGCCCTCACACGCAGCCTGGTCGTTCAACATCCACTTTTCCTCTCGCAGCACGTGTCCGAGGGCGTGCAATCCGTCGCGGACCTCTTAGCGCCCATCGCAGAGCATTCCTCGCATTGAATGCTCATCTCTGCTCTTAGACACGTCAGTTCCCGTTCTATCCGACGCTCATTACCGGCTATGCTAGCAACTTCAACCCGGCCTGCTGTCGCAGGGCCAAATGGAAAGGCGACTCACCACACAGTAACCGCGTTGAAGAGGTGGTCATGCGATGAGAAAGAGCTGCCTTCTGCATCTGACGTCAAGGCGATTCACGTCTACGACTTCGACAATACCCGTATGTACATGGCGACTCTCCATGACAAGCAGAGCTGATATTTTGCAGTCTTCGCAAGCCCTCTCCCCAACAAGCAGCTATGGAACAGCGCGACCATAGGCCAGCTGGGATCACCCGACATGTTCCTCAACGGAGGCTGGTGGCACGATTCGAGCATTCTCGCGGCAACGGGCGAGGGCATTGACAAGGAAGAACCGCGCGCATGGCAAGGCTGGTGGAATGAACAGATTGTCGAGCTCGTTGAATCCTCCATGGCCCAGAAGGACGCGCTGAGTGTGCTTCTCACGGGAAGAGGAGAATCCGACTTCGCCGACCTCGTCAAGCGCATGGTTCGCAGCAAACGATTAGATTTCGACATGGTCTGCTTGAAGCCCGCGATAGGCCCTGCAGGCCAGAAGTTCAGGAATACCATGGACTTCAAGCAAGAGCTGCTCAAGGACATTGTCTACACATACAAGGATGCAGAGAAGCTGAACATATACGAGGATCGCGTCAAGCATACCAAGGCCTTCCGCGACTTCTTCTTCCAGTTCAACGAAGACTTGCTGAGAGCACAGAATCAGGCGTCGCGCCGGCCCATCACGACCGAAGTCATTCAGGTTCCAGAGAATGCCACACAGCTCGATCCCGTCGCCGAAATCGCCGAAATCCAGAAGCTCATCAACGCACACAACATACAGGTCAAGTCGGGGGACGCTCCGCCCGGCACTCCGCCCTATCAGATCAAGAAGACTGTCTTCTACACCGGCTACATGATTCCTTCTGACGTAACCGAGAAGTTGACATCTCTCGTCGCCTTGCCCCAGGGCGCGCCGAGAGACGATATCCGATATCTCGCGAACAGCATACTCATCACACCAAAACCGTGCCCAAAGAGCATACTTGACAAGGTTGGCGGTATAGGGGCAAGGGTCAGGTGGAAGGTGACGGCCATTTCCTGCTTTGAGAACAAACTCTGGGCTGCGAGAGTGGAAGCTGTGCCCAAAGGGACCAAGTTCTATTCAGAGAACCCCGTGCCCACGGTAGTCCTGGCTATTCGTAAAAACGGTCGACCAGCAGATGCCGCACGAATCGTGAACTGGCATCCCGTACCCCAGGATCAGGCGTTCGAGTTTGACAGCGTTGTAGGCGAGAAGCAAATGTTGCGCATTGAGGAAGAGACACCAAACGAAAGCGAGTACGAGAGCTACTTCCCCAACAAAGCCAACCGTAGAGAAGACCAGAACGGCCGTCACGACAACTACCGACCAAACCACGGTCGAGGAGGCAGGGATAGAGACGATCGATCAGGTGGTTACCGTGGTGGCAACCGAGATCGCGGCCGTGGTAACAACAGAAACCCCTCGTACGGCCAAAGAGGAGGAGGCGCTCGCAGTGGTAACCGGGGTGATCGTGGCGGCGGCGGTGGTGGTGGTCGCGGACGTGGTCGTGGCGGTGGTGGTGGACAGTATAGAAGTCTGGATGATGTCGACCACAGCTATGGAAACCGGAGCCACGATAACAATCCGGATGCTTTCTACTAGGCCCCGGCTGTGCAAATATCCAACTGGAGGAGTTCGGTCATGGTAGTATGTACTGTTTAATGAGATACCCGGAATCGTTCAGCACACACCAAGATTGCGTTGCGTTAGCACTTGACATTCACACACCACTGATGGAGACGAAGATCCCAATACAACCTCATTTCTACGCTCTTCGGACCGTGTGAGCGCACGACCCTCCGAAATGGCCGAGGACAAGGCTGGCAATCGGCGATGACATTTCATCAACACCTCACTGTACCACCATTGGACCACCCAACCCATTACCGATACGACACGCCACACCTTCTTCAACCGTGCCCACGGCCAGATGAAGCCTAGCCTGCTGTTTTTTATCTCTCGTGAGTATTATATGGGGATACGGGTGGGACACAGCACCCCAAAGGAGATGAATCGGCGATCGCAGGCTGAGCTCCTATGGTAAAACTTGATTAGGGTTCACTTCAGCACTGCTTGGGCGCGCGGGCTTAGTAAAGCGGGGTGACTGCAGAATTTGGACTTGTATAAGTATGTGTGAGATTGAGAGTTCAAGGTCGTCGACGGACCCTGATCGTCGCTGGTGTAGCGCTGGTGTGCCGTCTATCGTGGACTTCCTGTTTGGGTGATATTGGTAGCTTGTCAGAGTCATTCCAACTGCGGGCCTCGAGGCCGTAAGTGATCGCCTGTCCTTCCTTCTGTCGTGGTGTGCCATTTGGCCGTCTATTTGCGCACTTGTCCGCCGCTGACAATCCGACATCTACAGCTCTACCAGTCGAACCAGGTGCTTGTTTCACCCGTCATCTCCTGCAGAGGGTATCAAAGTCGTCAGATTAAAGGACACGTCGATCCCCGTGCACGCCTCCGAGCCCTACTCGACCTACGTTGAAGCCCACCAAGACCTACCGCGAGCTTGCAGAGTGCGAAAGATACTCCTCTACACTACAACATGCCAGTCAGCGCCTGAATAAGATGTGTACGAAAGTTATCCTCAAGCACAGTACATGTCGACACGAGTTCTGGGTGAGGCGCAACTGCACACGGCATCCGGGGTGCCTCTTTCTTACTCAAGTCAATCGCGAGCGAGGTGGTGAATGCTGGGAATGTGATCCAGGACAAGGCCCGCCTCAAGCAGTTTTTCGGCGCAAGGTGAGCTGGCGAAGAGTTAGAAACAAGGTTAGGGAAGGAGGGCCTGCCAGTGTTTGAAGTGTGGAGGTGGTGTCATGTCCTGTGTGTAACTATCAACGTCTCGTTCAACATATGCGTCTAGAATTTGGACAAGGTATGCAGATACCTCATCATCCTACCATATGTTCATCAGATTGCATATTTACATCCACCAAAATAAAGTGGGATTCTAAATTCTCGTCCACTTCCTCTACTCCCCTTGCAATCTCCTCACCACCAGTACTGCCCCTTCTAAATCATCACACATATCTACACCTATATCCACCCTGTCCGCCACCGATTTCTCTGAATCCAAGCCAACTAATAACAAACAGCCAACAAGATACCTAAGTATACACACAACCCATCGTCAACCACGTATACGGCGACACCAGTTCACCCAGATGCTAGCCTCCAAGGTCACATAAGCAGAAAACCCAGCGATGATCAGATGAGCACCTCATCGATGTAGATGCGAGGTGCAATACTCAGCTGTGTCATGGCCCCTGGTCAAGTACTGAGCCCCAGGAGCGGAACTAGAGTGGCAAGAGAGAGAGAGAGAGAGAGAGAGAGAGAGAGAGAGAGAGAGAGATCGAGGGCCCAGAGAGCAGATCTAAGCCGTTCGACAACAAGATGAGAAGCGTACAGAGCGCAGTAAGCTTGATCGTATACTGTCGAAAACACCATGTTTCGAGGACGGGTAGCGATGCAATGCAATGCACGATACAAGAGCACGCACAGGCACGAGTGTTTGCACCAAACAGATTTTTTTCCCATCCACCCATAAATTCATTCTATTCATTTCGTTGCCTGAGGTTTCATTCTATAGTAATCATACAAGCCAAGACAAAACGCCATACCAATGCTGCGCCATAGAATGCCAGACCGCTAAAAAGAGGGCAACAAACACGCGATAAGCTATGAGCATTACGCAGATGCATGAGCTAAGAAAGCAAGAAAGCAAAAGCAAACATGTGACGTGGTGCAATGATACAACATGCAAAACAAAGCGAGAGAGAAGAGTGATAACTAATCACTGTCATCCCTTGCCCGACCAGCCTGGCTTCCTTCAAAGTTCCTCATCCTGGTTGCATGGTTGTGGTTGATCATGCTGCGAATGGGATTCTTGCGTGCCGCACTAACCATGCTGGGTGTAGGAGGGTGTCTGGAGGCGTGGACCGCACCAGTTCCGTATTGCACTTCGTCAAACAGGTTGTCGTACTGGCCTTGGGTCAGACTATCCTTTCTTGACGTCTTGAGAGGCTTTACAGGCCGGACGGTTGATACCTCACTAGGTTCAGAAATGATGGATGGCTTAGTCTTGGAAGAGCGGGAGGACCGGTGAGGGCGTGATGAGTCCTCGTCGTCGGCAGAGTCGGCAGATGTCTTGCGCGAGCGGTGAGAGCGGTGAGAGCGTTTCGATGACTTGCTGATGGACGACTCGTTGTCATCGTCATGCTTTTTACTGCGAGACGACTCTTTTTCATCATCGTACTTTTTGCTGCGAGACGACTCTTTCTCATCATCGTGCTTCTTACTACGGGACGACTCTTTGTCATCGCTATGCTTCCTGCTGCGATGGCTCACAGAGGTCTCAGCGTCGTCATCCTTCTTGGACTTGTGGCTGCGGTGGGAACGGTGCCTGCGTCGTGGACCATCGCCGATCTGGGAGATACTGTCGCTAGGAACGACGGTGTCAAGATCATCTTCGCTTAGCTCTTCAATGTCAAGGTCGTCGATGAAGTCGTCGTCATCATCATCATCGTGCTTGGACTTGTCACGGCCTAGAATGCTGCTAACAATTGAAGCAGCCTTGGATGCAACCTTGGTGGGGGCCTTGGATGGAGCCTTGGATGCAGGCGCTGATGGAGGAGGCGATGAGCTACGCTCCTTTCGACTGCTACTACTGTGCTCTTTGTGCGAGGTGTGTTTTGAAGACGAAGAGTAAGAGGACTTGGCCTTTGATCTGCCCGAGCTGCTCTTGCCATCATCATCGTTACGGTCTGCTACGAACGATGAGATGAAAGAGCTAGGGGCCGCGCTATATGCTTTCGAGACGACACTTTGAGGCTTGGATGACGGTCGTGGTGGCTTTGAAGTTGTTGCGACACTTTCCGGCTTGGCTGTGGAGACAGTGCTTCTCGCCCTCTCAATCATCAGCAACTCAGGGCTGGTGTTGGAGCGGTGAGCTGGTATGAGCCTCGAAGGAGCCCGTGACGGGGCGGTAGAGTATGCAGGGGCATATTCGATGGCAAGAGGCTCCGCGATCTGCGTGCGAGGAGCCTCAAACTGAGACGGTGAGTAGTAGCTAGCGGGCGCAGCCTCGATTTGTCGTGGCACAGAGGTCTTGGGGATCTGGGAAGCGCGCGAATAGCATGATTGCGCGTCGTCTTCAATGCGGCGTGCTACTGGTACTACTGGCTGAGCAGGAGTTGGCGGTGCAGCAGTCTCGACAGGTGGTTGGGCGGGTTGTGGGTCCTGCTGGGGTGTCGGGGGTTGGGATGAGGCCTGAGCGAAGAAGCCAGCCGCAGTGTTGACCGCGTTTTTGGCGTCCATGAAGGCGCTGAACTCCGCCTCTTTCTTCGCACTATCTTTCTCGCTCCGCATGAATGCATATGTGACGGCTGCACCTGCAGCAGCTCCAAGTAATGTTCCGAGGATGTGCGTGGCCGCCCCACTGCTGGAGTCGGATTTTGTCGTCGCTTCGGGCACAGGAGTGATGGAGGGTGCAGAGACGCTTCTGGCCACGGTCGGTGGCTTCGGAACGGCTGCTTCGGCCGGTGGTGCGACTGGTGTTGCGCTGGCTCTTGAAGCACATGTGTGGGCGCTGAAAACACTCGGGCTTTCCCGGAAGCTCTGCGAAACTGTCCTCGACCACGTGATGACTCTGCTGTGTTCGATGATGGTGCCATCATTCCTCATGTCTGGTCCATTTCGGTAGACGACCTCGATGCTGTTTCCGTCAAAGTCCAGTACTGCGGCATTGAAGTGGCCGTCTTCTGCACAACGAGAACCCGGTGACCCATTAGGACGGCCGCCGGCAGTTAGTGCAGCGGTATAGAAGTTCCGGACCGCGGTCGTGCTAGGTGCGGTGAACGCAATGTGTGCAGCGCCGGCTCTTAGACTACTGAGCTGTCAGTTGCGGTGTGCCTGGTGATCATTTGTGGTACTGACCCAGACGTTTCTTGGCAGAGATAGAAATCGGCATCGTTGATTCCGAGGCCAATTTGGTTGCCAAATTGGCCAATGTAGCGGTAGCCCAGTGGCTGGAGCGCAGAGAGAAAGAATGACGTTGACGTAGGAAGATGCGATACCGTGAGACCAATGTGGGAGACGGGCATTGCTGAACGGCGGCGGTGAGCAAAAACTAAAACGACAGGACGCGGATAGAACAATCGCCAAGAGGATAGTTAAGAAGAAAACAGGATGTGAACGTACACACAATCAGGTATGATCGTGTGGGAGCGCTTGGAGATGTATGGTGTGAGTAAAGAGGGTGAGTGTCGGTACGGCCTCGAGGTTTATATCAGAAACCCCGTCCAGGTGCAGCGTCTCGATGCATCGTGAACCGAGTGGCAGGGCGTTCCATACCGTTGCGGGACACTCCCTACTAGCACGCCCCACTGCTGCAATTAGCTATCAAGGAGGTCGCTGTCAAGATGTTGTGATGCTGCCACATGTCCTGCGTCTGCAGCTAACAAATTTGTCAAAGTAAGCGAGGTGTCGGTGTATGACATTGGACCTCGACGTCGGCCCGGAGCCGCGAGAGGTTTAAGTCGCCGCACGCCTCACCTTGCGTACTGCGCTATGGTATGTATGGACTCGAAGCATTCTAGTCGCTTGTCGCGTGCAACAGAGTATTTGCGGTCTGGACGCGCCACTTGTCGTCGAAACGCGCCACTGGACATGGCGTGACGTCGACAACGGGGCACCGTTCGCACAAGAACCAAGATGGTGCTGCAGTGAGGCTACGATCGCAGGCATCGTGGTAGATTCTTGGAGTCGCACCAGAAAAAGTCGGTAGGACTTGCCATGCTGTTTCTTTTTTTCGATGTTTACGCGAGATCATCATGGGAGATCGGCGATGCGGCTCCATGTATAGGTGCTACCCGTTGCCCTCCCGCCACATGCGCAGAATGCGATGAGTCCCCTCGAGGAAGTCTCTAACCTCATGGGGTATAGAATGAGCGAATAACCGGGTACATGCTTGAAAGAGGGGTTCAAGGGATTGTACTGCGAATATGACGTGAAGTATACTATTTCATTCGCCAGATATGTCATTACCGGCACTGATGATCCTCCTGCTCATAGTTCCTAGAGCAGACGAAGAGCCGCGACATCCCGCAAGCTAGCTACTGACAGACACGTTTCAGAATCGAACGACAGGCCATGACTAGACCCAGCGGTATGACACCGGATACAGGGCGCATACAGACTAGCGTCCTGTGCTGACAGAACAAGATGAAAGAAAAACAGGAGGTGCGGGGTAGGTTGAGCTGCCCCGCGATCTTCGAAAGAAGATTGATTGTTGTGCGTTGAGCCAGAGTAGTTGTTTTGTTGTAAAAAAACCTCAAGCAGACGCCCAAAATCAGATGCAGTAGCGCCCAGGCTGTCGATGTTGCGATCTAAGCCATGAACGTGTCCTGCAGCCCGTCGGTCCTGGTTATCTTTCAGCAATGTGCGGTCCGTGATCCGACTCGTCGGCCGTGAGTCAGTTATTGCTTGTGGGCTAGTTGGCGTGTCCGGTATGGATAGGTCCGACCCTTGGTCGTGCTGCTGAACTAGAAGATGTTCCAAACGTCTTCCGCGGCATGGCAGAACTTACTGCATGCAACGCTGGCACTGAGGTTAAACTGGCTAATGGCGATACTGTCGTCCTTGATGTGATCGGCAAAGTCGTCATTACCCTTGGCCATGGCACCTACGAAGACTGCGATGCTCTCGCCCTTGTTGAGGTCGCCAATGTAGTCGCTGACACGTACGACCTCGGAGTCGAAGCTGAGCGTGACCTTGCGGCAGTTGGGGGGAAGGTGATCAGTAATGGGGTTCTTGATGACCTCGATGAGTTTTTCCTGCGATGACGTCGACCGGATCTGGTGTCTGTGCAGGAGTTGGACCATAAGTCCAGCGAATCGCTTAAAGGTACGAGGAATGCGCACTGTAGGGCTGACCCTTATAAGCACATTCTTGGAGGTGTGGATGTAGATTTGGAGCTTGCCCGCCTTGTTGATTGGCGAGTCAAGCAACGTGAGCAGACACTGTAGCGCTACGTTAGCTGACGATCCAACTTAGCCTCCTCCTGTACGCACTTGATGTGTGATGTCGGGCCGGGCCTCGCTGATATCGCGGCCCATCTTGCGCATTACGCCGATGTGGTCGTCGCTGTTGAGCAGATTGTACTTGTCTTCGCGCGCGCCGGGGCCCCGACCAGTGCCGTGTGACGCCTTGTACGTCTCGAGGGTCGCATTGCACAGAACGACGATCAGGCGCTGCGTGTCTTTGTCGTTGGCCGGAATGGGGGTGTGCTGCTCGGCGACTAGCTTGGGCAGCTCTGGAGGAGGCATCGATTGTGTTCCTGCGCGCGGTACCGTAGTGTCAGCGTTGTCGGCGATTGATGGTGAGCACAGTCGATGGCGCCACCAAGGAACTCGCAGTCGACATACTTGCGCGCTTCTTTCCCCGCTCGGCCGAGTCTCGGGAGGTAGGTCTTTCTGTTGGCGACTTGGACTCTTCGGATTTGGGGAGGGGAGCCATGTTGACGTGTGGTGAAAGGCAAGTCACTGGAACAACCTTGTACAAGTCTGTGCGTGTGTGACCTGTGGCGCGGAAAGATTGGTCCCAGGCAGAGAGAGAAAAGGGAAGAAGTCGATGAGTCGCTTGTCCGGGCACTTGAGGGTCAGCAATTGCGAATGCACTTACACACCAGTGTCGACGAGGTGTCTTCTGGTCGAGGAAAAAAGCGGTGGATATGCGATAAGCTCGAGCAATGGCTGGGGAACTACGCGTCCTATTTGTGCGAACTGTCGGTGAAAACAGCGTTTTTCCCTTGACTAATCATAGGCGGGCGAGTGGCATGATTACGTGAGAAGACGATCCTTGGGATAATCCACCGACTGACCAGAGTAGTTCTCACCACCAACTCGCCGGTCTATATTATCATGCAAGAGCACGACAGTAGCTTGCATCGGCGCTATGTGGGAAGCAAGCAGCATTCTGCCGCCTTAGTTAGTGATTACATGCAACGTGGCTGTCCATTCGGGCGACGCTGTTTGACTCCATGCCAGGTCGTTCGTTGGCTCGGCGAAACCCAGTGTCAAGCGAGGTCCGAAAGCGCAGTCAGCTCGGCGTCAGTCACTGCTCACACCGACAACTCCCGTAGCCTCGAGGGTAGTGCTGCTTGCAGATAATGTATGTACAGTACTCAGTAAGCTCCGAAGCGGGCCTCGGAACGTTCTGCAACGAAAGCGTCTCACCATAGTCTCTTGGCCCGCCTTGCATTTGAAACAGTCACCATATCACGCGGTCGCCTCACACTCAACATGCTTCTACACGCCATGCGTATGGCCTTCTCTGTAAACATCATGCGATCTGCCAAGCATACATAGTGGTCCAGTCATGCGCGAAACGAGTCTGGTTTGGCCGTCGCGCTGCCGCCTGAGCGGCTCTGCAGTGGGTACATGAACGCTAACCGTCGTCGCATTTTGCCTGTCCCTGTCGCTGTCATTCAACACCACGTCCTCTTTCCTTAATTCGATTCTCTCAAGTCGCAGGCGATATCTTCATACATTCTTTTGGTGGCAGCCGGCTGTCTTGATTTTGATCGTTATCGCAAGCTCGTGAACGCTCCGACAAAACAAATATCATTCCAGTCACCTCGATTAATCCGACCGTTCCCTACCAAACAACATCAAAATGGCTTTCGAGTGGCTGGCACCGATCCTTACACCCGCCGCCCTGCGCTCCGTACAAGCTGACGGTCGACCGGTCATTACCCTCTTTCTTGTAATCTTTGGCCTCTCAGTCTTCGGCGTCCTGATATGGTACGTCCACTTCGTTACATCTAAGATGTATCCGAAGAAGAAGGATCCCAATGCCAAGAAGGGCCCGCTGCTCGGCTTCATCAAGCGATAGTTGGTGGAAGAGGGCGGAGCGGGGGATGCTGGGCCAGAGTTGAGAAGAGTGGGATCCCGTCGATGGAAGACGACACGACTATCGAGAGAATAATTGCGACGCCCATATTACATCACCAAACGCAATCTTGATCGAATCTACATCGAAGCCACCTCGATCGACGTTGGTCTCCCTTTGATTCAACACATGGCGCGTAGTCTGTCTTGTAGGAGGGTTGAAGGATGGATCGGACCTCTTACTACTCATCGCAAATGGTGCAGACAGGCCACCGAGGAGTATGCGGGATTCATACCTTTGAGTGAATGACTTGCTAGACTTTCAATTTCAATACATAATTCTTACCCATCGCATGGCGAATTCTCATCATACACGAAAAATCGGAACGCTTCTTGATCAGAACACTGACACCTAATTTGGCAAGTCTTCTACATGATTTGTTAAGCAGTCTCTTCCGAAGCTTGTCGGCACTCATGAGGCCTATCGGGGATTACGAGCCAATGACGTATGACCTACCCACTCATATCAAAACGCAACAGATACACGTATACACGAATACACGGCTTATGTCCGATTACTGCTGCCTATGTTACTAAATATGTGGGTGCCTTTGAGTGCTATAAAATTGGATAGAAAGCGAACGACATGATACCACCACACAAGACACCAACACACCAACACACCTGAGACAGTTGTCATCATGTCTGCTCAATCGATCCCAACAGCACTCCCTCTACAAGGCAAGATTGCTATAGTCACAGGCGCCTCGCGAGGAATTGGGGCTGGCTTGGCGTTAGAGCTGGCGCGAAGGGGAGCAAAGGTCAGTCCACCGACTTCAACCAAGTCAACCAAGCCGCTTACACATGGAACAGGTCACCCTCGTCTACACTTCCCCCAAAAGCGGAGACCTAGCGGAAGCGATTGCCTCGAAGATCAAGTCACTCGGCAATGGTAGCGATTCGAAAATTGTTCAGGCCGACCTCAAGCAACTTGACGCACCTGAAAAGATTGTGTCAGCGACCAGAGAAGCGTTTGGTGACAAGATCGACATTTTGGTCAACAACGCTGGCGTTTTGTTTGAAAAGTCTATCACGGAAACAACAGCAGAAGACTATGCCAGCATATTCGATGTCAATGTCCGCGCACCTCTCCTTCTCACAGCCGCGGTAGTGCCCCATTTACGAGCACCAGGCCGTATCATAAACATGTCGTCCATAGGCGCCCGCTTAGGCATCGCCAATTTGACCCTCTACACAGCATCCAAAGCAGCGATAGAAGGTGTGACCCGGAGTCTGGCACAAGAGCTAGGCGTTGCAGGACATACAGTAAACGCTGTGGCGCCGGGTCCTACAGAGTCGGAGATGTTGGACGATGTACCAAAAGAGGTTGTGGAGGTCCAATTGAAGCAGACTGCAGTCGAGAGAAGAGTTGGCACCGCGGACGATATCGCAAGAATTGTGGCCTGGCTCTGTAGCGACGATGCGAAGTGGGTTTCGGGTCAGACCATTTCCGCCAGCGGTGGTTTCCTGAAGTTGTAAGCGCGTTCTGTCAATGTTTGGCAATACTGCTTGTTTGATATGGAAGCTTGGAGTGGATCTCAGCGGTCGTGTTTGGGTTCTAAGACCGGAGGTGTTTGGACGGGAATAAATCGGATTTAGTCGGCAACGACCGTTCAAACAAACATGCAGAGTATGACCGAGCGAGTACACATCTGTGTGAAAATCGATGACGCCACAGCCGTTGGATCGTCGACAGGTGAACATGCGTGCTTAGAGGTCGCGTTCTTCAAGTTGTGAAAAGAAAGTGAGATCAAGACTTCTTGGGCGGGCCTGAGTAGTCGCAAGCTTCAGCCAAGGCGAACGAGCAGCAGGGCATTCATCTCTTACAGCTGTCACTCTCAGCCATGCCGCAGGATTATCGTGCGCCATTGAAGCTTGTGTCCAGGTCCACATGGTAAGGCGGTCGAAAGCCGTCGGAGGCTCGAAGCACAATGTAGAAGTCGTAAGGGCGTCGGCAGTTGAGCCTCAACGCACCGACCAGGGGCTGGATGGAGGCGCTGCACTCCAACGCACTAGGTTTTAGCCTACCACGTCCCAAACACCTCTCAAACGCCTCGCTCTGCCATTTCGCATGGCGAAGACTAGAATGCATGGCCATTCACGTTTCAGAGCTGGATCTTGGCATAGATCTAGCCCTAGTCACGCCATCTCGCGTCCCTGATTGGCCGTCATCCCGTTGCGATACGCGCTCGTAGACAGCGGATCTTACGGTGTCGCAGCTTTGCACTGCAGAGCCATGGAAGATGGTTCGACTTCTGCTACCGTTTCGCTCTTTGGGCCCTGGATTACCCATCCTCCCGACTCTCTGATGGACTGATACCCTTTACCCACTTTTGCTAATGGCAGAGCTGACCTGACTTGTCCTGACCCCCGTCGTCGGTGCCGCTTCATCCTCTGTTCGCCGCAACGTGGGCTTATAGGCTTTTGTTTCCCCTACTCACCCCAAGACTCGACCGATTTCATGCCGGTGCTTCTTTAGCCGGGTGACTGAACGCCTCTTCTTGTACTATTTCTCTTCTTTTGTGCGGGCACTCTTAGTAAGTCACACTCATTCTTTCCCAGGGCTTCTCGTGCTGCGCTGTCGCTGTCCCTGGTGGCTTCGATCTAACCTATGTACAGATTACTTAGACACTCATTGAACTTGTTGCTCCACTTCGGCCACATTCAGCAGGTCTGAAGATCATCGGCACCCACACCAGTCATTCAATCGCTGCTCCATTCGTTCCACCCAGCAGCTATGTCGTACACCACCAGTCTTACAGGTCGCGAGCGGTCAAGATGGCCACCGCTAACGCGCATGCTCATGTCCGGGGAGATGTCGGATGAAAAGGCGCGAGAGTTGACACGGAAAGAGAAATTTGACGTGTGGATGGTCAACGAGGGTTACCGAAGATTGTAGGTCACAGCACAGGGTCAAAGAAGCAAATTGACTAACGTATCCAGCTTTGTGTTCACCTTTGCGATATTACACGTCATGGTCTTCGTCTTTGGTATGATGAATTACGGCCTGAAGGATAACTCCATTGGCTCAAGGGAGCGCTTTGGTCTGACATTCCCCATTGCTCGTTCCGCTGCTCTCGTGCTCCACGTCGACGTCGCTTTCATCCTCTTTCCAGTATGCAGGAACCTAATCTCCATGGCTCGTCGTACGCCGTTGAACGACGTAATTCCTTTTGACAAGAACATTACCTTTCACAAACTGGTAGCCTGGTCCATCGTATTCTTCTCCTGGGTCCACACTATCGCCCATTGGAACAACCTCGCCAGGTTTTCGGCATCGAACGATCTAGGATTCATGGGATTCATCCTAGCCAACCTTGCGACTGGACCTGGATGGAGCGGTTACGTCATGCTGCTTGCGCTCAACGCGATCGCCTTTACAGCCGCGGAGAAGGCTCGTCGTGCCAACTTCGAACGCTTCTGGTACATGCACCATCTGTTCATTGTATTCTTCGTTTTCTGGTCGATCCACGGAGCTTTCTGTATGATTCAGCCTGACTTTGCGCCTTTCTGCGACGGCATTGGTGTTTTCTGGGAGTACTGGATGTACGGTGGATTCGCCTACCTGGCCGAACGCATCGCCCGTGAAGTACGAGGACGACACAAGACGTACATCTCCAAGGTCATCCAGCATCCCAGCAACGTTTGCGAGGTTCAGATCAAGAAGGAGCATACCAAAACTCGTGCTGGACAGGTATGTCGCCTCGTCATTCGAATATGACTGTGTACTAACGACGACAGTACATCTTCTTGTGCTGCCCTGAAATCTCCATCTGGCAATACCATCCCTTTACTCTTACCAGCGCACCCGAAGAAGACTACATCTCTGTGCATATTCGTATGGTCGGAAACTTCACCAAAGCCTTCGGTCAGGCCCTTGGCTGCAGCACCGAGAGGAAGCCGCCCGGCGAAAAGAGCGAAAAGGGCGGATCGAGCGAAGAAATTGCCTTGCGAAAGATCCTCCCCCGAGTCTATATCGATGGTCCTTTCGGTTCCGCTTCTGAGGATGTGTTCAAGTTCGAAGTCGCCGTTCTCTGCGGTGCTGGTATTGGTGTCACACCTTTCGCATCGATCCTCAAGAGTATCTGGTATCGCATGAACTACCCTCAGGGATCTCGCACAAGGCTAAGGAAGGTATACTTCTTCTGGATCTGCAGAGATTTTGGGTCTTTCGAATGGTTCAGGTCGCTGTTGCTGGCCATCGAGGCACAGGATGTCGATGACCACATCGAAATCCACACCGTAAGTCTTATACTCATCAGTGGCTCTTCGAAACAATGGTTTACTAACTACCCCCATAGTACCTTACAGCAAAGATCAAGGCAGACGACGCGACAAACATTATGATCAATGACGCAAACGCCGAACAGGACGCCATCACCGGTCTTCGCGCACCTACAAACTTCGGTCGACCCAACTGGGACATGATTTTCAAGTCCATCCGCAAAATCCACGCACCCGCCGAGGCTGGTGTCTTTTTCTGTGGCCCCAAGGGTCTCGGTTCTACACTCCACGTCAAGTGCAACATGTACTCTGAGCCTGGCTTCAGTTTCGTATGGGGTAAGGAGAACTTCTAAATGCCATCGCCATTTTTGGAGAGAATGATACGGGGAGAAAGACGAAGGGACTGGGGTTATACCATTTGCTATATTGAGAGCGAATTGTCACTTATTACTACGGTTGTATATAATTCGCTCGTCTCTTTCCACTTTTTCGTCTATTTGTTTGTTAATCTTGAAAGCTGCAAGCGGCTTGAGAAGTATTTTCAAAGGCTACGATATCCCATAGAATTTCTAATGATGAAGACTGAACGCATTCCATTCACAAGTGCCTCCTCCGCGGCTGCACTTGTTCGTACATGCCAACCCAAAAGATTAGCCTGATTGCCACCCTGTTTTTCCCTCAAATTTCACGCAATCGTACGATCCTACATATGCGTAATCACGCCACTCTCATTCATGCATTCAAGCCAGCCAAACATCCCGAAACCCTGTACGCCGCAACACCAAGGTTAAACTCCACATCGCCTCGGGTAACGGCAATGCTCGGACTCCGCGGGATCTACGCTTCATACCGAGCGATGGGATTGGGGTGGTCCTTGTCAGCGCGTAGCGATTCAGGGCGCAGGACGGACGGTGGGACGCGAGGTCGGGAGAGGAGACAGTGGTCAAGCTTTGGGTGTCTCGGGAGCCAAGGGCTTGGGGTTTGAGCACGTGAAAGGCTCCACGGACTGAGATCGTGTATAGAAAACTAGACCGTATGCTGCTAGACGAATTGGGTAAGATATCGTGCTACGCTAAGCTACAACTGTTTCTTCCATCCCTTCTCTAACCAGTTGTTGATTTCTACAAGTCCCTCTAGCTCTTTGACCCCCGAATCGATACCTTCGCCTACAGTCATATCGTGGGCTCCAATGACCCATATGTTGTCTTTCCGCGCAAATTCTCTGGTACGGAACATCGTGTCGATTGCTTGTTCTGGATCGGCGTGCATGCCCGACTCCGAATAAGGTGGCCTGGCAGTACGTCTCGGCTCTTTGAGAAGGTCTGGATGATGATAACAGTCGCCAGCCAGCAGTACAAAAGTGTGCTCGTTCTCTGTGGAGCCTGATGTCGTTCGCACTAGCATCATCTGATGGCCTGGCGAATGTCCTGGAGCGTCGACGATATACGCTGACCCATCTCCAAACACATCGTATCCTCGATCAAAAGCGCCGATACCGATCCACTCGGGCTTTTTGAGATCTACAGCAACGTACTTACCCTGCGCCATACCCTCCGTAACTTGGCCTGCTCTCTTGTCGCCTGCTTCTCTCAACACATCATCAGGCACATAGCTCTCTACAATCTTTCGGCTACCATCCACCGGCAAAGTCTCACTGAGCGTCACGGCTCTCGAATCAATCGGATAACCTAAAAATCAGTATCCAGAGTCAGCAAAAGGCTCAAATACAATTCGTACACGGAAGATACCCACCCGGCCTCGCGTATGTACAGCAAGTTGGGCCAACCCACATTTCTGCCTCCCCAAACCCAGCCTTGGCCCCATCGCCAACATGATCAAAGTGCATGTGCGAAAAAATGACTGCCTTGACTTTCTCAGGTTGCTGTTCGGCCGATCCATGCTCTCGTAGAATGTCTGCCGGTGACTCTGGCTCGCACGTGAAGTATGGTAGAGCGTCTTCGACAAGAACAGGCGGGAGGTTCTCGAGGTCTTTTCGCATGCCTAAATCGAAAATGTACTTATCCCCGGTTGCGGCGTGCTCGATGAAGAACACGTAGTCTGGTGCGTAAAACGTCTCTCTGTTCCCGCTCTCATCGTTGAGGTCCTTTGGCTCTTGCGGCTTATCCGGGCCAGGAAGCAAGATCATGTCCGTGGGCATGTAAATGCCGCCGGCTTGAATCAGATGGACATTGCATATTGCGGTAGAGGATGGTATGGAATGCCATGGCAGCTGGACTGATGACTCTGTCATGGTTTTGATAAGATGGTGAAGATGAATTGCTCGTGAGTCGGGAATCAGATGTTCGGGATTTTATCTTGGAAGACATTTGAGATTTGAGTTAGTGACCATGCAGTTGACGTCATCGCTACAATGGGACATCTCACTAAGACTTACTGTTGCACATTGCGTATGAGTTCTTCTAAGCTTATATTCAGGCTGTAAGACAATCGAGATGTAGTATATGGTCTAAGTGTATACACAAGTATCACATGCTCGAACACGAACTCCAGACCTCGCTGCATCAAAGCTGCCATCCCATGCACTAGCTCAACCGCAACGAATTTCAGCACATGTAACAGATATCCAGTACCCTCAAGCAGTCCCATCTCAGCAGTTCACCGGGGCACCCTTGAGCTATCACAAGTACATTTGCAGACTACAAGGCTCTGTTATCTCTGCGTCTATCTGCTGACCGGTCAACGTAATCGTGACATCCGTACACATCCATTCACCCTCTCCCGCCCCAACACTCCTCCTCGACCCACTTCTTCTCTCTACACTCGTCACATCCGCGTGTACCCTCTACATAAACCACCATCATCTCGTCTAAGGGCGTATAGCATCGCGCACCTCTACGACAAGAATCTTGACACATGCCACATGTTGTATCCTTGTGTGTCGGCCACTGTACAAAATCGGTTGATGTCTCAAATGCAGTTCGGGTAATATGTCTTACCTCAGTCTCTGGAGTTGATTGCTTGGCATTGACGGTTCCGCTCGGGTGTTGGTAGTCTGGTGTATGAATTGGCGAGATGTGGCCGCATGTGTACTTCGTGAGGCGTAGATGACACATGTTGATGTATCGAGGGGTTCAGTATTGTACAAGGTTGTGTTGGAGTTTGGTGTTGATCGGACTTGTGGCACGGTTGTTAAGTCGTGGGTTCGTTTGTGCTAAAAGAGTGCTCTTGCTTATACTTGAAGGAGAAGAAGCGACAAGTGAAATAGTAAGGATGTGATGGAGGGAGTCAATAGGCTTATAACTGAGTAATTTGGGGGGGGGGGGGGCACTTTCGTTCGTGTGAATGATCTTGGTCGCTCGGGTTCCTTCACAGCGTCAGTACAGCACATCAGTTGGTATAGCTGCAAACGCTTGGTGACGCAGGCTCGTATGCTGTGGCAAGAACGCAACAATGTTTATAAAACGAACTATGTGTATAACCCAATCAACGAGTGCCAAACGCCAGAGGAAGTTCAATACAACGCTCGCTCTATCCGCCTACGCAAACAAGCCCAGAGCAGGATATGTACACTGGAGATGAAGGTATAAATATTCCAGCAAGCCAAGGCCTATTTGGCAAGTATCGGCGCCGCCTTTCCAGCTTTTTCCGCTGCGATGTTCGCCAGCTTTTGCAGCTTTTCGGCACGTACTTGGCGGAAGTATCGGAAGAGGAGGATGAAGGATAGCTCGATGCGCTCTTTGGTCATCATGAGGAAACCTTGGACGAGCAGACCCTTGAGGATCTGAGGTCCGATACCCTTGAAGAGCGCTGCGGGACCTTCGTGTTGTATGATGTATTGCATGACCTCGGTGAAGGACTTGAAAGGCTTGCCGTTCCTGGCTGGTGGAGGTTTTGATTGCAGCCCAACTTTTGCGACGATAAGGGGTTGTGTTGCAATTGTGGCAAGAGTCTTGGAAAGAGCGCCGATGACTGAAAACTGTTAGCAGCTTCACTTGAGCAATGATGGTAGTCTCGACTTACGGAACGCCTCCAGAGGCTTCAGCGTCTTCTTTCCGGGGTACAAGACCTCGCGTAGTCGCTGGTAGGCTCCGTATGTGATGGAAGGGTTGACCACAAGCACCAGACTGGCCCTGAGGCCTCTCCAGAGACCAGTCCAGCCGTCATCGCCGTTGACCACGTCCATGGCCGTAGCGACCAAGCCCTTGCGCTCTGCCTTGGTCATGGTCTGTTGCCTCGTCGTTACGACCGCGACTGGAATTGTGAAGAGCTGGGCGAGCGCTCCCGCAACGGCTCCCAGGGAGAGTTCGACTGGGGTACTCGGCGATGTTTGGAGCGAACGGTTCGCCACGTACAGACTCCGTACAACGGTATACCAGTAGAAGTAGGCAAAGTTGGTCGATGCTACGCCGAGCAGAGAGCCTCCTATGCCGGCATACAGGCCAGACAGACCCTCCTCTGCAAAGACCTTCTGCAGCGCGTCGACGGCACCATTGTAGTGTTCGCCATCGGCGGGATTGGCGTCATTGGAGGTGGGAGAGATCTTGACCTGGACCTGCAGCCGCGTCTTGATCCTGAGGCCTTGTTAGTACTTCTCTCGATTGCACACGACGACTCGGAATATGTGGAACTTACAAGTCGAGAGGGTAGACAAGCGTGTTCGCGATGACAGCACCAGCGGCGCCTGCGACGGCGTTACCCCATGGTGGTAGAGTGTCTACCTTGGACTGCCCGGCCATGGTAGCGGTGGTTGAGTAAAGTTGCTAGGGCTTGGCTTGGAGTCTTGCGACTACGGAGAATGTGACAGGCAGAGGAATATGGGCGTGTGGAACAAGTTATGGAATCCTCCTATCTCATCGTGACAACAATAATCTGGGGACTGGAGATAGCAACACCGGGAGTCGGAAAAAGCGGGCAGGGGATGTTCATGGAGCACGCAACGCGATAGCGCTTGTCGCATGCATGGCTGACTTCTCCCGAGGTTGCAGAGGCCGAGGTCCAGGGTCGGATGACGTCTTGGCCTGGTCCTTTGGGCCTTCCTTCCCCGTCACCATCTGTTGATCATTTCGGCGGGCGCACGCAAGCTCTTGTTGGCTCGGCATACCTTACACGTGAGTGAGTGCCGTTTTGGGTCGCGCACCTGCTGTGAATCTGCATCTCTTGCTGCAACTGGCAGTCGCGACGACAGGCGGCTGGCAGGAACGTGCGTCGCGCTAAAACCCTCAGCGCCATTGCAAACAACACACGACCACCACGACTTCTTGGTGCGCCTTTGACTCAAATCCCTCGAGTGAGTCGCATCGTTATGGCACGACGCACGTAGCTTCACTGTTCACTGCTCGTATTGGTCAAGCTTCTTTAACCATACCCGGTTTCAGGCCATTCACCATGGCCGACCGCGCCGCTCAGCTTGAGGCTTGTAAAGCTGCTGCAAGCGTATGTGATACTCACAACTAACCTCTCGTAGCAGCAGCAAGTTTTCTATTGTAGCTCCAACTAATCAGGCTACCAGAACTTTCGCTCCCGGCTTCAGACAGCCGCTACCAAAGATGAGGCGCTCACTCTGGCCATCAGTGTGGCTGAGAATCTGATGAAGGCGCTCAAACTCTCGTCGAATCCAGACGAAAAGAAACAAATCAAGGCGCAATGCGGTGAGATGATGAATGTTGCCGATCGCATCAAGAACACCGAAACATGGACACCTTCGGTCGCACCACAGTCCTCAAATGCGAGAGATGAGCGGGTCGGTCAATGGGCTGCCCAGGTCGCTGGAAGTGCGACTCCGAGTACAGCCTTTGAAGACTCTGCCACGCGTTCCAACACATCCCATGGTGATCTTTCTTCAACCACAGGGCCTGTTGGCGGCCCAACAGCTTCAGGTAAATCATCAGCTTCTTCTTCTTCTTCCTCATCAACATTCATTCATCATTCAGACGTCTCTTCAACAGTTCCTATTGTCAGGCAAGCTATCTACCAAGATTGCATGCCGCTTACCGATATTTCGGATGGTACTGTTCCAGTCGGCATGCCAAGCGCAATCACTGATGTTTGGCACGAAGATATCTCAAACGCAAAGATTGGCCATGATTACCACACCAGAAACAAACGCAACGTGGAACTAAATTCATCTGCAACAGCGCACTTTCCTACTCCACAACCTCAGCCAAGGGCTCTTGCTCCGCAAACATCGGTTCTAGCACCATCAACTGCACCCTACACTCAGATACACAGGCTACGGGAGCCAGTTTCAAGCAGGAAACTGCCCGCAAAAGAGAGCATCATCTTGTTGAAGGCTTCCATAGTCAATGGCTTCAAGTTTCCGCCTTGGGACAAAACGCCGTCTGCGCATGAATTTACCTTGGAAGAGGGCGTGGCCCCCTACACGTACATGACCTCATGCTCGAGAAGCGGTTCTTCAAAGAGACTGACAGCAACAGGGACACCCGGGATCTGAGTCTGTCGTCATACCAGCAGCAATTCTTCTTGGGTTGGCTACGTGCCAAAGACGCTGTCCCGCCACCCTCGCAGTTTCCCAACGGTAGGGCTGGCATCGGGCCTTTGATGTCCAGCACGAGGCCTCTAGATCTCGTACAGGATGCAGCTTCAGATTGCTCAGTGGTTACGAGCTTATGTGCTGGCATTGCTCGCTCTGAACGGGGCCACGACGAGGTTTGTCATGCGGAGAGGTCAGCGGCTCTGATGCTAATCGTGACAGATGCTCACAAACAAGATATACCCATACGACAAGCACCTTGGGAGGCCAGTACCGTCATCCAACGGCAAATACATTGTACGGCTTAATTTCAATGGCTGCTGGAGAAAGGTCGTCATCGACGACCGGTTACCGGTATCAAGTACCCATCGGCTGCTGCACGTAATCGATCGCCGTAATCCAGCGCTTTTGTGGCCAGCACTACTCGAAAAAGCATATCTGAAGGTCCGCGGCGGTTACGACTTCCCTGGGAGCAGTTCATGCAGTGATCTTTGGGCGATGACCGGCTGGATACCAGAACAAGTGTTTTTGCAAGAGTAAGCTAATTCCTGGCTCTTGTCTTCGTCTGGCCATACTGAGTATTATAGGGCGGACACAGTTCCCGAGCAACTCTGGAAGCGCATATACAACGCTTTCATGTATGGCGATGTTCTAGTTACCGCAGGTACTGGGAAGATGTCCACTAGACAGGAGCGCGAACTTGGTCTTGAAGGCCAGCACAGCTATGTCGTGCTGGATATGAAAGAGACGGATCAGGATCGACTGTTGCTTATCAAGAACCCTTGGGTCGAAGGAAAAGGCTGGCGCGGTCCTCGCCCTTCGGCTGTGACGGCCATGGATGCATCTGCATCTGTCTCTAGTGGCGACTCTAGTAACAGCCTCGAGAGCTATCATAGGGACAGCGTTCCAACTAAGGATCGACCGCACCCAACGACATTCTGGATCGGGCTTGAGCAGGTCATACAGCACTTCGAGAGCCTGTACCTGAACTGGAACCCTGGCCTCTTCCAGTATCGACAAGACATTCATTTCGAGTGGAATGTGGAGTCGTCGCCAGGTGGTTGCCTTGTGAAGCATCCGCAGTTCGCCTTCACTTCCAAACATGCCGGCCCTGTGTGGTTCCTCCTTAGCCGCCATTTCCGAGATACGACAGCAGTTACCAAGGAAGAGTCAGATGCCTTTAACGACGGAAGCATCCGTCCTGACTCTCAAGTCAACTCCAACGGAGATGCACCAAAGGGATACATGAGTATAGCTATCTGTAATGGCCAGGGAGAGCGACTGTATATGAAAGATACCTACCTAGAGTCGAGCGACTACGTCACAACACCGCAGTGTCTTCTTCGCTGTGATACGGACGCGAGCTCGACCTATACAGTGGTGATTGACCAAGACGACTTGCCTCCGTCACTGTACAGCTTTTCTCTGTCAGCATTCGCAAACTCGCCAATCACACTGGAACAGGCGGCGCAACGGTACCCCCTCCAGAAGACGGAGGAAGGCGCATGGACCAGGCAGACGGCTGGTGGTGGCACAGACTCTTCGAAATATTTTGACAATCCTCAGTATTCGCTCACCATCAAGGAACGTAGCTCACTAGCCATCCTGCTCACGAGTACGAACCACGAGCATCCCCTACATGTCAAACTTGCGCTGGGACACGGAAAGAGGTTATATCGTCTCCAGAGTCGCGATGTACTTGCAGACTCGGGTGATCACCGCAGTGGATGTGTCCTAGCGGAGATTAAGGACCTTCAGCCGGGCTCCTACACGATTATCTGCTCGTTGTTCGAAGCTGGTCTGACTGGCGACTACAAACTCCGAGTTGACAGCACGAGCGAGGTGGTGTTGAAGCAAGTGCCGCGCGATGGAGCAGGTCTACTTTCCATGAAGCTCGCTCCGGCCTGCTTCGGTGCCAACATACATAAAGTTGCTGCCCCGTTGTGGCCTATGCGGTTGGCTTCGTATACCATCATCGCCAGATTCGCCAAGGCGACAAGTCCTCGTGCTATGGATCTGGGCAAGCTGGCGCGCAGTCCGCTTCGACTGAGTGTTGAGATTGGTCGAGGCCCAGAGCGCAAGTTCATCATGGCGAGCGAACAAGGCGAGTATTCGGATACGGCTACGGTTCGGTCCGAGAGCGTGAACATTGATCCGAAGCTCACGACGCAAGGCGAACTATGGCTTGTGTTGGATAGGTTGTCAGGCTCTGGTGGACCGGTAGAAGAATGGTACGACGTGGAAATCTACACGGACACGCCCAAGGCATGTGAGATTGGCGTATGGCGGGAATGGGACGACTGATGACTTTCCGACAGGGCAAAGTATGATCAGGGACGGTGTAGGGGTGGACCGAGAGTCATTTGCATTGTCGATCATAGCGATCATGCATTAGTCGGTATGTCTGGAACTTTTGCATCGTCGTGTGCAGACGTTGGAAAGGAGCACGTCAGGCTGCATCATGACACTTGAGTTTGTGCAGGTCAGTTGTAGCAAAGAATAGACGAGAAGTTGTCTTACACACGTGGTGCGGTTCCCATGATTGTGAAGCAAGGTATTCGGAGTTGTGAAACGTGGTAGGGGTGAGAGTCGGTGGCGAGACTGCACCCAATCAAGTGATGCACGATCCGTCAATGCATGTCCCTATTGCGCATTTCGACCTTGCAGCAGACGCGCAGGTTGGGATTAGAGGTACGATAACGGCAACGCTAAATAAAAGAACAGCAGCCCCTGCAAGTTGGCGATAACCGTCTCTCGGACTTGGATGCGTATGCTGCATTCGATCTGATCTCCTTTCTCCTTCTCTTCTCCACTACCCCGCTGCGACAAGGTTGAAGGCTATCGGCTGCGCTACGTCAGAGTTCCGCGCGTGTGCCAGCTGCCAAGTGACCCCGAAAAGTGCAACGCCTCAACGCCTCAGCACCTGACGACATCATCGATCCTTACCCAGATATAGCTTCGCGCTCCTGTCTCCACTTGCTGGTACTCTCTCGAGCAAAACACGTATCCCATCACCATGGCGGACCTCGCGCCAGAGAAGGCCCAACCGGGCTCTGCAACCACGTCCGCCCTCAACTCGAAAGATAATTCGCGGGCTGCAACGCCTTCAAACGCCGCCGTCGAGAAGGCGCCCGATGACAGCTCAAAGTTCAAGACCTTCTTGGGCATATTGAGGAGGTAACGTAGCACCGCCCAGTCACCGCATGTCTACTTGGCACGGCTGGCGAGATTCGACGCGCCAAAGCTAACTGCGTCTTGCCTCCAGGTTCATTGGTGTCTCCGACCTCGCTGCTGTTCGCTTCTCCCTCCCCGCACAACTCCTCGAACCAAGGCCAAACTTGGGTACGTTACATCACCATAAATCTCGGTTTGCTACCATGGCAAGTCGCTGCGGCTGGCCTATCATCTGACGGAGAGCAGAGTACTGGCACTACTTGGACAGGCCCGACACATTCATCAGGTCAGCATAGCTTCATCTTGAGCTGCAGGAGCCCTTACTGACCTGCACAGTATCGGAGATTCAGATGACGACCTGGGGCGCATGCTGGGGTGCTTGCGCTTCTGGTTTACCAAGGACCTGGTATGCCGCACGTGTCATCGCGAAAGACGTAGCTAATACCGGCGCAGAAATACGTCAAGGGCAAGCCGTGCAAGCCTTACAACTCCACATTGGGCGAATTCTTCAGGGTATGCTCTGATCTACAACGACACGGGCTACCTACTGACTCTCACAGTGCAACTGGAAGATCGAGGATACACATCCCACTCTCAAGACCCCCAACTCCGCACCCACAAGCGCTGCCAACAGCGTCAAAGGCGATGGCAAATTCGTCACCGTCTCCTACCTTACCGAGCAAACGTCTCACCACCCACCCGTCTCCGCCTTTTACGTCGACTGTCCCGAGAAGGGCATTAGCGCACGAGGCTACGATCAACTGAGCGCCAAATTTACTGGTACAAGCGTACGTGTGGTGGCTGGAGCGCACAACCTGGGCATCTTCATCACCTTGAAGAACCGGGACAATGAGGAGTACCAACTCACTCACCCAGCAGCCTACCTCGGGGGTATACTACGAGGTATGTCGTGAGAGCACAATATGCGGTGTGATCGTGCTTACCATATTTACAGGCTCCCTAAACGTATCCGTCGCGGATAGCTGCTTCGTCACCTGCCCCAAGACAGGGCTGAAGGTCATCCTAGAATACCAAGAGGAGGGCTGGCTCGGTCGATCACAGAACAAGGTTTTGGGTGTCATCTTCAAGTACGACCCCAAGAACGACACTATTACCAAGATCAAGGATGTGTCAGATAAGGATGTCCTGGCGCGGATAGAGGGCAACTGGCAAGACAAGGTCTACTATACCCTCGGCAGCAAGCCATTCGTCAAGGTTGCTGTAAGTACACTGATCATCAATCTGCATCATAGTCTAACATCTCGGCAGGAGAAGAACCTCATCATCGACCTCAACCCGCTCGACCCCGTAGCCAAGATTGTTCCCCCGCTCGACCAGCAGCTTCCCAACGAGTCTCTCAAGTTCTGGGATGGCGTCACAAATGCCATAGTAGGCAAGCAATATGGACTGGCGACGACCCTCAAGACCGAGATCGAGGAGAAGCAACGGCAAAAGGCTGCGGAGCGAAAGGCGGCAGACAAGGAATGGAAGCCGCGATTCTTCACTGGAGCAGTCACGCCTATCGGCAGACCAGACCTCACCAAGGACGGTGAGGAAGCTCTGAAGGGCTTGCACGCGGAGAACTACCAACTGCCGCCAAACGAGGAATACGCCGCTTTTTGATCGCATCCTCTCTTTCTCGCATGTTGGGAAGAAATTGCAGAACCGGACGAACCAGTATAGCAGGACTTTCACTACGACATCCACTACCTTTTGACTCTTCGGGGAACACAACACCCTCATTTGGCATCGTTGGCGATATCGGGACGCTTTTTGGTTGGTTAAGAAGAGGGGAGCATTGGCTTGTTCGGCGTTCTCGTACATAACATTGGGACCTACACATGGTGTTTGTGTCTTTTCTGTCACGATTATCTTACGAATAGATCTCTCAGACTGCTTGCCTTGATACAAAGGCTTTCTGTCAATTGACCCCTTTGGTGGGAACCATGACTTGTCGAATAATCATTCCAAAGCACCTACGTTATCCCTAAGCAACAAATCGCAACATATGAAACCAGATACTTGAACATATTTAGGACATATTGAATAGAGTAAATAATCGTCTATGCCAATGAATGAATACAGGGATTGATTTTGGGCTCATGACTATGTGCGGTTGCATGGTATGAATTTACTTCCGGTGTTGATGATGCCATTTAAGATACAAAACGACCACCAACACTACGGAAACATTTTGCGCAAATTCCAGGTGCTTTTCAATTATGTATCTGCTCAAGTTATAACCATCGATCCTGGGATACTTTGAAATAATGATCACAGTCATCAGAGAAAAAACAAAGTTGTGTAATCGTGGGGTTTTGTTGATTTTTCTATAATTTCAATGTCCAGCTCAGCAATGTCGCGACATGATCATCTGTCGACAAGACACGACTAAGCGGAATTGTGGAAAGCATCGCAAGCCCCAGATGGGAGCTACGCGATGAACCGCTGCGTTGAGTATGCAGGCGGTACTAAAAGATCCAGACAACGCCAGTATTCCGCCATGCAATGCAATACCATCGCCCTATTTGTAACCGTGCTGTTATCAAGAAACCATCATACGCCAGAAATTCGCCAGTATTGATACAAACAAGGATATACACAAGGTCCTATCATCCACATCGGACGCGACCGGTGTTGCGTGTCCGAGGATGATAGATGGAAATGTCCTATCAGACACGAGCTCGCAAACGTTACAGGAGCAACAACGTTGGTAGGCGGTGTTGTGACCGAAACAACCAGATCACTGTAAACCAGCCTTGTTGGTCTTCACAGTATGCGGGATAGGCTGCAGAATGCCCTTGTTGTCGGCAGTACCAAGAGCAGTGCCCTTGGACCATCCCATCTTCATCATCAGGGCATGGCCCTTGTTTTCCGGACCCAGCTCTGGTGCATTTGCACCAACGGTCTCACCATCCTTGTAGCCAAGCTGAGGGCGAGAACGTACGCCGCCCTGCTTGTGTTTGACAGTAGAGAACCTGCCGGGGCGGCCACCACCGCCCTGCGAATAGAGAGGACCTTTGAGGCGCTTCTGGAAGCCCTTCTTTGCAATCGCGATATCAAACTCATCGTCGGTATAGGTGCGCGTGCGATTGGTCTTGGAGAGGATGGTAAATCTGTCCATGCCATCGCCACGGGAACGAGAGTTCAAGTTGAAAAATGCAGCGGCTTGGTGGACAGTGGCACGGCGATAGGCCTCCATGGGTGGTAGAGATAGTGTCTGCATGTCACCCAACAAGAACTCACGTAGCTCTTCGACAATGTCCTCCATGTCGATGCCGCCCTGGTACTTGACCTTGAGATTGGGGCCTTTGCCCTTGCGACCTAGCAAGCCTTGTTGACGCAGCTCCTCACGCTCTGCCTTCTTAAGCCGCTTCTTTTCTCTGTCATTCGCCCACGCGCTCTGTAGCTGTTCGTTGAGATCGGAGTCATCCAACTCTGGCGGTGGCTGGCCACGTCGACCCTTCTTCTTAGGCTTTAGCGATGGGCGCTCAGTATCCATGATATCGAAACCGCCATATGGGTCCATCTCAAGGGCTGCAACCATAGCAGAGGCCGAAGGGAAGGTAGGTTCCCTATTACCTCGTCCACGCCCCTTCTTTCTGCTAGGCCTGCTGTAAGTGCCATATGAGTAGTCTTTGGCAGGGCCCGACCCATCGAAGAAATCGTCGCCCGCGTACAACATCACCTCATCGCCACCTAGGCCAAGCTCTTCTTGCTTCTGCAGGATCTTTGCGATAGTCTCGTCGTCGAGTTCATCATCGTCTTCTTCTTCGTCGTCGTCATCGTCGTCATCATCGTCTTCGTCATCTTCATCCTCATCGTCGTCCTCGGAGTCACTACTGGAAAGCATCTGCTGTTCACGCTCGTAGGCCTCTGACTCGAAAGCTTTAATCAGGCGCTTCTCGTCGGCAGTCTTGAGATGTGTGTATGACAGCCAACGGGCATCGTCGGTAACAGAGTTTTCGTAGACGCAGAGATATTGAAGGCCACTCTTGCGGGTGCGCTTCGATAGAATCCGAACGACTTTTTCCATGACATCTGACGAGGTGCTCATGTCTTCAAAGTCCTGCAACATGTCCGAATCCCAGTTGTCGCTGCCTTCGCCTTCGTTGCCGCCGTCCTGGCTTCCAGATACCGACTCCCAGTCGTTGTGACTGCCTGCATCCAGATCCATTTGCCGACGAGCGAAACCAGACGTAGCCAGCAGGTCTTCGGTGAGACCAAACTCTTCCATGTTCTGCATGTAGTCGTCGATAGCTGCGTCGCGGGGGTTCACCTCGCCACGCAAATAAGAGTCCATGCCGGGACGGGCAGTGTCAGGCAACCATCCAACATTTGGCTTGCTTCGATGTTGCCACTCGGTAGTTTTGCCTTCCCACGCGGGTCTGCCGCCTCTTCGCTTTGCAAATTGGTTCTGATCAACGTCATCAGCATCGGAGCCCATGTCTACCTCTAGCTGAGAAGCAGCGTTGCCTCGAATGCTAAGCTCAACCGATACTGGAACGTTTCCAGTCATGGTCACTGACGCACGATCGCCGGCCGAGGCAGCTTCGAGCTCAGGCTCTTGAAGAGACGGTGTTTCCACTGAAGGAGCAGGCTGTGATGGTCGTGATGGTGCGTCTTCGGAAGGTTGTGGCGTGGCGGTAGGCGTGGCTTTGAGTGCCTGTCTCGTAGATGGAGTGGCGACAGGTGCAGCTGATGACTGATTCCCACGGCCTCTGAACAGCACCTCATCAGCGCTCGATGACGAGGCCTCGGAGAGTGCAGGCGAGGGGCTGCGAATCGCCATGTGTGCCATTGCCGTTGTGTTGTCGGGCGTGGAGGAGGGCGAGGACGGTGTATTTGAGTCGGCACCGGAATCAGACGAGACCTGAGCAGTGTCTGGTTCAGGCGTGTCCAGCTTCTTCAGCGTGCCTTCGAGGTGGCCGGCGCTTACGAACTCAATGGGCATGTGTCGCAGTTTCTTGCCAACCTCAAACGCAGCGGTGCGGTGACTGGACATCCATTTTGCTTCGTCTTTGAGGGAGAACTTGGACGCGGCTGCTGCACGAACGGTCAACACAACGCACTGATTGGGGACCGCAAACGTACCCTCTTCATGGACTGGCCATGACTGGTACGAGTGGCGTTTGGAAGGCGCGCGCTGTGGTGTGTTTTTGGCTGAGCCGCCTTTGCCCTTGCCCTTGCCTTTGCCCTTTTTGCCCCGCGACATGGCGATGGCGGTGCGACGAGAGTTTGCGGTGAAACGGAAAGGGAGAGTGCGGTGGAAGCTTTGGAGATGATACGCTCTTGAATGTCTCGTCGCGAGTGGCGCGGGGCTAGTAACGATGCGCAGGGTTAGCTTTAGCGGAGCTTATGACGACTAGGGCCGCTGGTTATCGCGCTGTAGGGAGCTCTCAGCATGTCGAGCGAGCAGCAACACGTTCCCAGGTGGATAATCCATTCTAAGCAAGTGAAGCTGACGCACTTGAACGAAGCGCGGTGTACACAAGCTGTGTTGCTTTGTGCATGTTCTCGCCAGCGCATTCCCCAAGCGTGATTGACGTGAAGTGACACCCGTGGACAGCCAGGTGATAGCAACCGCGGGCCCCTCCCCCGCGGGAACCTTGGTTCGGAGAGCCGCATATGACCTCTGCGGCTCGCTGCGCCGACTGAGCAAATCCAACTCTGTGCTGATAATCCATCTCTCGTCCAACCCCCTGTGTCGTGGACATGTGTGAATAGTCGTGGCAAGTACGAACGCATGCAGGCAGCTCTAGGCAACCTCATCTCGGACCTCCGCATCACCTCCGCATCCCTCGTCGCCCTGGCCATACCACCTGTAGTTCCAGCCATCATGCATGACTTTGAGCGCGTTACCCGCAACGTTGTCCGCACCTTCTACGACCCTCCGCCTACAAATGACTCCAACGAACCCATATGGCTGCTGGGCCAGCGTTACGATCCCCGTCCTCCGTCATCCAAGCCTACGCCGACTGATTCGCCATCCGCGGGGACAGCCACGCCCCTGTCCGAGCGCAACGAAGACGAAAGCTGGATAAGGACCAGTATCGAAGAGACGGAGCGCAAAGAAGCTCCAAATGGCGAGGACCCGGCACAATACGGCAACTGGCCCTCTGCCTTCCTCGACGACTTCGAGTCGCGCATATGGATGACCTACCGCTCGGGCTTCGCAGCCATCCAGAAGAGCCAGGACCCAAAGGCAACAAGCGCCATGAGTTTTCGCGTGCGCATGCAGAACCTCGCCTCCCCTGGCTTCACGTCGGACACGGGCTTTGGGTGCATGATCAGGAGTGGGCAGTGCATCCTCGCCAACGCGCTGCAGATACTACGTCTCGGGCGGGACTGGAGATATCAAGAGAAGCCTGATGCGAAGGAGCATCAGGAAATACTCTCCATGTTTGCCGACGACCCGAGAGCGCCCTTTTCTATTCATCGCTTCGTCGAGCACGGCGCTGCTGTATGCGGAAAGTACCCTGGCGAGTGGTTCGGTCCCTCGGCAGCAGCACGTTGCATACAGGATCTAGTGCACAAGAACAAGGAAGCTGGACTGAGGGTGTACGTGTCAGGCGATGGCGCCGATGTGTACGAGGATAAGCTAAAGGAGATTGCCATGGAAGATGACGGCGAATGGCAACCTACACTAATCCTAGTCGGCACGAGGTTGGGCATCGACAAGATTACTCCAGTATATTGGGAAGCACTGAAGGCGAGCCTGCAGATGAAGCAGAGTATTGGCATTGCAGGGTAAGGCGCAGCGAGCATCTGGCATGCTTCATTAGTAGTTGTACTGACTGTCTTAGTGGCCGACCATCAGCATCACATTATTTTGTAGCCACGCAGGCGAACAACTTCTTCTATCTCGATCCCCACAGCACACGCCCGCTTCTACCCTATCGCCCTCCTCCAGCATCCACCGACAGCGAGGCAGCAGCAGCAGCGTCATCTTCCACGCTAGAAGCCTCGGCAACATCCACCTCGTCATCCACGACCATTGTCCCTTCATCAAACACATCATCGTATTCGGCAGAGGAACTCGCAACATGCCACACACGCCGCGTCCGCCGTCTGCAGATCCGCGAGATGGATCCCTCCATGCTCCTTGCCTTCCTCATTACATCGCAGGAAGACTACGACAACTGGAAAGAAGGCGTCCGCAGCGTGCAGGGTAAGAGCGTGGTTCACGTGCAAGACAGAGAGCCAGCGCCGCGAGGACAGGAGAGAGAGGGCGCTATTGACGAAGTTGAAAGCTTCGACGAGGATGGCTTACCATAGGCCCATGTTGTCTTGCTTTCCCTCGCTCTCTCGGTGGCCGCTCTCTTTTGGGTCTCGCAATGATATCATACGGGTACATGCATGTCTGGAGTTTGGGCATTCTTAGTATGGGTTTCTCGGGGTTGGCACATGTGTGTAGTCGTAAATGCCGCGTTTTCGTGTGCAACCCACATCCTGTCGTAACGATTTGCTCATTTTGCGGCGCTTCCAAAGCTGGCACGTGGAGTCCGTGCCTATCATTCTGACTGTGAAATCGACACGTTGTTGTAAAACGGGCTTCTACGTCATGTCGGCCAAAGTCGCATAGCACGCGACAGCTCCGGATGCGACGTAGTGAAAGACGCGCTTTGACGCGTGTATCCGGATGCGGTACACGCGACCGTCTCGAGCGCGTCAATACAGCGCTTCGACTCGAACGTCGCGCGTCATCCATCCTGCGCAAGGTAGACAGTTGAGTACCAAGACGGAGCATCTCTTCGTGGTCGGTATAACTGGTGATTAGTTGACAAACAGAAACAGAAATAAGAAAGGAAACCATTGGAGAAATTGGACTCATGTGTGAAGTTCGAAATAATTGATTCGTTCCCGTCTGCTGTGGTATAATGTACAGACCCTGATGGACCTCGTAGTCGAACACGACTAGATGATTCGATGACAGACAAACCGACCCATGATCACATTAGCAAAGGACCCGTGAACACCGCACCCCATAACCACTTGTCGGAATAGACAAGAAAGACCCAAAGAAAACATCCAGCGAAAAGAAAGCACTCTATTTGGTGGAAGAGGAGTACTTGGTAACAGCCTTGGTACCCTCAGACACAGCGTGCTTGGCAAGCTCACCGGGCAGGATCAGACGGACTCTGTGAATGAAGTCAGTATATGCGATTGGTTGGAGACCAGATGTGGAAAACGTACGATGTCTGAATCTCACGCGATGAGATGGTGGACTTCTTGTTGTAGGCAGCGAGCTTGGAGGCCTCAGTGGCAACGCGCTCGAAGATGTCGTTGACGAAAGAGTTGAGAATGCTCATGGCACGGTTGGAGATACCGGTGTCGGGGTGGACCTGCTTGAGGACTGGAAAGACGCGTCAGCAAATTTTGCTCAATGCAAGGCGATGAGGCAGATTGCGTCAAGGACTGGAAAACGCGCTCAATGGCGGGCAAATGGCAAACTCACCCTTGTAGATGTAGGAGGAGTATGTCTCCTTCCTGGTCTTGGTGCGCTTCTTCTTGTCGCCAGAGGGCGCGGCGGTCTTCTTGCCAGCCTCCTTCTTCTCAGCGGGAGCCTTGCCGGCCGGGGCCTTGCCGCCGGTGGTGGGAGTCTTCTGGGCCTTGGGGGGCATTTTGGGTGATTTGGTGGAGTTTGGGAAAAAGTGTGGGTTTGGGTTAAAAGCAGAAGCTTGGAGTGAGATGGAGTTGGCAGAGTGTCGTGGTGGGAGTTTGCGATGGATGAAGGGAAAGGTCGTCGACGGCGGGGGACGCGCTACTTATGGGGAGCGCGCTCTCATGTTGTGATCCAGCAGGCGGCTGGGAGGCCCGTGCGACAGCTCTTGCCAGTTTGGTGGCTAAGCGAGGCCCGCGAGTGGTCTTGCGCTGC
Source organism: Alternaria dauci (assembly GCF_042100115.1). Taxonomy (NCBI): domain Eukaryota; kingdom Fungi; phylum Ascomycota; class Dothideomycetes; order Pleosporales; family Pleosporaceae; genus Alternaria; species Alternaria dauci. Next base: position 1,622,522 of record NC_091272.1, read on the forward strand.
GTTGCGGCAGGCGCTAGACGGCGTCGCTGCCTTTTCGCGCGCTAGCGTGGACAGGTTGATCTCGCGCACTCACAACAGTCCAGCGCCGTCCTTATAAGACGGCCCCGCCCCCCAACAGCAGCAAGCAATCCATCGTCTCGACACTCCACGCCCACAACCAGCTCAACCCGCTCATCCAACTCATCTCTCTCACCACTCCCACTTTCCCAAATAACCCACCCCAACAAAACTCCTTCAAAATGACTGGCGGCAAATCCGGAGGCAAGGCCAGCGGCTCCAAGTCCAGCGCTCAATCGTGAGTACTCCCATCGCCTGCATCGCGTCCGCAGCTTGAGTTTGCCTTGCGCATTCTTCAGCTTCAATTTGCATCTTTTTGACGCGTCTTTTACTTGATTGACGCGTCTTTTCGCATTGCATCTCCAATATTGCATCATCGCTAACTCGTCCTCAGCCGTTCATCCAAGGCCGGTCTCGCTTTCCCCGTCGGTCGTGTCCACCGTCTTCTCCGCAAGGGCAACTACGCCCAGCGTGTCGGTGCCGGTGCCCCCGTCTACCTCGCTGCCGTCCTTGAGTACCTCGCTGCTGAGATTCTCGAGTTGGCCGGTAACGCTGCCCGCGACAACAAGAAGACCCGTATCATCCCCCGTCATCTCCAGCTCGCCATCAGGAACGACGAGGAGCTGAACAAGCTTCTCGGACACGTCACCATCGCCCAGGGTGGTGTCCTCCCCAACATTCACCAGAGTACGTCGCATCATGGTTCAATCGCATCGCATCAGCTGCTAACATATTTCCAGACCTTCTGCCCAAGAAGACAGCCAAGCCTGGCAAGGGTCCTTCGCAGGAGCTCTAAACGCGTCCTGCATTTGAGTTTCTTCTTCACGGCGTGGTTACTTCATGGGTCTTTTTCATCTGCAATGATAATGGGAGTCGGTCTGGGTTTGGGTTCTCGGCTTTTTACGGGATTTATACCAGAGCTGTATATTAGCTGGTTGTATTGACGACCGCGAGCTCATGAGCTGAATCGAGCATATCACTTCATCATTTGTCTTTTACCGTGACTTTGCCTTGGTTAACATCTAGGTTTGCACTTTATCTGCGAGTCAACGCTTGCAAGCTACAGGGTTGGGGTTACACGGGGAAGCTATCGGCCTCGCCCCAGCCATTCCTGATACCGGTAGATTGAGGCGGCACGCGATATCGAGGCGGTCAACTGGCGCGACAACGTTGCATCGAGCGAGTCTCAGCGACTGCGCAGCTTGCGCAACGTAGTCTGTGTAGACATTTCGCGTGGAAATCGCGTAGTTGGAATCGCATTAATTTGGACCATTTGAGAGAGGATATGGCATTTTATCAAATGTGTATGGCATTCAGCAGCATACTCAAAATAAACGTCCCGAATTATACTACCCAGGCAGTTGCCGCTCCAGAAACGGCGCAACGGGTTACCCCAGGTCCTCCACATAAGCGCATTGCGTTGACTTACTCCGTGATGCACTATTGGCTCATAATTATTGGTTGTGTAGAAGACATGTTGTTTTAGTCTGAGCCATAGAGTGACATGTTAGTATGCTTGGATACTACTACCAACGTCAGCAAGTATGCGCATGCATCCAAATACACGGTGTGACTCCATATGTGCAGTCACCTCGTGGTATTAATCTAGTGTCTGATAATCTATTTCATGTATGCTAGTTTGCGAACAAGAAGCATTTGCGTTGGGCGTGTTGTTGCGTGTCTTCTTGCGGCTTTGTAGCCACCTGCGCTGCAACCTCGACGTGTGAAGAACCACCTTCTATTTGAGCTATATCTAATTTCTGTGAGGCAGTATGTATTAGCTTCGTGAATACTGGGTCTCGGTTATTTTCTATAGTCGTATATTTATTTCGTTGGCTGCTCTTGTTTGGCAAGATACTCTTGTTTCTCCACGTAAATTTCATATTTAGCACCGAACAACTACTCATTCAAAAATTCGGCACAACCCACCAACCTGTTCGATACACATAAAACTGAGCAAATCGATTAACATGTTGTGACATTATCCTTCCAAGGCATTTTCCGAATTAAATTCGATGGTGGTGAGGTTGTCCTCCTATGACGCCATCGGAGAGGCACGACCACCAGACGCGACTACGAACTATTGACACACGAGGCGTGTATATACGTGTAAACATACTTCCGTGTGCATGACACAGACATAATGAACCCACAAAGACATCTGGAACGAGATCTGTAACACTATTTGTGAACATTGACGCGTCAATTCCTGCCCGCCAGCGCAAAGACGCGACATTGACACCCATACACACTAACGCATACAACAGGAGAGGAAACGTTCAACATGCAATTAACCACCCCATCATATATAACCTGTTTTCCTCGCGACAAGTACACGTCATGGACCAATCAATGCATGTCAAATGTCTCATTGATCCATCCGACCACATGGCCGTCTACCCCGCTACGAGTTATCGCGCATTCGCCCGACAACCCACCCACCAGTATATGCAAAATACAAGACTACAGAACCGAAGCTTACAAGAGCATCTTCCTGGGGTCCTCAATGTACTCCTTGACCTTGACCAGGAAAGTGACAGCTTCCCTTCCGTCGAGCAGTCGGTGGTCGTATGTGAGCGCAAGGTACATCATCGGCCTGATCTCGACCTTTCCGTTGATAGCGACCGGCTTCTCCTTGATGGCGTGCAGACCAAGCACAGCGGTCTGGGGAAGGTTGATGATGGGAGTACCCATTAGACTGCCAAAGACACCGCCGTTGGAGATGGTAAAGGTACCACCAGCCATGTCTTCAATGGTGAGCTTGTTGTCGCGCGCCTTCTTGCCAAGATCAGCAATGGCCTTCTCAATGCCGACCATGTCCATGCTCTCAGCGTTCCTGACAACGGGGGTGACGAGTCCCTTCTCGGTGGCGACGGCAACGGAGATGTCGACGTAGTCGCGGTAGACAATGGTGTCACCGCCGTTGGGGCCCTCGATGGAAGCGTTGACAGCAGGTACGTCGCGTGCGGCGAGGATGCAGGCGCGCGAGAAGGCGGACATGAAACCAAGCTTGACGCCCTTGTTCTTGAGAATCTCGTCCTTGTAGAGCTTGCGGAACTCCATGATGGACGACATGTCGACCTCGTTGAACGTGGTCAGCGAGGCGGCAGTGTTTTGCGACTGCTTCAAGCGCTCAGCGATGCGGAGGCGCATGCGGTTCATCTTGACCTACAGCGCTGTTAGTACAAGTGTCTCCATGTGCACGAGGGTACATACGCGGCGCTCCTCACGGCTGCCAGGTGTGGCTGGCTTGGACTCCTCTGGCTTGGACTCCTTCTTGGGAGGTGCGGGCTTGGACTCCTGCTTGGGCGGCTGAGGCTTCTCTTCTTGCTTGGGAGGCTCAGGTTTTGACTCCTCCTTTGGCTGAGGCTGAGACTGCTCCTGCTGGCCTTCGGGTTGCGATGCAGTCTCCTGGTCCTTGGATGCGGGTTCCTTTGGCTGCTCGGTGGCCTCCTTCTTTCCGCCCTCTGGAGCAGCACCAGCCTCAAGCTTTACGATTTCCTGTCCAACGGTGACGGTGTCCTCCTCGTTGACGAGGAATTCCTTGATGGTACCAGCCTCGGGCGCGTTGACGGCAACGTCGATCTTGTCGGTCTCAATGGTAGCGATCTCTTCATCCTGCTCAACGTAGTCGCCGACCTCTGCATGTTGTGAGCTGGTGGGTTATTTATTTCAACAGGGGAGACGCACGTTTTGACCACTGCTTCAGGGTTCCCTCTGTGATCGACTCGGCCATCTCAGGCACCTTGACGATGGTGTCGGCATAGCTTCTTGTCTGCTCGAGGGACCATAGGCGTTGCGAAGACAGCTGAGCAGGCCGTCTGTAAACCGTCAGTGGTGGGCATGTTGATGTATAGGGATTTTAATAGTACCTTGAGGCTTGACCGAGGAGACCGGTCGAGTTTGCTTTGGAGACGGCGGAATAGCTGCGCGCGGCTGGAATGGCTCGTGGGCTTGCGCGCAAAGCTCGCACAGAGCGCATAGCCGCCGGTAGACGGCGTAGACACTGCTGGCCGGACATGATGGGTAGCCAAGCGAAGAAGGGGAAAAAAGAAAAATCCGAATGCGTGCGAGAGCGATGGACAGCTTCGAGCGAGCGAAGTCTTGCGTGCGAGTCCTCCTGAGGCAATTGTATGGTACTGAAGCAGGCACAGGGCACCAGTTCTGACGTCTCGGAAGCCACTCTCCGTCACAGGCACAAGTGCCAAGCCCGCGACCTCACGCGGCCCTCACCAAAGCCATCTGCGACAACAGCGAGGCATTGCGGCCACGAACCACGTTTCTCCCTTCCGCCACACGCAGCACTGGAAGGGCCATTGCCGTCATGAGCTCCAAGATACACGTCCTGTACGCCAAACCCTCGCCCTGCTACGCGCACAAACTGACGCTGCCGCAGACGCCTCTACAGGCGGTCCCTCAAGCTCGCCCTCGACTGGAGCGTCCACCGGTACCTCTGGCGCGGACAGGCCCTGTACATCCGCGAACTGTTCGAGGCCAAGCGAAATGTTACTGAGCCGCGACAGATGAGGGTGCGTCTCCCTGTTCCACCACGGCCATTACGTCGACAACCCGACACACATTACAGCTACACAGGGGACTCTGCTGATGAGTCGCATTAGGAACTGATCAAGGAGACGGAGAACCTGCTCGAGAAGTGGAAGCACCCGGACCCTTACCGCCCACCCACGGCTCCTGGAGGTTCGTTGCTCATGCCCGGATACATTTCCGCATCGGCCGCGGATATGACTGTAACTGACGGGTGTTATAGGGTCAAAGTACGAGCGCAACCTGCCTTGCCCAATCATCGATCGTGAGTTCATCATCCATCATCTTCACACCATCTGCTAACAACCCCAAGCTCCACCCAAGATGATTTTGTAATCGGGGGTATGAGAATGAGTCTGTGTCCACTTGTACATATTACAGCGATAGTGCGACCAAACAGTAAATCGCAACAAGAAAGCCAAAATATCCGTTTCTTCCTTCGACGAGACTACCGACTTGAATGACCTGGATGTTTCTGTCCCTGTTCCGTACTTTCTTCTGCTTCACGACCGTTGCTCACGTTTCCAAGTCCAGCTTCTTACCAGTGATTGCCAATGGCTGCCTGTTAGCCTCACCAACATCGCAAAAGCAAACACGTAGCTGTCGACGGTGCAGCAGCAGTTCAGTGCATGTAGTCTTAGATTTGAAAAGAATATTGTGATTTTCACATTAGTTTCTCCTCATGAAGTGCTGATGAAAGGCCCCCTAGCACTTCATCCGGTCTGAAACTTCCTCACTCGGCGTATAGTGCTTAAATATCCCATGTCATCTACGAGGCCCTCCTTTTCAACCCAAAGGGGCATGTCATCGATAGTCTTTGCTGTTTTGGTCGCCTCTCCCTGTGCATATGCGTCCTCCAGGAATACCCAATCCGGCACGTCACCGCATCCACCGACAAATATGGTCCTCTCGGGCGACAGGTTGTACAACAGAGGCTCGTGTGTGTTTGGCACCAGCACTTCTACTACCTTCTTTTCAGGGTTGAAGCCCCTAATCAACGCTGTGCAAACTAGTCTCGTCGTTCGGGGATCCAGCGGTTCTACCATGCCTGTGCGCTCAGACTCTGGAAGATATGGAATCCCAAATTTCCGTGTCCTGGGGAGCGAGCCATGTGACGAAGGAACAGCAGACGACGTGGATTGGATGATTTGAACAATGGATCCATTCAGTGCATGCAACAACGAGGATGGCTCGACTGGCTCGGAGTACATTGCGAAAGCAACCACATCCTGTTCTCGCTCGGCGGTTTCTTTGTAGCAAAACTCCCAGGGTACCAGCTGTGAAAGAGGATCTGGCGTCCAACTGAGAACTTGGGGCTGACCCGGGCTCGTACTGCTTGATTTGAGATGGAAGTAGGATTGCATTTGCATAGCGCTTAATTCATTCTCCGACCTTATAGGGACTGACTGAGGCTGTTGCGCAGTGACCTCATAGACTGTGCCGTGGTATTGCGACGCAGATGTCTGGAGCAAGTGCAGCCGTGCCGCAGTTTCAGTGTCGATGGCTCGTGTATCGCTGAGGTGTATGACATGATGCGGTTTGATCCTCGCCAACAGTTTGTTTAGCAAGTCAAAATGTGACGAGTAGAGAAAGCTGGGTGTGTCGATAACTAATGGTAGAGACGGATCTCGAGAGGACAGATTCCTGTATGCCAGGAAGAGATCCTCAACACAGGAGTGGTAATAGTCGGCATAATTGGCAAAATTCGTAGGAACTGGATGTGCACGGATGACCTCATTCCTGGTCGCTTCTCTCTGGTCTGGTATAACAGAGGGATGTGTGAAACTTGGGCCCAGATTCAAGTCTCTCACCACGACGAGAGAGACTTGACCTCCAGGGACGTATTCTTGCTTCTGAGGATCAAGGTCCATCCAACATACAGCTGGCACAGATGCAGCGGTTTTGCCTAGTCCTGTAAGGGAGCGATTCACGAGCCGCCTAGCAAAAGTCGATTTCCCCGAGCTAGGTAACCCAGTCACAGCGGTGATGGAAGGATTGCTAGCACAGTCCTCAATCGCGCGCAGCCAGTCTTCGGGTGTCATTTCAGGACGTAATGGTCGGGAAAGCGCATCTGCATCTGAGTTGGTCACCTAGCAGAAGAGTCAGTTTTTCCATATAATTTCAACTAGTCGTTCTGTTCTATGCGAATTTGATAATGGCCAAGTCGAGCTGTAAATGTAAAGAGGTGCACTCACAACACGGAACGATCGATCATTGCGATCGTTCCAGATTCCGTCAAACACTGGACTGATGTGCGCCAGGGATGCGGGTGTCTTGCAGGTCTTGAACCTTATGTGATTTGTACCATCTAGTCCACGGATTTTGGACATAGGGTGCGTGGCTGGTACGCACACTCGATGAACTTGGTTTTTTTGGCCATCACGATTGACTGTTCCAATATTGGCACCATTGATGTTGACGGCGCCTTTCAGAACCAACAAGTCAAAACAGCCGATCAACGTGATAGTTGCATGCTTGTTCAGATTGATGGTGAGTTCAGTGTCGGTGTCTGAGAGGATGTTTTGTGGCTCGTTGCGCCAGTTGCAAAGTTTGAGATTGCGCTGGACAGGCACGTGTTGTTCCTCTTCCTCTTCCTCTTCCTGTTCTGATTTTCCATCTTGGAGTAATGGACTTGCGGGTACAGGAATCTGCTCAAGCGTGACTTTGGGTGTATTTACGACTTTAGCTGCGGCTTCCGTTCGCAGTCGAGCTGCCGCAATCGCAGTGAGTGGCTTTCCGCCGACAAATCCGGCTGCATTCGCATCCTCTCCTCTCTTTCGTTTCCCCGACATGCTGATTTTCGATGTTAATGCTGGTGTTCTGCATCTGTTCATCATCTCAACGACCAGGCCAATGATTTTTGGCGCGCTAGCATCTGATTAGGACTAGCGGCGATGCGGCTCTTCTCCGCCCGAGCGCGACAGACCGCGGCGCAAAAAAGTTACGAACTTGGACTTTCTCGTCGCAAAGAGCATGGCTTCACACACACCATGAAGGACACACACAAAACCAAGGTGCCGCTGCCAGGCTCCAAGCAGAAGCCGAAACCTCAGAACGCCACATCGAAAGCGCCATTAAGCCAAGAATTTGTCGACAGCGACAGTGATTCTCCCAGTGAGAGCACCGCGCAGTCCAAGAAGGTCGAGAAGCCGAAAGCAACTATCGGTATCCACGTGAACGGCGTTCCGAAAGCCAAGTCCAAGCCTAGCAAGAAAGACGTGCCCGCCTCCAAATCCACGTCCAAGTCAAAGGTTTCGCCCAAGAAACCAGCATCCAAGCATGTCGCAACCAAAGAGGACGTCGCAGACTTGTCGAGCTCAGAAATAAGCGACGACGACGCGCCGACCAGGGACATCCAGACGAAGCTTCCGGGCAACAAGAAGAGCAAAGATGTATCCAGCGACAGCGACAGCGACAGCACAAGCAGCTCAGACACCTCCAGTGACGACTCAGACATAGATGACGCGCCGCAACCAACACCCACACCAGCTCAAACACAGCCGCCACCCCCAGCACAACCACAATCACATGCAGTTGATTTTCGACCGACACAGGCCTACGTGCCCCCGAAAGGATTTAATCCAGTCGCGTTGAACGACAAGACCATTTCCAAGTCGACAGGCTTATTCGATAATCTAGAAGGAAAGCAGATATGGCACATTACCGCTCCAGCAGGCGTCTCCTTGAAGGATCTGAGCGAGCTTGCCATGGACAAGGCTATGAAGGGCGATACTGTATTGAGTTACAAAGGCACTGACTATGGATTGTCTCAGACTGAAAAGAGCGAAGATGGCACTCGGGAGGTTTTGTTGCCTCGCAAAAACGGCATGGAGCCTGGTTTGTTCACCAAATGCTGCTTATGTTGGTTGTACTGACCCGGCTAGTCTCTACGCGGATATCACATACATTACGCTTACGATCGGTCGTGCGACTTCCTCACCTCAGCACAAAACAAGCAGACCAGAATACGGGTTCAGAAGCGGCCGCCTCGATAACACGATCGACTATCCGTGCACCACGACCACAGGTCACAGGACTGAAGATGCGTTTCCTTCCCACTGGCTTTCATGGCAATGACGCCGGGATTATCGGTGATTCAGATAGCGAGACGGAAGCGCCACGGCAGACTGCGGGACTTGGGATGCCGAATGGACTCAATCTACCCTCCAAGAAGCCAAAGAGGAAACACGCTGACGTTAATGGTGTTGATACGCCTGAAGTGCCATCAAAGAAGACCAAGAAGCACCGGGATCCAGAGGAGACCAAGAGGAAGGAGGAAAAGAAAGCGAAGAAGGATAAGAAGCGGGCGAAGGAAGCGGCAATGGCTTGAGAAACGCTTCACGACTACTTGAACCAGCATGGCATCCATGCACACAAAATCTTCATACCAGAGAGCGCGTGCAGTCAGAGACAACATCTGTGCTGCTCCGCTGGGCCGGTACATACACTCTACATCACATACGTATACATGTATCGGAACACCCTCAGCAACAACGCTGGCACGTCGAAAGGCCATGAGCGTCTAGCGAGAGTCAAAATGAGCATTGATCTGTGGAAGGGTAGTACTTGGTAGGGCCAGTCTGTAGCATCAGGCTATGCCACAATAAAGATGTACACTTGTTACTTTTTCCTCATTATTTCAAGGTTCGCAGTCTGGACTATGTGGATGGTCTGTGTGTTTATGATGAACTGCGCACGCTGAAGCATTCAATAATCAACACAGACATGGCAGACAAATCAGGCACCCGCGCGGTCCAAACACAAAGGCATCTAATATCACATCAAACCCACATCTGGGTACGGCATGCCCACATGGTCCGGCAGCCAATCCGGTCGGTCTAGGAACGGACCGGCAGAAAGGTAGGGCGACCTGACGAATTCATACTAGCGCAAACAACGCGCGCTCTGTTGTCACTCACAGGCGAGTGCAGGGAATCACCGCCCTTGTCGTCAACTTTCACTTCACCGCAGCCTCGGCAGGTGCACTATGCTGGTGAGCAGGCCTCGCAAATACTCGATACCACGCGACTTCCCCACCCAGCGCGCGCGCACCGGCCCCCATGGCGACAGACAACGCTCCTGCTTCGAGTGCTGAGGCCTCGCAAACAGACGAACTCGACTCCACACCCTCCACCCCCACGCTGGCACCCACACACCAAAACTCCATGGCGCACGACATCTCAGAGGCCGACGATGTCACGGCCTTTGACCAGCCCGACGCTGATCTGCCGCCCTTGCCAATCGACGAGGAGGAGGAGGATAGCATCATACATCATGTTATCGAGGAGGAAGACGCGCATAATGACGAGAGCGTCTTCGAGGATCGCGAAATGAAGCGCCAATTGATGGACATTGAATCGAGCTTTATCCCAGAGGCACCTATCCACGTCGAAGCACCTCAAGGACCGTCCGGCGTAGACGATACCTACCTATTCGGGGGCTCACCAGGAAATTCCCAACAATCAGCTCGACCTCTCGACAACGACGCGAGCATGCAGCGAGTAATGAACAACCTGGAAGAATTGACAAAGCCAAAGAAGAAACCCAAAAAGCTTCAAGTACGCAGTGGGAACACACCGACCAAGTCGCATTCCAGGAATACTCTTCATAGCAACTCTTCATCCTTTTCCGAGACTCCCACGCCCGCGGACGCTTACAAGACACCTGCTGTAAGACGCTTGGACTTTGGGGCTGATGACTCGATGGATACGAGCACCGCAACATCGGAAGCTGGGCCTTCCTCACCCGCTGCGCAAGCCGCGCGACGGAGCCGATCGCGGGTTTCAGCCAGTCAGACTACGGAACAATCAGAGGGGGAGGAGGATGACGAGGCCGAGGAGGACGACTCGCGTCAAGAGGAACAGGCTGTTCCAGGCGCCCAGCAGAAAGAAGTGGACGTGCGACGGCCGACATCCAGTGCCTCGACAGTAAAAGCTCCCGACTTCTCTCTAGTTGAAGAAGGCTCGTCTCTTACAAACGAGAACGAATCTAGCATAGATAGCATAGCTATGCCACCACCACCAGTTCCTGCGACCGCGCAGAAGATCAGCAAGCGACCGAGCTACCTACAGCATCGCCACTCTAGTCAACGGTCATCCGTATCTTCATTCACTAACCGTTCCGATGCGTCTGGAGACGGCGCAAGCACAGCGAGTCTCGGCGCAGACTATGCCTTGCAAACTGGTGGCGCAATCCCTCGCTCGAGTGGACCACGAGGGATGAGCCTGGGACTATCACGATTGCCGAGCTTAGGTAGTATCGCTTCGTCAATGTCAGGATACAGCGATACCAACCCCTGGGAGAAGGGCCGGAGTATCAGTGCCAACTCTCTGTCTGCTTTCCTCCAGCCAGATAACAGTCTAGGTCGTCTAGATGAGGAAGCTCCTAACAGCGCAACTCCACCCGAGACACCTCGCGCCCCTAGCGTGCAGCCTGCTGCTCCTACAGACACGGTTATCGCCAGGCATGTTCAAGACATACAAGTACCAGACTCTATTGCGCGCGATTTCCGAGCTAAGCACTCGCGGTCGCCAGACAAACGGCACATGGCTACCCCATTCACTCGGAGCAAACACAACCTTACCCTAAAGGAACAGAATAGCAAAATTGACAAGCTCAGCAAAGAGAACTTTGATCTCAAACTCAAGATTCATTTCCTCGACCAAGCACTTCAGAACCGATCTGATGAGGGAGTCAAGGAGATGATCTCAAAGAACGTCCAACTGCAAACTGACCTTGCGACTGAGAAAAAGGAAAGCCAGTCAATGCGTAAGAAGATTCGTGATCTGGAGCGAAGACTCAAAGCTCAGGAGGAAGGTAATGCTAGTTCCAGGGACCTCGGCAGCGGCTCAGAGGATGGAAGAAGTGTTCAGTCGTCTAGACAAGCGGAGCTGGAGGAGGAGATCGAGTTTCTACGAGAGCGACTGGAATCTACAGAGATCACTGTGGACCAGTGGCAGCAGGAGGCACTCCAGAAAGAAGCGGACAATCGACGCATGGCTGATTACATCAAGACAATGCGAGAGAAGGGGTCTGGTGAAGACTCTGCTGGTTTTGACGAGGCTATCAATATGTGGAAAGAAGATTTCGAGGAGGAACGCGCGAGGCGTGAGCAGGTCGAGACTCGTTGTCAGCAAGCAGAGACCGAAAGCGAAAGGCTTCGAGAAGAGCTTGAACGCTTGAAGGAGCAGAATCAACAAATGCAACAGATGCAACACTCGACGACGAATCATCACTTCAACAGAACCTTGAACAACTCACGGCGCGTTCAGCAATCTTTTGCTGCCCGTTCCAATTCCGGCTCGGATGGTAATGAGAACACTGCGCCAATCTCGCTTGGCGGCACAAGCAGCACCTTGGTGGAACACCTACAGAGCGACAACGAGAAGTTGCAACGGGACCTCCACGCACAAGCCTCTATGCTCACATCAAGGAATCGAGAGAATCTCCGTCTGAGGGAAGAGAACGAAGGCCTGAAACTCACAATTCGAAGAGGAGATGCAGGATCGACGGCCGGCGATAGTATTCTGGAGCGCTCCATCTCCCGCAACCACATGAGGTCTGTTTCGAGAGCAAGCGGCGGGACGCGTTTGACCCAGCAAAGCGATCCTGATCGAGAGGACTTTGAAAGCAAAAATGCTGCTCTGCGAGACGAGCTATCTCAGCTCAAGCTCTCCTACAAAGAGCTTGACGACCAGCTCAATGGCCATCTTGATATGCTTGAAACTACTGAAAATAAGGTCAAGGAGCTCGAGAGGGAGATCGAAGCACAGACCGAAGATCTCCAAGCACTAGCAGGCGAGCGCGACGAAGCACTGGAGCTGCTACAAGACAAAGAGCAGGAATGTGAGGAGCTCAGACAGGAAGCGCTGGATACGGTTCAAAGGCTAGAGATTGATCTTGAACAGAAGCAAGCGGAACGTGACCGTCTTTACAACGATCTCGAAAATATCACTGAAGACTTCCACGCCCTACAACAAGAAATGAAGAACGTTAGCGAGAGCCTCTTACAGCTCGAGGACGATCGAGACGCAAGCCTACGCAAGATCCAGAACCTTGAAGCTGAGCTCGGAGACGCCAACGAGGAGTTGAACAGGCAAGACAAGCTTCTTAGTGAAGAAAGGTCGAAGAACGAGCGATTGGATGTCCAGCTTGAGTCTTGCCAGGGTGAGATTGACTTCCTGAGAGAAGAACAAGAAGGCGACAAGATCAAGATTGGCGAGCTAGAGTCAGCCCTGAACCACACTCAAGCCACGTTGCAAGAGGCCAGAGAACATTCTCGAGATCTCGAGGAGCGCATGGCTGAAGAAAGGCAACAACGCGATGCTTTGGAGACGCAAGAGAAGCAAGAGGTGGAGAAGATCATCAATGACCTGAACGGTCAATTGACGAAGCTCAAGGAGGACAGCAGGAAGCTACGAAAGAATCTGTCAAGCAAAGAAGTTGAAGCATCCACCTGGAAGCAACGCCATGATGAACTGGAGCAGACTCTTCGTGAGTCCCTAGGAAACCTGAACGGGACAAGGTCAAGCCTCTTCAAGGTAAGCAAAGCTATTTCTAGCAGTTGGAGATGCACTAACAATCATTTTTCAGGACATTGCAAAGCTTCAACGAGATCTTCAAGCGACTATGCAAGAGCTAGAAGTTGTCAAAGCCGATCTCGCAGAGAAGGACCGTCTGTTGCGTGCCCGCGACACCCTCCTGGAGAGCGCCGGTCTGGAAAGCCGCCGTCTCTCAGAGATGCTCGAACGCGAACGCCAAGCCCGTCGACAAGATCAAGCCGCGTTCGAGAACGCCAAACGTGGTCACCAGTCTACTGCCAGGGCAATCCAGCAACACGAATCGAGAGTTCAGGAACTTGAAACTCTTCGTAGCCAGGATCGCCAGAAACTTCACACTCTGGAGAAACAATATAAGGAGCAACTGCTCGAGCGAAACAATCTGCTCTATGCCCTGTGGAACCGACTATCCACCCTTTGTGGTGCAGAATGGTCCCGCAACAATGCTCTCATCAATGGAGAACTTACTTCGATGGAACTCATTTCCAGGAACGTTCAAGGCTTCCATAAGAACATCATCCTTGCGGTTCGGACTGTGGAGAGTGTCATCGGTGCTTTTAAGCAAAGAATTCGCAACATAGAGAACAATCTCATTCGCGACTACCAAACTCTTGAGCATAGCCTGGACGCTCGTTCCAAGCGACTTGATCAGCTTGAGAAGCTTGTCATGGCCCAACGACAGTCGATTGGAAGACCTAGCACTGTTCGCGGAGGTATTGTTGATCTCAACACCGCAGAACTAAACAAACTGCGTACTGAGAACAAGACTTTACGATCGGAAGTTCAAACCCTCCGTGCCATCACGACCACGACGCAATCCGGTAATGACGTTATCGTTAGCCGATCGCCATCACGTGCTGCGTCGCCTGTGTCTTCCAAGCGTGCCAGTATGGCACAAACACTGCTGCGTGCTCACTCGGCTTCTGTGGTCGAGAATTATTCTACTTCATCGACACCTGCGCCAGGCCACCCGTATCCTGCCGCTGGTCCGCTTCAACCTAGTGAGCAGAAGTGGATACATCGACTCAAGGAACTTGAACGGCGGTTGAAGGCTGAGCGTGAAGCGCGACTTCTTGACCGAAGCGGTGCCCGAAAGAGGCTAGAGCAAAAAGTAGAAGAGAATGCAGATCTGAGGGCTGCGCTCGAAAAAGAGCGGGATCGAAGGGACGAAGATGGTCCTGAAAACATCCAAAGAAGTGCATCTGCAGGCGGCAGTCGCATTGGCGGCAGTGGACGTGCCAGTGTGGTTGGCAGCGTGAGACACACTAATGGCAGTGGCAAGGAAAGGGCCGAGGAGATGTATTAGTACGTTTCCTATGTTGATTGTTTCTGTTCTTGTATCAACCATTTTCTTTCCTGGTAGACGTTTTAGAGATTTGCGTTTGTCTCTTTGTCTATCTTTTCTTACGAAATAATGTGTAACGAGGTTGCTTGGTTGGCGCACGTAGGCACTATGGGTGTATTTCTGGTGGATCAGCATTGCATACCAACTATTAGAGGAGTGGGCGTACAGCATGCTTTTAATCAACAGTGTTTCCTTACAATTCTTGGTTGATGGCTAATGTTTCCAAGCACTCAGTGTACACATTGAGATCTTCGACTTTACTGACTTCATCCAGACAATAGTCTCAGCAGTTGTCGAGCACCACTGAGATACGCTAACGTAGCGCCAGATTGCCTTCACCTGGCTACAAGTCGTTTCTCACTCAAAGAGGTCTTTTATGACTCTCTAGCTAAGTGCTTCCAATCTCTTCTGGTATCACGAAGCATCGCTACGGCATGTGACACACCACGGCAAACACCGTACTTGCCATCCACGGCTCACTCACTGGTCCGCGCGCTCGAACCACAATGTAAGGCAGCACCCTCATTCGCTTGCGTTGGCAACACCCCAGCTGCTACTAGTATGTCCTTAAATATTTGAGCTGTTCTCTCACCACCACCGTTGTTGCATACGATACATAGGATATTGAGATACACTTTTGCAAGATTAAAATCATGGCTTCTACCAATGTTACTTACAGTAATTACCAGACCGCTCGTCAGCGCTTATCTGCAGGCCGTACCAGTCGTCGATCCCAAGCTTCACCTTACCCGTTCACCATACTTACAACACCACCACGGCCAGCGACACCACGACCAGCGCCGCCAATTCTATCGCATGACCCGCCCATTGGTGAACTTTTTGCTGCTTTGCTATTCGATCGTCAGAGGGCCCACCAAAGCAGATCAAAGCCTGCCATGGTGTCGAGGAAACCTAAAGTGAGTAGCAGGGCTGTCCTGTGAAGCATACACTAAGAATGCTGGATAGACCACAACAAACATCCCAAAGAAGCGCGTTGTACCCGCACGTCCAGCATCTCAATCAGCAGCCAAGCGCCAAAAGACTGGAGCGAACAGCAAACCGAAGCTCGATCATAAGGGAGACATGGGCAACCGCCTGACAACAACTGCTACAACAAAGCCTGACAAAGACACTGAGATTATCGTGATATCAGATAGCGAAGATGACGAATTCCATCCTACGCGAAAGGACAATTTGAGTTCTAGCGACAAAGTGGAGACAAGAATTGATGCGCCGAAGATAAACATCCATGAGGACGACGATGTGAAGCCTAATATTTCCTCCCTCACACCAAACCCGGAACCTGACCAGCACGCAATAAAACGAACCCCTCTTGTTGCTCTTGAACAAGCCGAAAAGCCAGAAGAACATGAGCAAGAAAAGGAGCAGCTCCGCAAAGAGCTTGATGAAATGAAGAGACTTTATGAGAAAGAAAAAGGTGACAATGACTTGATGCAAGTTCGGTCTAGCAGCGTTGCAAGACAGGCGACAGAAAGACTCCAAGAAGAACTTGAAACAGCAAGGAGCAATCTAAGGGCTGTCATAAAGGAGAAAGATCAGCAGCGTATCGAAGCTGACAGCGACAAAGCAAAGAATGATCAATTAGCAACAGAGTTGCAGGAAGAGAGACGTTTGACAGAGGAAGAGAGAAAAGAGCACGAACGTGCAATCGATGATATCATAAAGGCCAAGGGACCAACCTCGGACGCCGCGAACGACTCCCTGGTTGCTGAAAACAGGCGACTTCAAGCGGAAAATGATGCCCTTCGAGCCGCAGCCGCAGCCACAGCCACACGACCATCACCTACACCACACTCCCCGTTCCTAACTGCTCCGCCCTCCATATTGACACCCCCATCATCCCAGCTACCACAATCGTCTCGAAATCCCTCCATATTCGCCTCGCAAGCAATGTCTCCCGCCCGTTCATCCCCAACGCCGTGCGCGCCAGGTACTGCTACCCAAGAACGCAAGGAAGAGAATGTTCGAAAAGTCTACCTTAGGGTCAAGAACCAGTTTGATACTCTTCAATTCGCCGCTGGCAATCTGATAAAAAGCACAAGAGGAATGGAATTGGACAATTTTGGGCAATTTGGAAAGCATCTGCGGCAGTTGAGAAAGGTCTTGGAGGACGATGCGAAGTGAGACGAGCGGGATGACAGCGGTATGAGAGAACAAATAGGGCGAAAGCGTGAGCGCTCTGATAGCGGATGGTATCTTTATCTAGGGTGTTTTGATCATTGAGGTTATGCTCCGCAGCGTCAAGCACGTTTCTTTTCTGGGATGGGAAAAGTCAACTGCTTGGATGCGTGTAAGATTGGTGGCTTACGTATACGTCTTCTCATCACACGCCCTCTGACTGCACAGCGGAGAGATAGCGTGGTCGATCTAGGAGCTCGAACGAATGAATCTGTATTCCTATATTGAGTAATGCCAACGCCTTACTGCAGAAGATGTGTAATGTGAGTTCAGAAGCCATAGTAGACAGTGACGTTAACGTTGTCGACAATGCACCGCCATCCTGGATACTGTTCAACAAGTTAGCTGTAACGTCAAAACGATATTCGCAGTCTTGACCATACCTTGGCCCTCGCCCACACCAACACCCGATCTCCCTGTCTCAACGCATCCAAGAAGCCTTCTCCACTACCCGCGCCTTCGTTCCCCTCATTCACTTCACTCAAACCATACTCGTCCCAAGCAACATGGTACGCCTCTCCCAAAGACATGACGCGATTACCCTGCAAATACCACGCATAATCCCCCTCCCCATCCTGCGGTCCCTGCATCACACTCTCAGGCCTTTTAACAAGCGACCAGCCACGATCAACCATATTATTATGGTAATCTAGTGGACTGCCGAGCCAAGTATCGACCAACCGCGGAGTAGGAAGCCGGCCATTAGTGTTGGTAGTATCTCGCAGGATCGATACTTCCAGCCATGAAGACGTCGAGAAAGTGCCTTGTGTATCTTCGCTCGTCCATCCCTGGTCTCTACTCGTCACTTCAAACGTAATGCGCTTGATCTTTGCTGTTTCGCCACCAAGACGGATGCTTTCCACGACAGGGGCAGAATAGACATCGGCTTCTAGACACAATGCTGCTGCGGATGAGCCGTTGGCGCTAGCGCTGGCGTTGGCATGGACTTTGCGTCTGCTCTGAGAGAACTCAGCGACAGGCCAGTATTGCGAGTGCTCTAGGATGCTGAGCACTAGTTCAGTGGGTAGCTTTAGTGTCTTGAGGAGGGCGCGCGCGCGACAGACGTCGGCGTAGGTTGGTGTGAAAGGACCAGCTGGCTCAGCTGGCTCAGGTGTGCCCAACAGCCAGTCCACTCTCGGGAGCAGTTGTCGGATGTTGCTTAAAAGACTCATGGTTTGGAAGAAGTCACAGTTGTTGTTATCAGTGTGGTCATGAGAAGGTGATGATACGTCCAGAAGTGTGCAGCTGCGCGCGGTTGGAGGAGTCGCGTTGCGCTAGCAGGGGTCGCCGATGAAGGCAAGAGGTGGCGAGAGTGTATCAGTTTAGGCTGCATACGAATAAGCTTGTTCCAATCAAGGTCACAAAATCCTGTCTTGAGCATGTAGGCACACTTCTACATTGCCATTTTGACAAGGGGAGGTTCAAGCATGGAAAACATAATGTTCTACCTCAAAATCCAAACTTGCTCTTCACAGCGCCCATGACGAGCCCCCTCTTCTGCTTACCAACAAACTTGTTGACGTCGTTTGCCCAACCGGCACTGTTCTGCGAAAGATTATCCATGCTGTCTCCAACAATGTTAAGTTTCTCCGTGCGCTCATTGAGCTGACGACTCGCCCAGGCACCCCAGCCCTCTTGAGTTGGGGTCGCCGGTTGAGTGGGGTAGGACTGGTACCCTGCGGCAGAAGAACTGGCAGCAGACGGGTTGGCGCGACGGCGTTCTTGCTCAGCCTCTGCCCGTTGTTGGGCCATTTGACGACTTGACAAGGGGCGATCGGGACCCCCGACTAGGGCGTGTTAGTCGATAGGTGAAAGTGATTGGCGAGATGACTTACTGAGTAGATCCATATCGGCCGGTGTGACGTACTGCGTGCCGGAGATCCATTGGATGTTGCTGATAGTCGGTCGTGGCGGAATCAAGAGCTCTGGGTTGAGCAGAACATCCTTGGCGCGTTCACTAGAAAATATCAGCACAAGTATCGTTAGTTAGCAGAAGCCTTGACTCACTACTGAAGTCCTGTTCCGAACACGTTGAGTAGAGCCAGCTCTGCGGGCCCTTTCCAACCGAAGATGTCACCCGTACTTGTGATGACTGCTTCGGAGAAGCGCCGGACGTCTAGCAGTTCACTGAGATTGACAGACACAATCTCCTTCAATGCAGGCAGTGAGAAAGCTCTCGCACACCCATCGCCATACAGACCAAGCAATGCATATCCTTTATCCTCGTATCTGACCACAGTCGCCGCATCGCACAGGAACTGATCGAAGGTCTTGTGCGCTCCCTTGCTGGTGGCAGGGCGGAATAACCTCGCTCCCGACGCTGTTGTGGTTAGGAGCACACCGCCAATCTTGGAACCATTTCGAAGTCCAGCAACGGCAGACTGCGAAGCATAAGCTGGTCGACCAGTTTCAGCGTGCATGGGACAGATGCTGATGACTTTGTCGTCTAATGAGCACACGCCCACAGGTTTCACTGAGTATCTGCCGCTTGGTTCTGGCAGTAGCTTGAAGGTTGCAAGGTGACCGAGGTTGGTGCCGACATGAAGCAAGATGCTGGAGTAGTCTTCGTCTTCGAGCGTCATGACACTGAACTCGATACAGGTTGGCCACTCTGCTTTAGGAGTCGCCTGAGTCGAACTCCGTCGGAAGCTGCCGCGCTTGTCTGGTCTGATGAATTCTTGTATCGACGCTCTGTAGATGACTGCCGGCCCTCGCAGATCGATCACGGCCAAACTGCCCCCTTCGAAGCCCGCAGCAACGAAGCCTACGTCAGAGTGTTTCAGGGCGGTGACTGGTCCATTGCCCTCGTCAAGCAATGTAAACGGCAAAAGTCCTTCTTTAAGCGCCGCTTCACTTCTTTCTGAGATGTCTGTGAGTGCTTGAGCTTTGTTTTCACCTGGTGGATACTCCTGCCCAGCATGACCGTTTACACCCCATCGGAATATGACTACTTCACCACTCTTCAATCCTACAGACAGTTCAGAGGCCGCACCTGCAAATGAGGTCTGTGTGACGTGGACATTCTCTGGTCGGCCGACGGCTCGAGCGACGTCTACCTGTAGCAAGGCAGCGTTCTCGATCTCATCGGCATGACCTGCATCCCATAATCTAATAGTGCCATCTGCATGAGCTGTCTGGACGATGTTGCGGTTCTCGAATCGCTTGAGGGGATGTATAGCTTCGGCACCACCGATAAGGAACTGTGGACCGTGTTGCCGCTTCTCGGTCATGCCGAGCCATCGCGTACGCTCTACTGGTGCCATATTCGCATAGTTGATGTACGGGTGTACAAGTGTCATGGAGAGGTGCAACTGGTTAGTGGGTGTGATGGGCATTCCGCTGGGGAACGACAGAGTGATCAACTCTCCAGAAGCAAGTAGAGCGATAATCGCAATTGGATCGTGGCAGCCAGCATAGTGAGGGGAAGTACGTGGAATGAGGAACAGATCCACCACCTCGGTTCCGGGCGGGCATGGGAGTATTCTTTGCCGCTTAGGGCTCTCGAAGTGGTTGGATAGTACTTGCCAGGACGCGGTAGCATAGACAGGTGTCCGGCCCAACTCGAACAAAGTCAGACTCTTGGCGGAGATGTTGGATGGCTGTCCACCCGCGACAAGTATAGCGGTATCATCTGGATCCTGATTTGCACACCAGGCGATCTTAAAGATGGGTGACTTGAGCGCAAACGAACCGTCGATAGCACCTGGGCTAAAGCTCCCTTGGCCTGGCTTGTCCACGTTTGTATCCGTCAATGTCCTTGCCTGCACAATGCGGCCATCCTTGGAGTCCCATATGACGATACTGCCATCTTCGTGTCCGGTCAGAACAAAGGTGCCAGTGGGGTGCCAGACAGCCTGTGTCAACGGAGGCTCGCGCTCCATGTGGACGGAGGCGGGATCGGAGTCGCCTCCGGGAGCTCCTTTGGGAAGCAGGTAGTGGAAGTAGTGCAAGGCCTTGTTCTGCTTGAACGAGTAGATGACGGCGCCCGAGTTGTATCCAATCAGGAGGGAGCCAATGTCTCGCGGGTGGAGCGATAGCGTGACGACAGAGACGAGGCGTGCGCGGGGAAACTTCTCTCGCCACAAGTTGGGTATCTTGAAGGGGGTCAGAGCCTCTCTGGCCAGGTCGTAGGCGTAGACATCGCCCTGCTGGGTGCCCAGAAGCGCATAGTCGAGGGTTGGGTCGCAGTGGAGGGCCGTGATTTTGGCGGGCGGAGAATGGGCATTGAGCAGCTTCTTGGTCTCGAGCGAAAAGACGGACAAGTCATTCTTCGAGTCTACGCACAAGAGCTTTTCGGCGCAGAACTGCAGGATCTTGACCGAGGCGCTGCGCGTGGGCAGCGGCAGGACAAGCTCGACTCGCTTCTGGCCAAAGACGTAGATCTGGCCAGGGCCGAACTTGCTCTCGCTGGTGCCGACGGCTATGAGGGACTGGACGGGGTCGTATGCGACCTGCGTCACTTTGGAGTTGATGCCATAGTTGCGGATCTTCACATGCTGTTAGCTGCGGGAAGGGCGGGGTGGGGGAGGCAGCGAGCGCGTACATGGTCGAGCACAAACAGATCAGGGCTCAGGCCTTGGGACAGGTCGTTGCTGACACCTGCCTGCTTTCCGCGCAAGAGGTGAGCCATGGCCGGGAGTGGATTTCATTGATACCGTTGCACCCAAGGCCGGCGTTGAGGATTGCGATCTGCGACTTGACTGACGCCCAGCTGCTTTGCCGGCAAGAACGCGTTGCGCGACGTCATTTCGGCAACTCTAAGCGGAATGCAGGGTCCACGCCGCGCCACGCCACGTCACAGCCACAGCTAGCAGGCAGGTCATGCTTCACGTTTGATGGATGCTCGTGGCAGTTGGTCCAGTGAATTGAGATTAACCTTGGTTACGATGAATATGCTGATATAGTCAATACAAGGCGCCTGCTGAACCCTGACACCGCGTCATCACCGCCAAGTACACTGACTACACCAACTAAAGGACATGCTGGCAATGATAATCCCTCCTCCGCTTATTGCCAGAGTTTCCGAAACGCCGCAAGTTCATCTATGGTATCCAGAACACCATGCGAATTCACACTTACTCATCAAAGCATCTTACGTCGACATGGACGCCCCGTTGGCGCCATACATTGGCCCGTTGGGAGGTTGCGGCGTCCCTGACCCTTGCCTGCTACTGCTAAAACTGTTCTGTGCCGCGAGCCGCGCCTGTGCCTGCTGGGCTTGTTGCCGCTCAAGCATCATTTGCTGCGGATTGCCGGGTACGCCATTGTAAGGGGCAGCGGCAGCAGGCGTCTGTGGAGCAGCATATTGCGATGCACCACCATAGTACGTGCTGCGCATTTGGCCTCCAGACACCGGCGTGCCGTATGTTGGCCGTGTACCATAAGCTGATGGCGTAGGTGGTGCGCCCTTCATGGGCGACACATTGCGTGGCGGCGGTGCTTGTGTGCCGTTGTACAGAGGCGCCGCGTTTTGTGAGCGGGGATAGAAATTGCCCTGATTCTGCTGTGCGGCATATCGATTCTGACCCTGTGCCGGTGTCGAGCTGTAGTACTGCGAGCCCGTTGCGCCACTGTAGCCACTTGGCTGTGCAGAGCGTTGCGGATAGTACTGCCCTGAAGGTGTGGTCCCATAACTTGGTCGCGGCGTCTGTTGACTGTACGATGGGGTTGCCGAATACCCTGGTCGAGCATTAGGGGCATAGGATGTGCCGCCTGGTTGGAATGTCTGCGCGGCACCCGACGGCGAGCGTTGCAGATGCATCGAAGATGACCGATGGAGCGGCTGCGGCTGCGTATATACTGGACGAGCGCCAGACTGAGGCACTGACTGTCCTGGACGGCTGTACTGGTGGCTAGCCGTGGGATAATGCGCATTGGTTCCAGAGCTTGTCCGAGCCAAAGTAGCTGGTGTCGCAGCAGTCATTCCTGGTGTCTTTGCCAGTTTAGACAACTGGTCCTCCTCCAAAACTCCCTTGTACTCTTTGGCATCGAACAGAATGGTTCGACTAATGTTCAGCTCGTCCATCTGGTCTCCGTTGAGCTTGGCGACAGCGTACGGCGGAAGCTGTGAGATCAACAAGGTAAGCTGGGACTTGAGAATCTGATAGACATCAAACTCTTCGGACGAGGGTGTGGATGGGCTGCCGGCCAGAGTCGCGAGGGATGCGTTTTGTACGACAGGTGTGCGCGGGTTGGTTGTGAGGGAGAGGTTTCGTATCCTTTGGTAAGATGCGAGTGTCTCCAAGAGCTCGGAAATCTCCTTGAGCACCTCGTCTGTATCCTTCTCCTCTTCCGTCTTCTCTTCCATGCCAGGCAATTCACCTCCCTCGATTGGTGTGAAATTCTCCACAGCCTCCTTGAACAGTTCGTCTTCGTCGGCTGTGCCATTCGTAAGGGCTCGCCTAGCCTCCTCGGGATCAAGCAGAGCAGGATCGATTGGGAACATGTCGTTGAAGCGCTTCTCGCCAACCTTCTGCCACCATACCATGTTCTTGGTCTCTTCCGGGATAATGGCGGAGCTGTCATCTCGGGTCGGAGCAAAGCTCGAGTAGGCACTGCGGAACAAGGCGTCTTCTTTGG
Source organism: Alternaria dauci (assembly GCF_042100115.1). Lineage (NCBI taxonomy): Eukaryota > Fungi > Ascomycota > Dothideomycetes > Pleosporales > Pleosporaceae > Alternaria > Alternaria dauci. The sequence goes on from NC_091272.1 coordinate 1,645,805, forward strand.
CCTGTTGGACTGCAACCAGGATCGCCTCGGACGGTGGCTGCTGCGCTTCACCCATGCTCAACGCCCGCTGTCTGCTCTTTTGCTTTGCCGTGGGTGAGGTCTGGTCCTTGGGCATATCCACCCCGCCATATCCAAGCCAGAAGCCCGAAGACAGAGTTTGATGCGCGTACGATTGCGATGCCTTGCGACGGGGTTTGGGCGCTTCTTGGTGCGCAAAGGTGATGGTGCTGTTGCCCTTGCTCGTCGTTGGTCGAGCAGATTTGGGAGGGCTGATCTGAGGCAGGTGGGGAGGTGCGCGGAAGACCTCTCCAATAGTTGCAATCTTCTTCTTGCTGTCTGAATCCGAGAGAGGATATACTTCGGTGGTCGAGATGAGGTTGGGCAGGTTGGTCTCGCGCAGGGGCAGAGTCACCTTGACGGCGGTATCGAGCGTAGATATTCCATGGGCGGGCGGTATCTTCTGGGGCTGCTGCAAGCTGGAGAAGAGCTGCTTTGGGGGTGCGCTTCCGTACAGCGTAAGAACGGTCCTGCTCTGGGGCATGTCGGCATCCTGCTCCTCCTCCTTTATTGGCACAGGGGTGCCATCCTCTGTCGAGACCTGGGCATCCGCATCGCCGTTGGCGTCCTCTGCTGGGCCATGCGCCTTGCGCGCATCTTCCCTAGCAACCAGGTTCTTCACGACGGTTTGGAAAGCAAGCACTCTGCCTTGAAGCGCAGTATCCTCGGGCGATGTTGGCGCGGTTGGCGAGTCGCTTGGGCCGTTGGATGCCAGGATTTCGGCGGCAGCGCTGTCGACATCCTTCTCCAATGCATGCAAAGATTCGTAGGAGCCGTCTTGGATCAAGTTGGCAATGGTCGCAGGGCCGTTGGGCGGGGTCAGCTTGGTGCGCTTCGAGTCGGCTTCTCCGGACGCGGATCGTGTTATCGACGAGGTGATGGGGTGTGACAGGATCGAGGGCTTTGTGTCGTAGCTGTTCAGTGTCAACATGCGAGCGTAGGTGGCCCGCCTCAGCCAAAACGCGTAGGCGCGGGACAGTGTTTGCATGCGTCATACCTCTTGAGGACGGCGAGTATATCGCCCAGGACCGCCTGGAGCGAGCGTGTGTTGGCGGCTGCGCTCTCTCCCTGCGCCGGCGTGGATGCGCCGTTGGCGGCAATGCCATGGGGCTTTGCGAGTTTGCGTTTTGCGGCAGAGGGCGAGTTGGGCGCGGGCGGCAGCGACGGCGGGCTGAGGGTGCCGTTTGCGGCGGCCATGGTGACTTTGGGGGGTTGCTGTTGGCGATGCGCGAGTGATGCCGTGGGATGGAACGCGCTCAGGGCGGCCGCAGTCGTTCTTAGTCTGTCTCCTTCACAGCATTCCCTCGCCGCGATATATCCGGAGGCGCGACGGTGAAATTGGCAGAAGCGCGTAATCGGACCCCAGACGGCTCCTGTTGACGCGCAAATATCTCTCCAGGGGCTGCGTCGTCGTGTTGGAAACTTGTCCACAGTTGACTTGGTTTGGTCAGAGTGCGTGCAGCGAGCGATGAATCCAACGCGAGGTGCCAAGACAAACCTTAGAGTGCCGCAGCGTGCCACGGGGAAACACGACCTCACGAGTTGTGACGGTTGCCGTGCTTCCTTGGCTGCGTCGTCGACCTCGTTACTGTAGTCTGCTGTTCCACAACTGTGCTCGCTCTTCACAGTCTTATCCGCTGCCTGTGGTGGTGACCATGTCCAAGACGTGGTTTGCGACTGGAGCATACCTACTGCGCTAGTGACAATCGAGCATACGCTACCCACGATTTTCCTGCCGTCCTCGACAACCAGCCGCAATTGCCCCCCACACGCGTCTATCCACGTTGGTTGCGTCAGATGAATGCCCTCTATACTCTCCCTGGCAGTTCCAGGTAATACGTACCGCTTCGGCCGTCGTGCGACGCGCCTGATACCTTACCGGGTGTGTGTCGGCCGCTGCTGCTTCAAGGCTCATACATACTGACCTATTTTGCCAGTGTTCTTGCAGCCTCGTCACCCATCTTCAAAAGCGACATACGTCCCTCTTTTCAACATGTCGTGTCTGGACCCCTTCGGGACTGCTGCTCTCCCATGGCCCTACGACTCTCAACCCCCGCCACAGCATAGCCGTCCATCGCCATGACGAGCTTCAGCGGCCTCCGAGGCGCTACTCCGTACCCGCTTCCGGCAACGAAGGCTTTCTCGAGGTGGACGATACCGTGAAAGTTACCAAGGACATTACCGAGGACGTTACCGAGGACGTTACCGAGGACGATGGCATGTTTCGGCCACAACTGTCCCGCGCAGCCAGGAAGGCTCTGCGCACAAGTAGGCCTGCAAAAGTCCTTGCCTCGATAAACGGCCCGGCCAGAGACCTTTATTTTGCCCCACGCAACCAGTCCGATCTGTCCTACACTGTGCCACGACTGTTTTTGCGCAAACGCGAGCCCAAGACGGAACCTCCTGGCAGCACTATTCCGCGGCGTCAACCCGTCTCGCTTTACTCTGTCCTTGCCCGTTTTCTCCAACATCACACAACGACACCAGCACCAGAGTCGCACTTCTACTTTGCTCCACTGGAATTGGACCTGCTACAAAGCCAAGGCTACACAATGGAAAGCGTAGATCGATGGGCTGTTTCTCTCGTGGTGCCGCAATCAATTGAAGCAGCAAGGGTTTTCGAACAAAGCCACGAGATGCCGCCTCTGTTCTTACTTTTGTTATTCTTACGTCGTAGGCACATCACAGGACCTGCCCTTGGCATCATTATGAAGCACCTCGTCCGTGTTGCGCATTCCGAGTCGATAAGCTGGTCCCAACTTAAAGTCATCATCATCCGTTTACTCCGCCATGTGCGACGACACCGGCCTGAGTCAATGCCATGGGTCGCGTCCTTCTTCGTCCTTGAAGCAAGCCGCCTCTACGACGACACGTCTGGACCTGATACTCCGTCACCACAAAGCTTATCAGACTTGACGCAGTTTTGCAACATTCTCCTCCAGCTGCTATCACTGCCGGCAACATCTCGACCTTTACTGGCCGCTGCCCACCAAGAAAAGGCTCAGTTCAGGATCCTTGCATACATGGCCAGTCAGTCGCCGGCAATAGTAGTGACGCATCTCGGCTTCCGCGCTGTAGCGCGCAATCAGCTGGCACATGCCAAGACACCACAAGAAAGAGAGTGGGCTGAGCTTAAAGGGTATGGCTGGCCTCCGTGGAAGGAGAACCGTACAGCAATGGATGAGGACAAAGGCTACGAGTTCGGTGCTTCCCGAGCTTCCCAGCTTCTACACCGTATGCACGAAGCTGGATACAGCAGCCGACTGTGGGAAGACATAGCCCAAGTCTATGCTGGCTGGGACACAGACGCTAGTCCAACGATACAAACTCGAACGTCTTTCCCCCTATTTTCTTCGCAATATCGCAACGCTAACAGACTTCGTGCTCTACTCTGGGCTGGCCGTATACGAGCGACACGCACGCGCAGGGAGGCCTGGGCATGCTTCCTTTCACAAGAGCTCTCTGGAGAACCTACCCATCCCGCAATATATCTTGCAATGTTCGAAAAGCTGCATTATGGTACAGTACAAAGATCGACAAGCCCAGAGTCCTCATCCGAGACAGGTGGCACTCCACAACAAGGCGCCACTTATTTGTTACCAGGAGATATGAAAGAAGTCTTGCCAGACACGCTGTCCACGTTACACCACGTTTACATTAGCGAGCCGGTTCCCACTTACCGGGAGCTATTTAAACGGATGCAGACCGCTCAGGTCGAGCTTGATACCCGCCTGCTCGCCTTCCTAATAGAGACGTGTCCCGATTTCCATATGGGTCTAGATATACTGGCCATGGCTAAGAACAAATCCAATGGCAGGATAGGCCAAATCCTTGATGGAACTCACGACCAGGATATGGCACACCAGCCAATCCCGGGTTATCTTCTCAAAGCCATCGTTGTATTCTTGTGTCGTTTTGGACGCGTCGAACAGTTACTGCCCAAGGAAATTAATTTTCTACCACCAGAACAGCATGCCCTCCAGCTCAGGTCGAGCAGGCAATATCTTGTCGAATACGCGTACATGCTTCTTAGACATTATAGGCTGCCTTACCGACCAGCTTGGGCTGCCATCATAGACAAGCTGGTATGGCAGAGAGATACCAACCCTGACGACCGAATTGCCATTGTTTCTCGATATAGACGTGTCGGTGAAATCCTTGAACAGATGCAGCAGCTGGATCTCGACGTCGACGACGACATTTTCCGCCTAGTCTGTACGTCGACCCGGTTCGCTGCTCAGGCCATCCAAGGAGGCTTCGCATCTAATGAAGACACGCGACATGTCCTTTCCACCGGTTCCCTTCGCCTCCGGACGCTCTTCAATAGCTTGGTTGGTGTTGATGCCGACGCGCAGTCACCTCTAAGTCGCCAGACTGGTAGTAACGTCGTTTCATCACACATTCCAGGACCTGCAGATCTACATGCTTATGTACGAGCACTAACTCTTCTCCGCGATTATGAGGGCCTTTATTCCTTCACCATCTGGCTCACCAAAAACCGTGTCGAAGTGACGGCGCGCGCAGAAGCTCAGCACTCAGGCAAGAACTTTCTTTTCAGGACACTCGTGGCATTGCGATTGGCTGTCGATGGTGAGAGTTCAGAGTCGAAAGCCGACTATCCACTTGGCGCACCAGAAGATATAGCACTTCTTATCAAAACACAAATCGAAAGTGTCGAAGAGTGGGGTGGTTGGCCCGAACGAGAATATGTCGATTTGTATCTCAAAAATCAATTGAAATCGGGACCACCTGTCGTTGGAGGACGCTAGATGAAGATACTATGCCAATGGACTCCCTTTTTCGTCGTGTTCGACAACCTTTGATTTGTACTTTTCATGTGAACATACGAGTACAGGCAATAAGACTATCTCCAATGATTCTGAAGACTACCGGGTATTTTTGCCTTCCATCCACGTTGCCACCACTGCAAAATTCTCTAGCCACTCCAACTCCGCATCGCTACGTGGAAGAATTGGTAATCCTGCAGGTGCTTTTCTTAAAAGCTCTACATTGTAGGCCCGTATCAGAACCTTGGGGTTGAGCTTATGCGAACTCAGGTGCTGCTGCTCCAGCGCCTCAGACAGGTGCGTCACCGTATCAACCTCTCCCTCTGTAGTATCTCGCGCCCAGGATGGAGCATTCGCGATGACAGCACGACATTTGTCCACGATATCCGCCGGCGCAACCTGTATATCTGCGGCATCTGAAAGATGTTCTTGGAACATTTCCACTTGACTTTCATACGGCACGAGAGCCGGCCATGCGAACCAGGCAATGCGTCCTTCACCGGTTTTCCACCTCCCGTATTTCGCCCTCCTAATCATTTCTCTCGCACGGCGACGCATATCAGTGGGAACATGTCGCGTGTTGAGGTCTTCGGGTGCACGAACCTTGGGGTTAAACGGCTCCTTGAGACGAGTTGGATGGGCTTCGTAGATAGCTGCCAGACGGTAGAGCTCTGCTGCCAGTTCTTCTGCCCTGAACAAACGACACTGTTGGTACATATCGATAAATGTTGCCAGGTCGTTGAAACTGAATGGTAGGTCGTTCGAAAGGTATCCGTACCGGCGGCAAATGGCGTCTTTGTTACCTAGCTCGGGGACTTTGGAGAATACAGCTGTGGCTTGCGGGGGTAATCGTGGGAGCCATGGTGCGATGAGGCGCGCGTAGTGTACGAAAACATCCTCAGCAGGATTCGGCGGCATCTGAAGAGAGGTGGATCAAACATGACGCCAGACGGAACTGTCCACGAAATGGAAATGGCTGAGAATGCGATACCTCGTGCGGACCTCTCGACTACCTTGAGAGTTATTGCGCATCTACAAGAGGCTGCCATAATCCAACGAGACACCACAGCTATCACTATCATGGCTTGGTTGGAGGAGCGAGTTGCTCCTAGTCGACACACCGTCTCAGAATCTGCTCCACAGGAGACGGAAATCCCAAGGCCACCACCGACGCCACGCAAACGTTTGTGCTACATCTGTCGTATGGTTATGACGACCCCATACCCTCCTCAGCCAGCCATGTGCATACCCTGCGGATCTTTCAACCACTCTTCTTCCATGCTTTCGACTCCGTCGAAGCTGGTCTTACCACATACCTTCACCGCGCTGGTAACAGGAGCGAGAGTCAATCTTGGCTACCACACGGCGTTGCGTCTTCTGCGCTGCGGTGCCCGAGTAATCGCCACAACGCGGTATCCGCATGATGCTATATCGCGGTACATTGAAGAGCCAGACTCCCATGTATGGAAGGATCGGTTAAGAGTGATAGGTGCAGATTTCAGGTGTGCGAAGGACGCCCACGATTTGGTGTATGAAACAAAGCAATGCCTGAAGCAATGGGCTGATAGAGGGTGCATGAGGTTGTCTGCGTTGATCAATAACGCAGCGCAGACACTTACAGGCAGCGTGGAAAGGAAGAAATTGGCCATGAAGCGAGAACAAGCCTTGAGTAAACGCTTAACGCACAGGGATCTGTTGATTGAGGGGAGCTACACTACCAGAGTGCGAGGACGAGAATTGCCAATGAGACTGCTGGACCCTGGGCCGAGTAGTGTGCAGCCATGGAGCTCTCTGGAAGAACAGACAGGCTCTGCAGACTCGGCGGAAATGCTTGATGCATCTTACGAAACGACCGCTCAAACAGCGCCCTACACCAAATCCTCCTGGGTCCAATCTATATCCGAGATACCATACGAAGACGTTGGTTCCGCTCTCTCGGTCAACACATTCGTCCCTTTCATCCTCTGCCGGGAGCTCCTTCCTCTTATGGGCTGCAGCAGTCTCAAGAAACCTACCAAACCCCAGGGTTACATAATCAACGTCTCTTCCCGCGAAGGCATCTTCGAGTCTCACACGTCTTCGTCGGCGAAACAAGGCAAACACGTGCACACCAACATGTCCAAAGCCGCGCTCAATATGCTTACTGAGACGGAGGCAGAGCCTGCTTGGCGTAAGAAGCGTGTCGCCATGAACACGGTTGATCCTGGATACATGAGTGCGGCGCCTGAGTATGAAGATGCTTTCGAGGGGGTGAGACCGATTGGGTGGGAAGACGGAGCTGGGAGGGTGTTGTGGCCGATTGCTGTGGCGGAGATGGGGGAAAGAATTGTTTGGGGGAGGTTTTTGAAGCACTACGGAGCTGTGGAGGGGGAGGCGGTCCGGGGGTGATGGAGGAATGATTATCGCGATACAGTAGGCGGCCACCGAGACTCTACACTCTCGGGGTGATGGAGAAAAGGGCCCGGCGCTACCAATCCAGGTGACCTGTTCTGTAGCATGTTGTTAGATACCAGCGTGTATCCTTGTACCGCAACAAGAGGGCATTGAAGTCGTGATGCAGTAATGACGGATCACGAGGTATGGTTGCCCGTCTCTAGACGGCTAGTAGTCGGAGTAATATAACGGGGCAAGACGCGTGACGCGGTAAGAAAGGGTCAGGGTTTAGCTTAAACAGTTCTGCCGAAGCCAGCCCCGCCGAAGCATCAAGCAGCAATCGAGCATCTCTCCAGTCTCCAGCACGCCGTCCCGTCAGTTCACGCTGGCGCTGGTAAACGGCGCAGTCGCATTCGCACGCGAGTTCTACATACGTGTGCAGAAGTGCATTACCTAACCTTCCACTCTGTTCACTTGGCTAGGCAGCCGCATCGTGGGGCCGTACAAGTACAGCGCCGACAGCGAGCACAGCACAGCACTGGACAGAGACACACACGACTACCAACCGCCCGACGAGCCGAAACTCAGACTCTCACCATGGCATCCTTCTTCGAACAGCTATGGGAGTCCATCTTCATTGCGGGGCCGACGCCGACGCTCCTTATCGCAACAAACGCCTCGTTCGCCGCGCTCCAGGTCCTTCTGTTCGTCATGCTCATTGCGACGTACAGCATACACTTTGTCATCCTCTCCGTCTTGTGCGGAGGGCTTTGGTGGTCCATCAACTGGTTTGCGATGGAGCTCCGCGCTGCGCAAGCCAAGGAGGAGGAGGCAAAGCGTATCCGGGAAGCCAGAAGGGGCGGCAAAGAGAAGGCTGACGCAGGCGACGATGGAGAGGGAATGGACTCAGGCGACGACACCGAGGTCGACACCGAGGTCGAGCAGAAGCAGACTCTCAAGCCCAAACCAAACGCGCCGCGTGCGCCACGCCCAGAAACGCAGAGCACCGTATTCGTTGAGAAGCCTGACGGAAGTGAACCAGACAGCCCAACACCGCTCTCGGCTTCTGCGGGTCGCGGGGGCCCTACTGCTGCTAGCACCACGGGCGCGACGACGAGTCTGGCGGCACCTGTAGAGGATGCGCTGAAGAGACGGAAGGGCATGGGAGAATCAACTGGTGATATATCAACCGACAGCGAGTGGGACAAGCTGTCCGAGGACTCTGAGGACAAATGAAAAGGCAACATGATACTGTTAGACGCTCTTCAACATTGTTCCGTATATCTGGATGCTAGACGCGATTAGACTGTGTGGATCTGTACATCCATGTCCTTACGCGTGAACACGCGCTGCCGCCTCTGTTGCCCGGCATGTGGAATGTCGCTGCCAACTAGTTCCTGTTACCATGTCGCCATGGTTCCTACTTGCTCCATCTGCCCCTTTGTGCCCCTTTCACTTGGTGTTCCCTGTGCTTGATGCCCAACTATGTCATGACGGACTGGCCGTGCTTGCCACGCGCCGCACCAGGACCCTGAATGCCCCGCCTTGATGCAGCATTCACCCATCACAGTGCCACAGACCTGATTGTCGTGATGCAGCGCTCGAGATAATCTTCACGTGTCGCTGATGAGGACGCGTAACCTTCACCCACACCGGTAGCGGTCCTGCTTGTCGTCGATAAGTTGTTGCCTTGAGGCACCATTCGCGAAGACCCAGGTACTTGTACCTCGTGCCCACCCCGCCGCATTCACAACACCCACTCTCATGGCTACCATCAACACCCCCGTGAGCCTCCCCGAGGTGACGGAGCAAGCCGGGAACTACACATACAATGCGCACATCCCGTTGGCGAATTGGCTGCGCACGGCCAGTACTATGCAAAAAGAGGCCCAAGTCTATGAAGCAGAGGGCAACGATGCGCAGACCTATCTCCTCCTATACCGACACGCCGATCTCGTCCTCCAGAAACTACAAGGCCACCCGGATAGAAATAAACCAGAAAACCGGAAAGCGCTGAATGCTGCAACAGCAGCCGTCAGTCGCGACCTGAAGAAGCTCGAGGAGATCGCGCCGCGCATCAAGAAGAGACATGAGGAATACGAAGACAGGAGACGGAGACAGAAGGAGGCCCTGAGGTCGCTGGAGGGAAACGGCGTCGGAACGCTTCCCCAGGAGCTGGACGGGCTGGCGATTCAAGACCGAGGATCCAAGAGAAGGTCATTCGACTCCAGACCCACAATCGATGCACGTTCTCTTGAGAACCAGTCACTGGCCGCAAGACTGGCGCAGAGAGAAGTACGGCGGAGAGACACCATCAGAAGAGGTGTGCGACAGCATGGTATGTCAGACGAGGGGCAGGCACGCCAAAGTGGAGGTACCTGGGACAGCTGGCAGAATCAGCTTGGGCAGCCAGCAGGCGATGGAGATGATATCTCGAACCAACTGCAAGAAGTTGCAAGGCTCCAGCAGAGCGGCCATAGAACATCATATTCCTCGGTGAGCTTCGTGCAACATTGTTGTGGCTCATGTACTGAAAAACCCAGCGTCCCACGTCTCAGTCCGCGTCTCCATATCACTACCCTACCATTCCCTACAAGACCGCTCAAGACCGATGGTCAGACTCACAGTCGCGTGACGCAGCACCTGCACGACCTCCAAAAGAGCAGATATACAGACAGTCTGGAACACCATCAGCGCCACCGCCGTTGCCGCCCAAGTCGCCAGCTTCTACGTACGATGCGCGATTCGGCCACTCACGGCCTCCACCTGTCCCAGGCAAGATCTCGGAGAGCGCGCCACCTTTACCCCAAAGACCTCTGACTCCTTCAGCTGAACTCGACGAGTTTACATTCAAGCCTTCTGCCTTCCTCGAGAATGGCGATCCCCTTCGTCCTGTCTTCCTGCCGTCCCAATTGCGCAATCAGTTCCTGGCCGTTGCTTCGTCCAACACACGTCTGAACCTGGAAACATGCGGTATGTTGGGTGGAATATTGAAGTCCAACGCCCTATTCATTACACGCCTTATCATCCCCGAGCAAACAAGCACAAGCGACACATGCGAGACGTTGAATGAGGAGGAGCTCTTCGACTACTGCGACAAAGAGGAGCTCATGGTCCTTGGCTGGATCCATACACATCCAACACAAACCTGCTTTATGAGCAGCAGAGACTTACATACCCATGTCGGATACCAGGTCATGATGCCGGAAAGCATCGCAATCGTGTGCGCTCCGACAAAACAGCCTAGGTATGCTCATATGCTCCTTCATGCCTGCATTCAAGACACTGACCATATGACAGCTGGGGATGCTTCCGCCTCACCGACCCACCAGGCAAACAAGCCATTCTTAACTGCAGCCGACCCGGTATCTTCCACCCTCATGATATTGATAACGTCTACACGGAAGCGTTGAAACCAGGCCACGTAGTTGAGCTGACCGATGCGCCGCTGGAGATTGTGGACATGAGGCCTAAGAAGAACTTCTAAACGCCGCCTCTTCTACACTCTGAGGACAACATGATCGCAAGACCAATACCCAACCCATAGAGATTATTCATCATAAAGGACCAATCATACCGCACAGCGAGGAGTTTTTGGTGCATTTGGGGATTCGACGAATCCGCTGGTGTGTTTCTTTGGCATTACAGGCGGCATACCTAAAGACCAGTATACGACGTCAGTATCGTCGTCGAATGTCATTTTCCTTTGGAGGAGGTCAACATTTACAAAGTGGGTGCTTCCAGTATAGCTCGAGAATCTATTACCACCGTCTCTTTCTTGGTCAAACGACCTCATGTCCCACTATTTCCTTGCGTTTTTACGTTCGTTGTCTGCGCTGTATGCTTGCCGTCCATTAGGCCGATTGGACGAGCAGCTGAACACCTACACGTAGATCACCATGGCCATCGACCGATTGTGAAATCGTGAAAGAGCAAGGTCACTTCACGTTGATCGTTGGTACTGTTGATGGCATGCTACGTTGGTATTTATGTACTATGCTGATCCTAACAGTCGTCCCAAAGTCGATACGAAGAAGCAATGAGCAGCTCATTGGGCACTGCAGCGGCAGGTTCCGTTTTTCCCTGGGGTGAATACGAGGAAAAAGGATTGCTTTTCGTTTCTAGTCCACGTGCGAAAAGGAAAACCTGTTCACGCCATACCACTACATTGGTATTGGACCCGACATTGAACCGAGACCAACCAGCCACCCCTTCCTGCCAAGAAAGAACACACATGTACATCGCAGATGGAAACAACCCACGATCGTCGACGTCATCGCAAAAAAAGTGTTAAACAAATCATTTTTGATTCCTTTGGCCCCCCTTTACACGGACTGCTGATATCGGATACTGAGCGTGCCGGTATCCGAATGGGCGAACCAATAATTGCTCTCCGAAACATTTCGGGAGATCGACAAATCGACCATAGTATGCATACTGTACATGTAGCGGTCCCTTTCTAGAGCTGTCTTTCCTCCTTGGCCAAACTAATCATTCATTTGTTATGCATATATGCAATATGCCATGTTGCCGAATGCGGACAAGGGAGCATACATCGAAACAAGTTTCCGTTTGCTGGGCTTCTGATGTAGCCAAGGGCAGACTCGATGTGAGTGTCGTATCAAGCCTGCACCAAGCTAGTTAACAGGGCTATGGGGGTTTGGTAGTGTGGTCGCTGTATTGAGAACATTGCACGCGGGAGCGGAGAGTCGTAAGGCGTTTCATTAGTTTGCAGGAACGCGTGGTGTGCAGGAGGGAAAAGTCAGGTTTCTTGTGGTGTTCGGTGCTCTAGATTGGGTTTCGGATCAAGCCGAAGGATGATTAGTATGAGGGGTTGTGGACGTGAGAGTGACTGTAAAGCATGTCGTGCCTGCAGGCGGGTACTGTGGGTATGTTGGGTGTAAGATGGCTCCCCCTGGCATCACTGATGCAATCACGCCTAACTGACCGAGTTTACAGCTGTCGCAACATTGCTTACCGTGAGGCTCAATCCAGACGCTACGCCAGCAGCCAGCCACCACGAGCTCGATTCTTCGTGGTGCAAACACCACGATTAGCCATCGCAGTCGGCGTTGAGATCGGCAACCCTCAGGGAACACCAATATGCTTTCGGTATATCTACGCTAGCCGCATGGCCTTGCTTCTTCTACGTTGTTCTCAGTTAGCGAACGGGGCTTAGACGTTTTAGCACATGTTGGTCGTGTATCGAAAGCAAAACCTCGCGCATCTGGCCGTGATCGAGCAAAGCAAGTGAATCGAGCCTCCCGGCCCAACTTGGAGGCTGCTATCCGACTCTGTTTGCTGGGTGATTACGATACTGATGTCGATGCGCACGCGCTGTCACACGCGTTGTGATACGCGCGACATGCGGTCGGCAATAAAGTGCCGAGTCAGTTGCTTGCTTCGTATCTGGTGGCCTTATCAATCGTAAAGCCGTCAGTAGCGGTCGTACGAGAAATTTCTGAGTCGACTGAAATTTTTTCGAATCATATGGAAGGAGCTGACTGGACTGAGTGGACACGCCTGCGCGACCTCATGCCATCGAATGACCGGGATGTGGAATATCCCAAATGTGTGGTACCGAAAAGAGCGACGCGCAGCGGGGAAAGGAAGGCTGCACAACGATACCAGTTTCAGCGGTCCGGCCAAGCCTACTCCACAATTCTGATTGGTACTAGGTGTACTAACCGCGTGTCCTATATCCATACTCACTCAAGAAGCTCTGATTGACCTGGAAAATGCTGTTGATCATCAGAAACGCTCCCGTTCTCGTCTACGACCTCGGGAGAAGATCGGGGTGTGACAATGCCCAGGCAACGTCGCATCGGTGATCGTAATCCGGTATTGGACTTTGCCGCTGTTCCCGCGGCGCTGTTCGTTCATGTGCAAACACATGTCACGGAAATGTACAAATAGTAGTCTACCGATAACGTGGTTGAGGAACAATGCCGGAACGGTAGGGCATGGTTGAATGCGGAGAGAGTTCCAGCAGGGCCCATAGGATCGGCAACTGCAGTTTGGCGCCAAAAGCCGCAAACTTCAGATACCCGTCACCTTGTTCCCATGTGGGAATACATGTTGTACTTCACAGGGTCTCTTCAGTATTGTCGCGGATTCATGAGTGCATCCCGTTGCGTCTGTGCGTCAACCGACTCTGGTAGAAGTCAATTTATGTTCTTCATCCACTCATGGTGATATCGACCTTGGAGTACTGGGTGCGGGTGCCCCACAGTTTGTGATCTACACATATGCTAGTTACCATTAGAAAAGATGAGGTTTAGATAAACTTTTCTACCACGGGTAAGCGGCAGCAGAGCCTTTGTCCCTCGCCGGACTCAGAGCTAGATATTAGGCGGCCCTGAAACCACATTTGTGTGACGTCGTTCTACGGACTGGTTGCCGAAGGTCTAGACGTCTAGATCTTCGAACGGAGAAAGCCGAGTCATGATCAATGGGGGGTTGTTGCTAAAAGACGAGCCGCTAGACAGTCGGACCCATTGGGATGACGTAGTGGTGTGAGCAATACGTGCGTAAGGATAAGATCTAGAAGACTGTGCATTTGAGCGTAGTATCAAATATGATGTGGCGGTTATTCGTCCTAGACAGACAGTAGTCGAAACGTATCAAGAGTGAATGTCGGTGTTCGTAAACTATAATGTTGACCAGCGAATAAACCACGGTCATCGTGACTTAAGCTAGCTTCTCTTAATGTCTGAGACGAATATCCCAAATAGATGCTCCAAGCAAGGCTCAAGCCGACCAGCCGCGGTACACAATTTTAGTCCCGTACTTCTCGCCTTTCTTGAGTGTCATCATAGACTTGTACTCGGGAACATTGACGGCATTCACATAGCGGCTGGGTTCGACACAGAAGCCAGAACGGGCGCCTCTGGCAGGTACATCGCCAACAGCAGGTACATCGATATATTTGCCGGTGTAGAATTGGAAAGCTGGTTCAGTCGAGTGGATTTCAAGGTGAATCTTGCTCTCTGGATGGTAGAAGGACGCGAGTTTTTGCAGAGGCGAGGACCGAGTGTCGATGGGGATGCTGCTCGGGTCAGTGTTGACAACGAAGCAGTCGTCGATATCGGGCTCTTTTTCGCCCAAGGTGAAGGTCTTCTTGGCGCTGACGCCAGGGTACTCTTCGATAGGCCCAGTTGGAATGCCTCCGTCATCTACGACTTGGTACTTGTTTGTGATGAGATTCACTTCTGTCCCCGTGATGGCGGGTCCTCCAGATAAGTTGAAGTAGCTATACGCTATCAGTATTGACATTCGTATGAGGTTCGTCGCAGAACTTACCTGTGGTTAGTCATATTGATTGCGGTCTCTTCGACTTCATCGCCAACCAACTCAGCCTCATATTCAATGTACAGGACTTCCTGTTGAGCACCGTCCACCTCCTCCTTAGCTTGTACGTACCACACGCGTACCTCTACAGTACCGGGGTAGCCCTCTTCGCCATCTTTGCTGATGTATTTGAAGAAGGTAGCCTCCTTTCCATTGCGGTCAACAGTGGATGGTCCTTCAAACTCTCGCTTTCCCCAGCCAAGATTTCCGCCGTGAAGAGAGTTAGGACCGTTATTGGCTGGTAGCTGGTAGGACTTCCCGTTGAGGTCGTTGATCTTTGCCTTGGATATGCGGTTGGCTATACGACCAATGGTCTCACCAAAGTATGGGGCATTGTATTGCTTGTACAGTTCTTCAGACGGGAAGCCCTGGACAACGTTCTTTCCGTTCACCACGAACTTTTGAATAATAGCGCCCAGGGGCAGAAATGTAAAGGCCTCGGTAGAAGACATGATACGAGCGTCAATGTGGCTGATCTAGTTTGGCGATAGGCGAATTCCCGTATGTTAAACTACACGTTCCTGATTAGTTGGATGGTTCGGGCGCTGTGTGCAGCTGCGACTATTGCTGCACTCTCGTGAGGTGTGATGTGGTGTGATGAGGGGTAAACGTTCAGAAGCGGGGCAGCTATAGGACGGCGACGTACCTCAGCTAGTAGTCTTTGCTTCAAGTATTGCCTGTCTCGAAAAAAGAGGTGGATAATGCTCGTAAAAGATTCCTTGGATACTGGAGCTTATGGCTGTGAGAACAGAGTGCGCGCTGCAGACGTTAGGTACCTATGCGGCGATTGATTAGCCTAATGAGGATGTGGAGCGTTCGTGGCCATCCTTTCTGCCGTCGTCACCAGTACGGCAAATGTGTTCACTCGCGAGTACGCATACGACGCGTCGGACGGCATGCCGTATAGGGACCTGGGTCGCTTTGTTTGATGAACTTGTGGCAGTGCGGGTAAGAGCGAAGGGGGCGTGGGGCTGAAAGCAGCAATTAGTAATCGAAAGTCAAAACGCGCACACTGAAAGCCGCGAGCATGGTGATTAACATCGTCTTCGACTATGATACATTCGAGATTTACAGTAACGCCATGAATGACCGCCTGAATGGTCGGTAGATTCGACCAAAGTGTTTTATTCGAAAGTGCCGATCCGCGGAGTTTCGTCCCAGATATGCTTTGCGCAATATTTCACGTCATCGTGAACCGTCGAAACATCGACAAAAGATAAAGGAAATTCGCCAGAAGACCATTGGAAGCCGGCCGACCAACGCCGATTGCCATGACCCAAGTGAACGCCGTATAGGAATGAAAGGTATCCCAAAACGCTTGAACGCTAAACGAAAACACGGAGGAGGAAGCGGAGTTAAGCCCGGACCAACAATCATGCGCCGACGGGGTTTTGTATGAAACTGCTGAAATCCAAATCGCTATGGATGTTCCAGTCTGGCATCATTGGGTCGCTTTGGCTTATCGAAATCGGATCCACCGTCATGTTCTGATCGTACGCGCCAAAATTGTCGAATCCGTACATGGGTTTGCTGAAATCTACAGGGTCTTCCATCATCATGGTGTCGTTCATCCATGGCGCTCGCGACAGCGTCGAGGGATCCATCGCAGTACTGCTCATAAAGGGTGTTTGTACCATTGGTGCTTCTTGCTTGACTGGCGATACTATTTGAGACTGTCGGGGAAACGGGCTGTTCATTGGCGGTGTTGGCGGCGCGTTGTGGCGTGCAAATGGGCTGTCGAAGGCGAACGATTTGGTGGTCGGGGTGCCGTTATACGATGAGTTTGGTGAAACATGGCCGTGATCAGAGTCTGAGCTGACGGATGCGCGTCTTCGTGTGTAAGGAGCTCCTCCTTCAATCAGTCTTTGTTGCATGCGAGCAGTGTCTTCTTCGAAGCCCTCGTAATGGCTCTTGTCGTCTCCGGATGAGTGCAGAAGGTCAAGGCGTTCCAGAATGTCGTGTGTCAATGGATGGCCGCCTGTAGATTCCTGCAACGGCTGTCCTGGCCAGCTCTCGCCTCTTTGTAGGCGGTTGTAGAGCTCACGAAGACCGGCTACCAATTGCGTTTGTTGCTGTTCCAGCATCTCAACGTATCTGTGTTTTGTTAGACCAAACAAGACTAAAGGAGTAACGAGCAAACGTACCCTTTGGGGTAGACCTTGTCTTGCGACTTCTTCCTCTCACCGAATACACAGATGGCATTGTCGGCTTTGCATCGAGTGCAGGGGCTTGATCCGTCACACTAATACGGTTAGAGAGACACACACAACATGCTTGAGATGATGCATACTTTTGACTTCTTCAAGCGGCACCGGTCACAGGCTTTGCACACTCGCTTCCTGATGTTGTCCTGAGCCTCCATGGAATCTGACCTATGAGGAGACATGGTGGCTGGTTTGAGTTGGGTGGATAGTATACAATGTGAGTGGTGTGGCTGATGTGAATGGCAAGTCAATGTTGTAGTCGATGGGGTATCTGATTGATGGAGTAGGATGTTCAAGCACACTTGTGTCGAGAAGTGGAAGTGGAAATTAGGCTCTAAATAAGAGCGTAGCCTTCTGCGGGTAGCAAAGCATTATATCTTTTCACGTCAGAGGATAGTTAAGGCGGACGTTCGGCGTTAACCTTGCGCCCTTGGACGCAAAAGCTCAGTAATGAAACTGTAATTATGAAATCCGCCGGCCCTGGGCAGCTAAGGACCCCTGTCTTCTTACACATCATCAATCGGCGCACGTACGTTGGATTACATTAGTCGATGTGCAAGGATGCTTGGCCTGTTGCAGGGCACCAACCATTCAAGGACTGGGCTCATTTGGCGGAGGACTTGAAAAAGCGAGAGCGCGGAGTCGGCCAGCGAGCGGACCGTGACCGTGGCCCACGAAACTTGCTATGGAGAAAAATCCGCCCTGTGGCAGCAGAACAGGTGACGTGAGTTCGGCGAATACGCGGGCGTAAGTAAGCTCGAAAATCTCTCTGGATCGCATCGCAGTACTCGGGTACCGGCAACACGACTTCCACGACCAAAAATGTGCGGACAAAACGCGCTTCCCGAATCTCGAGAAAGGCGCGGGTTGCCAGCCATTGGGCTTTTTGCCGAGCTCGTCATCAACGTCGACCATGTGCTTCATCAGGTGCAAGGTTGATCGTCAGTCCACCTGTAATCATTATGCTTTATCACTAATAACATTCGTTCAACCGTGTTTTCTGGTAACTACAAGGTGTACTCTGTACATGCTCAAGCTTCGGCCGAACAAAGGCAGAACTAGCTGACCGATTTGACAGCCGAGCGATCTTTTTTCTGGCTGAAAATTCGCTCTCTCGGACGTTAGAAACGGCTGGCGGCAACTTCAGAGGACCCGTCTGTCTCCAAGTGACCCGTCCGGTCTCAAAGGGGAGTGGAGCGAGATAAGCTCAGTGAATATGCGCAAATCTCCATGTGAAGACTCACGCCACGTCCCGTCTGCATGTCATTGAACAAGCAGAAATACTGTTGGGAACAAAACAGAGCTCCAGTAACTGTCTACTGTTCATGGGCGCCGTCGCTTGTCATTGTAAGCGCACTACATTCAGCAGACTGCGTCGTGTAGAGTTGCTGACAGCATTCTGCATATGACTCTGCTCCAGCCACAGATCTCAGTATGGTCAATGTGAAACTAGCTTTCCAAGGTTGGCTAACATTGCTCTCTGAGAGTCGCTACTACGCATTGGCTTCACTGGCAGTCGCATCGTCTTCTGTCTTTCCTAACCAGGTAGTCTCGGTTACACATGACTACCCTTGCTTGAGCCACCACAACCCTTAACCACCCGATTGTTCACTCATCCATACCCACCTACGCTCATCTACGCTCACCTGCAAGCTTAAGAGTTACTCGCTATCAAGCATCATGCATCGTTGCACACCTACACTATTGGCAAAGCACATATCTTCTTGGTCTGGGAGATTTGGTGTTGGGCGACCCCCACGAAGCGTCGTCAGGCAAAGGGGCTGAAAGCCGTTACTTTCGTACATTCTTGCGAATGCCGTATCCATCAGGCTCGATGCGTCTAATACGACACCTTCGCTGACAAGGCCTGTAATGTCTTGGCGGGATGTGGCTCATATACGCAGATACATTTCACGTGTAATGAGTGTCAGCGCATGCAGTCCAAGCGTGGAATGCATGCGACACACCAGCACTGTTGACCGTCAATTTAGGCGGTTCTTCGCGACCTCACCATTGCCGTGATGCAGACCGCTGACATAGGCTTCAGCATATCGGCTGTCCTCCCGGAGCTCATGGCTTGTTAGTGGTAACGGCATATGTCTCCAGTCTACTGAAGTACAGTGCGGGCTCGGCGAATTATCTCGCGTTCTTGGATGGCTTACGACCTGACCAGTGCGGAGTTGGTAAGAGTCATCATGTAAGCCCATCAACTCGTTTGTAAATTCGGCGGTTCTCGAACACCTCAGGGTTCGTGACGATCAACCCCGCTGTTATCAGGCCTTCATTCCATCGTACCTAGGTAGCCACCAAGCTTCTTGAAGCTGTAGAGATCATCGCTCAGAATGATCAGATGCCAATTCTTTCTTGTTTCTAAAACAGAAGGTGTTCGTGTCCAAAGTCTAGCAGGTTTGTAGCCGCCTCTTAGAGGCAGGTAACAGCGGTCTTCCTTGCCACGTTGGGCGAGGAAAGTTGGCCCTGCCCAACCATAGCTCAGTAGAGTTTCATGGCGGTTATGGGAATCGTGATGCAAATCTCTGTCTCTCCATACAAAGCCTTGTTGCATTATCATGGTAGCGTCAGGAGTCTGGCTGCGCTGACATGGGCCTTGCATGAATACAACTGCTCCCGTGAAACCATCAGTACTCTGCCCAACATGATTGGCAAGATCGACAACCTGTCTGGCTTACATAAGTTGATGAATGTGCCCCACAAAGCTTGGTCACAACAGGGGTTGTCGCATTGGACGCATCGTTGAGCCGTTGTCATTGTCGAGGCCGCGTCCATCAGGCGGCATTACTCTAGAAACAAGCCCGGTTGTAGCACCTGCACTGCCAACAAACAGGGTCCTGCCCATCGCAAGACATCGAATACGTCGCTGATCTATGCATGTTCCACATAGATAGAGCCGACGTTGAGACTGCTCACCGCACGTTTCGACATGTCAGGACGATCAGGCGATCAAGAGGCAGATGCGTATTTCGCGTTTGCTCGTACAAGATGAGCGAGCCATTAGCCACAGGCGCCACAATGCCCCCTGAGGCAAAGGTGGACGGATCGCAGACGTGCCGGCTGCCGAGCTGCCAATCGAGTCGCGACGGAATCGCCTGCTCACATACGCACAACGACCCGTCTCTATCGTGTAATTACTGCGCAAAGGGGTATTAGTCGTAACCTTCCTCCGCACTAATTCACGGAGTGTGATTGCTGGGCATGCCGCAGCGTCGGTCAACCAAGACTTCCGCCCAGGTGTTGTTTAGGTCAGTCCTGAACTCCGCCTCATGATCTCCACTAGTCGTTTCCCAAACGCGAGAATCGATGGTCACGGGATCCCTTCTGGCCCCGACGACGTATAGGGTCTCGTTTCAATTCAAGACCCCAGCTTGAAATATCTGGTCACCCTATCGCTCATTTGGGCGCATCCTGGACAATTCGATTCCCCAAGCCTCAGGGTGACGTGTACACTGTATTGAGGAGCAGTCTGGCGCCAAGCGTGGTACCCATCTTCCGCCAGGGACGAAAATCCTCGGCACCTGTCTTCATGCTCGGCAATGGGCCGTCCATCCTCCGTCTCCAAAATCCGAAGCCGAGCCACAAGATTCCAAGGTTATCGTGAACCCGACGTCCGAGCACAGTCTGGAAGGCTCTTTGCGACTTCAGCTCTGGTTTGGTTGGCTTTGCTCTCACTATCCAAAGTGAAATGATGTCAACGAACCAGGAAAGGCATGTTTGCTTATTTTGCTGGCTCGCTGTGGGTTTTTTTTCTCCGGACTCAATGATTAGTCGAGTCTCGCAATTCACCCTGGCTTGCCTAAACTTGCCAATCGTTCTGTTTAGACCAGCCAAGGTCGAATTGAGCCTCATAGACAGGAATAGCAATGAGGCGAATCACCAAAGCGTTCCCACTTAGGCCCCATCACACAATTTAGGGCTGAAAGCTTCAACACTTAGCCCTGCGGTATATCCACCCACGTCACAGCGCATTCCAAGTGCACGCAACCCACGTTGTTGAGGTCTCGAACAAGGGACATTTGCAATGATCATTGCGCTGTGGCCCTGAAATGACCCATGGGAGGTAAGTCGACCCGAGAGCCGTACACCACCAACGACAAAGCTGAATCGCTGTTGACAAGTCCTTCCGTCGCAAGTCGAGTTCTGGAGGAATATCCTCTCTCAAGAAAGCCTTGGAATGCTCAGACCGTCTGCATAGCACAACGCATCTCATCGCACTTGACGATATCGACATACCGACTTTTGTGGCATGCATCATCCATGTGACGGCATCACAAATAATTGCAGGAATCACCTTTCGGCAATATCCGTAACGCAACCGCAAAGGACCTGGTGATCATGATCGACCCGTTTACAGCATATCCACAACTGGATGGGGAACCCCAGCTCCAAGCGCCAGCTCACCGGTTTCGCCGAGAGTAAACAGCGACCCCACTTGGATCATGATCGCGATGGTCGAGACTCATTTCATGAGTGCGCGGCTTCGTGTCAGCCACCGGCAGTCAGTCTTGAGCTTCATTTATGACGTTGTTGTGCAATGCTTCCACGTCGGCCGTCGGCCATCGCCCTTCCGCTCTCACCAGTCCGACTAGCACAAAGTGTCTCTCTAAGAACGCGGTAAACCTGCCAAGGGAGGTCAAAAGTCAATCACGATCTTGACGGCCAGCGGGTCCAAGGATGGAGCATTCTTTTGATGCCAATCTCAGCGATCGTACGAACGTTGTTCGAAATAACTTAGTTTCGGCTTCTCGTACACAACTATTCGGCCCTTCCGACGCTCTAATTTCTTGGACGAAGATGACTGTCCGAGATCGACAGGCGGAACGGGACAATTGGCATTCCATACGCCCGTACTGATTACTTCGAAATACCTCTGGATGCCCACCTATCCTCAGAAAGTCTTCACTGGCGGATGAACGACATCTTGTCTAGCAACAGTATTACACTGGGAAGGCCACTGGTGTCGATATATGGTATCGTTGGTGCTATTGCACACGTACGATCACCAATATCTGTACTCCAGCCTGCCTGATCAGAAAGAGATATTAGTTGGCAGCTTGTGGGGTGAAGAAGCTTCTCATGCAACACGTGCGCCTTCATATTCGGAAGGGATGCGAGCGACCCCCACTACTTTGCTGTTGGCATCAAAACACTCGATGCGTATTGCAATGCACTATCATGCATCTCTCTTATTACAGCAGATTCTTGGTGTGCGCAATGCACTACCTTGGTTATCGTGAGCGTGCGATAAACAGAACGACAGCAAGCTACTTGTACCGCACCACTCTAGATATCTAAGAAACCTACGTATCGAAGCGGCCTTGTGCAACGGCTTTACATGCGGCTGATCGGCACCCATGTCGCACCCCAGTCACAGCCTTCCACATCTGCACAAAAACGGCCACCAAGAACGGCTGAACAGACTCGCTTAGGCTTCGCAGCAGCCTTACACAGCTTTCGACTGCACCTTGTCACATATGTTGATTTCGATGTCTTCATAACATAAACGGTATGCTGCAGATGGTAGCTCTGCACAAGCAGGATTTTCAGTAACGTCACCATGTGCTCAAGACAGGCCGAACCGGGATCGGTTATAAGCTTATCTAGAGTTCGTGGGTCATGACGACAAGGCTATATTGCCCGATTTGGACCCATGTTCGTTCTCGGTCAGGATTCATGCGAAATGAAGGAAGACGACCTGCCGTAGTGGTCCAAACTTTGAGTCGGATGTTTTGGCCACAGCCAATCAGCAACTGGCAGCGTTGTCAAACGGCTATCATAGAACATCAATGTCCAGATGCAGCTGAATCTTGACGTTTGTATTCGAAGAACACATGCCGTGATACGGACCCGCTGGCTAATCTGAACGACGTGTTAGTCTGTCGATCACCATTGTATTCTGATGGGTATCGACCTAACGCTGCTGCTTCTGGCACGTCATCTCGTCAATCTCTACAGAACGTGTCAAGACTCTCAATCTGTAGCCACTGCTACGCACCACGTGCTCAACCGTTGTCTCTTTACTACAACCAATCGCCCCTTACTTCGCGGCTCTTGACACCGCGCTCGAATATCGCAAAGATCATGACGTTACCCAGCCCGTGGCACATCTTTTCTCCAACAACGACCGCCGCTTGATGATGTGTGACTGGGTATCGTATTCTCAACTCCAGAGTCAGGATAACGTCACAAACCCCATTTCCAGGCCTGCTACTACAGTAATGGGCTTCTGACCATTCTCTGAGCCAAAATCCCGCCTTAGCAGTGAAGCCCCACTTTCCTCTAGGATTCCTGGTTCAAAAGGAATGCCGTCAAACTATGTTTCTCAACGTGAGAACGCTGAGGTGAGATACTAATAAGGTAAAGAGGCGAGGCTGGGTACTGTTCGCAACCATGTGCGCCACGTATGTATATCCGTGTATTGAAAACGATACGATGAGAAGATAGAGAATGCCCAAGGATTCTGCTCCGCCTCATCCTTTGAATATGTTCAGGATGTCTTTCTTGGATGTGCAATGCGTAACATTCTCGTTCAACACGCCAGACCTAAGACGAGAAGTACAGAGCAGCAATGTAAATTCATGTATCCCATACCACCTCATCTCGGGCCCGGTAGTAGCACCACAATGTCCACAGGAACAAGCATCAGAATGACGGTATGTCAGAGCAAAGCACAGCCTCCAAATCAGCGACATGATATCAAACAACATACATCGCAAAACCCAGAAATGCTTGATAGCCCCGCGCAAGTAAGCTTACACACGCCCGCACCCCACACCGATCGTGCACCTCCCGCAAGAAACAGCGCGATCCAACCAGCCAAGAACAACTGACGATAAGCGAGACAGCTAGCAACCTGGATGCATGGTCCAGGCCCTGATATCTTGCCAAGCCGCTCCATTGAAGAGCACCACAACAAGTCCTGGCTGCTAGTTTCCCCAAGGCGAGAGATGGCTGCATAAAATCGATGACATGGCTGCAGGTGCGAAGCAGTAGTCTTGTGGCTGCTTAGTAGCAGGACGCGTAGAGCTAGGTAGGCGAATAGACAGCTGGTGAGCCAGCCAATCGACTGATGTGTCAGGTTGATTGGAGCAGTGTGTACCAACCGCTTGAGGCGACTCGAGCTGAGAAAGATCCGCGTTCTTGGATACCAAGACAGTCCTCTTTCTCATCTAGGCCAACGCCATGGCGCACTCTAACAGTACCCACACTGTCTAATGTAAAGTCCAGCGACTATCTGTACGACACGGACTATCCTGTGTAAGGAAGAGAGAAAAAAATACACGGACGAATGCACGTATACTAGATAAGCAAGGTGTTCCACAACGCAGTCTCATCTACCGACAAGCCAGCTTGAGTCATGAGCCGAGCAAGCAACAGAGCATCCCGACATAGTAAAGCTTATTGCATGACCCTGACTAGGATAACAAAGCAAAGCGAGTGCGAAATAGTATTCCGGGGTAATGTGGATACTTGTTACAGGGGACATGATCATGCCGCATGCTGTTTGCGACATGAGCGTTTTTCTTGGAGAGACTTGGGCACTTCATGCTGTTTACTAAACATGCTAGGCATTTTGTCGGTGAGTCTAGATTTGACGGGAGCGGAGCGACCTTGGGAGCCACTCTAACAAAGTAAGCCCTAAAATACGGCCGTAGTGTGTTTTGTGAGAAGTAAAGATACGTAGTTGCCCCTTTCGACGCAGGATTGTCAGGACATGCTCGAGGACCTTACATTGGTGGTCCGTGTTGTCAAGATATCTCGTCGGCAGTTGCAGCGAACATCTTTACGGCGATCTTTGGATTTGCGATACAGAAGAAGACATGAACTTGTCCGTCGTGCCAAGCAGTAGGTGATTGACAACAACCTCACTAATCGAAAACGAGTATAGAAGCCAAGTAGAAAACGTACGATGCGAGTCAAAAAAAAATTACCGACGATGAAGGCGAAAAACAGGCTCCATTACGTTCGCTTTGCTTACCGCCGCCGTGACCGAAACCGAACCGACCCAATTCAAGGGGTATTTCGCAACGCTATGCTTCCCGCGTCCCTACATGAAGAAAAGAAAAAGAAAAACCACGCACAATTAAACTCTATCTAGGGCATCCCAGTACACAAACATAAAGCCAACCACCAAGACCGAAGTAATACCCATTGTCAACAGAACGATATGGTGACGACCGCATACGTACGTGGAAGCAGGACGCGAATCTAACAAGGTGATTTTAGGGAATGTGCAACCGCAAGCAGGAGGTGGAGGATCGTTTGCTTCAAGATCGCGAGCACCGTCGTGCTGCTCGATTTCGCCATCCACGCCAGTAACCACAATTGTAGGCGGATTGCCAGGACCAGAAGGCGGGACAAGATCAAAGGTATGGTATGAATGTACGGTTGGAGATGGAATCCTCGGTGACACCTTGGTGCGCGGTCGACGAGCTCCTGGTAAAAACCACTAAGTCTTGCCCTTTTCGTACTCCAAGTCGGCCTCCTGAAGTTCGGCCTCTAACTGCGCGCGCGCATCTGGGGCTGGTGAACTGGAGGCACCTCGTGAACTCGGCGGTCGTGATGCTAGTAGCGGGAGCTGGAGGATGTCGGCGGCTTCACTGTTGTGTATGGATTTCTGGCGCTTGAGTGCAGGTTGCTCATTGTCAGAAGTAGCCCCGGTGCCGTCAGAAGGAGCTGCTGCTACGGTGGCGAGACCGAGTCGGTTTGCTTCGTCAGGATGCTGAGAAATCCAGCGTTCGCACCATTGCTCACGGAGGACGTCATAGATGAAGAGAAACTGAACCTTGGACTGAACCATGCCAGCTCGCTGATCCCTGAGCATCTCGACAACCTTTACTACAGGATCTTCGTTGTCGGGTACATGGTCCAGTGCACCCTCTTGGAGCTCCTGCATGAGCCAATCGAGGGCGATGAAGGTTCCGCTGCGGCCGATACCTGCACTACAGTGAACGATGCGTGGGTTGGTCGAATTGTCCGTGTTCTTGGCACGCGATATGTCGACTAGCTTCAGCATACCAGCGCGATCGTCGCCTTCAGGCACAGAGAAATCAGGCCAGCCAGCAAAGAGCAGATGCCAGATCTTCTTTGACTCGCTGCCGTCATCTGTTGTCATGTCAATCTCCCTTACTTGTGTCCTAGCCTCTTCGTCTATCGTGTACGAGGCCAGGTGGAGGTTGTGTATGAAGCCGTCTTGAAACTCGTCGTGCTCGTTGATGCGCATATCGGGTTCCGAAAGCGATTGCGGGTAGTAGGGGTAGCATTTCTCTCGGTTGGCCTCGTGGGTCTGGGTCAGCATTACAATGACTGCGGGCGACTCGTTCTCCTTCCAGATCATGCGCCAGATGTGCGACCAGCTGTCGGCCTTGGGCCCTTGGGTTGCAATGTACTTGAGCTGCGTCGCGGACTTTGTCGTCTCGAGGAGTATTGGCGAGGCATTGATGTAGTCGAAATGGCCCTCTGGTACGTCGAGGTGGACTCTGTTGGACTGGTATGGGTCGACGTTGACGTAGCGGTTGCGGTTGGCATAGTCCTCGCCGAAGCACCTCGCCCACCTGGGAGCCTCTTCAGACGCGGTGGGCTGGATGCCGTCCCTCTGGCGCTCCACCTGGGCCATCTCCAAACGATTCCATTTTGCGTGAACGTCCTTGGGCGACGTTAGAAAGGCGGGATACGGGATAGCGTCTGGACCGTGTGCCGGGGTGCTTGTGGCGGACGAGGCAAGGGCGAGGCTGGTGGTGCTTGCCGAGGGCGTGTGGGCGGCGGGCGTGTTGAGCGACGACGTGGTGATTGATCGCGTGCTGTCCTTGCTACGGGACCGCTTGGACGACGAGGGGGAGATGGGGACGCCGGCCGTGGCCATGGCTGGGTCGGTCCTGGCAAGGACGCCCTTGAGCTTCGCCTTGCGCCGGAGGGCGCGGAGTTTATGCAGCTTGAAGAAGTTGCAGTCGATGTGGTGAGACGAGTCGGCTTCGGGCAGTGGGGGGACAAGAAAGTTTGAAGACGGAATGGTGACGGTGCGGCGGATCGATGCAGGTCGTGGCGTGCCCGAGAAAGGAATGATAGCGATCCACTGACACGTGTGCGGCTAGCAGACTGCGATGGTATAGTGTCCCAGAACCAGGTCGAGCGAGAGATGGGCTAGACGACGACGAGGGGCTGCACGCGAGCCTCGTAGTGGAGCGAGCTGGCGGGGGGTCGTCGGGGCAAGGCGAACGTCGCGTCGGTGTCAGCAACAGAGCAGATGGAAGAATGTAGCCGTTGGCCAGTCTTTGATATACATGTGCAGAGCACAACAAGTTATACCAAAACAGAAGAAACAATTCCTCGAGCGCGCAAGATGCACTGCCAAACGTCAGGCGCTGTCGTGTCACAGCTGCGGGCAGGCCCATTCCCTGTCCATTTGGTGGTTTCCGCTCTGCATCCACACCCACCCTCCATCGCCACCACCATCCCTCCACCAACAAACGCAACGTCTGCACACACCTGCTGCTTTGCCGTGGCAGCCATCGTCATCTGTGAATGTCACTTTGAATACACCATGGTTGCACCTTGGTTTGCACTCTTCGAGGTATGCTATGCGCCATGTCCAAACGAAACATGCACATCAAACTGACAGCTCGGAACAGGCTTGGGCCGTCGCAAAGGCACGTCGATAATCCCTTCACGCCCACACACACCGCTCCCGTCGCTGACTCTTCCAAGCTCATCCGCTCCCCGGCATTCAATCGCGCTGTGCAAAAGGCCTATCGAAAGATTAACAGGCTGCCAGACTTTGAGCAGAAGAATGGCCAAGGCCGTATGTCTTTCCGCCATCTGAACAAACTCTCAGCTGCTAACAAACCGTAGGAACAGGCCCGTCGTCGCTCGACCACTTCAAGGACGAGGTGAAGAACCAATTCCGCGAGCTCACATGGCAAAAGCGCCCTCCCAAGTGAAAGCGCCTTCGATTCACGTCGCACACTCCACTCATTCACGCCATATACACGAAACGCATAACGGTTACGTTGCGTCCCCGCGACACGTGGCAGCTGTCATGGCATGACGTCGTAACACAACGGTCAAACATCCTGCCGCACGCGCTACACACGAAACATGCAAACGACGAGGCGTTTCTCGGAACAAGGACATGAGAGAGCTGAACGTATGTCTGAAGAGCAGCGCATTCTCGACACACCCACACATATCATGTGAAGTTGTGTGTCTGGCATTCACTGCACTTCTTGCTAGGCGTGTTGGGTTGCATTTGTTCTAGCCCGACAAGAGAACTGTGAACCGTCTAGAGGGACATGGCACAGGGAGAAATTCACTTGGGGGTTGAAGCACTGGGTATGCAGATATTGATTTTGGAGGTTCATGTAGTCTGTAATGATCACATCACTCTGCTACTGTCATGCATCTTGAATCCAACAACGATCGGATCCCCCGATTACGGCACACGTTTGTGACTGATGCATTACCGCATCCGTGCAAGTCCTCAGATGGACTAGCCGGAGATGCATCCCTACACTAGCAACCTCGAGCATCTTGAGCCGCGAGTTTGTCCTACATCATCCAAGAATGCCCATATAACCCGTGACATAAAATGCTCCCTGGCTCCCTAATACATCAAAATGGCATCCAAACTTTTACTACAACCAGCAAAACATCCTGCACGACCTCTTCAAGAATCCATTCCGAAGAATGGATTGCAACTTATCCCAACGACGTCATTAGGTTTGCCATGGGAAGCATCATGAATCTTTCCACTGCCATTGATCTGGTCGAGTGGTCGCAACGTGACCATGTCAAGCGTGCGTGACAAAGCCTTGCTGACAACGGAGGTTGAGGACACATATGCGAGTACATATTGGCTATTGTGGCGATGGTATTGCGGGAGTTGTGGGTGGCTAAGCCTTGCTGAGCGCGAAGGTCTGGACAAGGAGATTTTAGAGCCAGCGACTTAGGCTTTTCTGGGCTTTTCTGGGCTTCGTATTAGGACACAAGTTTGATCTAGTATGTGTCTTGCCAAACCCTTCGTTGGGCGAGTATGTCTCATCCCACTGATCGTGTCTAATAATTTTGACCATGTCTCTTATACATACTCGTAGATTTGTTGCATTATGGGTATTACAGCGCCGTGGTTCTCAAAACCTTGTATACGTCATGTATCAGAACACAGCGCCTCCTATAATGAAGACCCTCTCTTCTTCTCGTCGCACCCACTGAATCACCTTATTCGCACCCTGCGCCAGCGCAGCCCTCGATGTGTTGGCCGGTGCAACCGCATATAGCTCAAATAGCGGTGTACTCCATGCCAACGCTATACATGTCGTGTTCGTCTCGTGATGCACCTTGAGCGTCGACGGCTTGTTGTGCAGATTACTATGGAGTTTGCTGTAGAGGTCGATCAATCTAGACACAAGATGACTATCAGTAATCCGTCTTGGTAACAGTACATGACAACACCGAATCCGGCAAAGCGGAACAGTGCCGAGTAAAAAATAGAGGTGAGATTATAGATGCAAAAGGCACGTACCGTCTCCTTTCCAAGTCACCCTCAAAGTACGGTGTGTAACTAGGCATGGTAAACTGCACGTTACCCCTCGACTTGTACAGAAAGTGTCTCAACGGACTTCCGGGCACGATATCCGTGCAAGTGGGACGCCCTTGCTGGACTGCTGTACGTATAGCCTCAATGGATCCATTGCGCTGCAAGTTCTGCGGAAGTAGCCGTTAGCCCATAATCCATCTAGTTAGTGCAAATCTCTATGCAAATCTCTCCTCTTAGGTAATCGCAGTCGGACATTAACCAGACGAGCGGTACGGCCGAAGGCCGAGGGGATGTGAGAAAGGGGCGAAGGGTAGGGGGGATGCGGAACCCGAGGCGGAAGCACGACAAGGAGCGTCGGGGTTGCTGATGTCCGAAGCCGAATGGCATCACTGGTCCGTGAGCCTTGTACGGCACATGTACAGTGCGACACACGGCAATGGTCCCATGATAAACCATGAGAGAAGACCGAGGATCAAGGAATATGCCCTCGGATCCTGTGCGAGCCCACATGGTTCGATGGCATAATCTCAAGGCACGGGACAACGTCGTGTGGCGAAACGGAGAGACCATTCGACCACTGATCCACGCGTCCTGATGTACCCATCCCGGCATCCTAGACATTAAGGAGACTTTGTAAAGGAGTGTAACGAAACCGGGTGAGCCTACCTCGACTAAATCATCCCTCATGCGTCTAAGCTCGAAGAAGCTTTCCCTTTCCGCACTAATCAGGAGGACCGCGACCTCGTCGTCCGCGCCGTCGCTCGTGCGAGGACGCTCTTGCATCGGCTCCGTTGGATGTTCTAGGTCAAGGAAGCTGACGTACATGTACAAGTAACCGGTGTTGTTGAAACCCGGTAAGCACAGCGGGATCCAGTTTTCTCCGCCCCCAGCCTTGACGCTGCCAGCTTCAAAGAGCATGTTGAAGATCAGGTGGAGGTCGCCGGGGTGTAGGCTGTGTTTCTTGGGTCGGACGACGGATACGAGCTTCCCGGAGGCTACCAAGAGGCCGTAGAGGAGATTTTCGGAGCGGGTTTTCAAGAGGGTGTTGTTGATGGTGGTGCGGTGGGACTTGCGAAGCTTGAGACACTCGAGAGCCGAGAGCAATGTCGATGGTGAGCCTCTTGTGAAGCCGTCTGCAAGCGCTGACAAGAGCGTTTCCGTGCCCTGCAGCGGCCTGCGAAGATCGTAGTTGGCGCGTGCAGCAAACATGCGCTCCATACTCGGAAGGGTAAGAGTGGATAGGATCTGCATGTAGAGTGCTTCCAGCTGCGACCGAAGCTGAGAGTCGCTCTCTGGAAGCCGTGTGATGGCGACGAGATTGAGCGGACCCTTTGACATGACGACGAAGCGTACATGTCCTGCTGTGAAGCCTCTCAGTACATCGTTTGTGGATTGGTAGAAGGATATGATGGTCTGCACGACGCCAATGTAATTTGTGATGAGCTGGTCGTCGCCGTGTCGGCTGTATATGGGCTTGCCAGCACTCGAGAGGATGAGGAAATGCTTCAGCTTTGCGCGCCACTGTTGCATCACGGCTTCTATTGACTACATCAGCGAGCGCTACCTCTAGGTACATGCCGTGCGTCTGACCTTCGTTTGATCCGTCCATGGCCATGTCTTCGACGTCGTCAAACTCGCGACGGAAAGCCGCTTCAAAGTACGGGTCTGGCGGAAACATGCTCTGCGCCTCGCCATCGACGAACTTGTGACCTAACGTCCTGAGCAGCGTCTTCTCTTGCTCCGACTTTTCTGCCGGGCCCATGACTTCGCCCAGCAGGCTCTCCTGGTAGCCTGCCGCCTCGACTGTCGGTGCATAGCTGCGTATGCTCGCGCTGTCGTCGGCGTCGCTGAGGTTGTGCGAGGCGAGGTTTGCGCCCAGCACGTCGCGCGACTTGGGCCCGGACGACGTTGGCGACTCATCTTTCGCGTCCGTGGCGAATGCCTGTGTTCTCGCAATAGACAGCTGTGTCGTGGCCTTGGAAAGGAGCTGCGGTCGCCCGGCAGCCGTGGAATGCGATGTCGAGGGTCGCGAGAGCAGTCCGAGTCCGAGTCCCGGTCGCGGTGGCAGTGGCGGCGGCGGGCCTTCGTCTGTTGACGCCAGTGAGCCTGCAGAAGTGCTACGCGAGTATCTTCGTATTATGCTGAGCGTCGGATTGGCAAAGTCGTGCTGCTCAACCGCCTCTCCTGTCGCCGACTTGGTCGAGCCATTGCTGCTCTTCTGCGTGGGCGTCGTGGGCGAGCTGGGCCCCTCAGAGATCGGCGTCTGGGGCTCAGCGTTCCCTGTCTCGGCCATCAAGACAGCGTATTGGTGTTTGTTTATGACATGGCGCGTCAACAGAAGCGGTCCATGTCGCGCAGCTTTGTGACTGTGACGCTTACCCACGGAATCCCCCACGCATGGACCAATGACGTTGCTGCCCGGTCATTGCTACCACCGCATCATCCACCACTCGAGCGCTGTCGGACTGCCATGTCGCCTCCAGAGACACCTGCGCATCAACATGTGCGGGAGCGCACTATCCGTGGCATACCGTCACCTCATACGTGTGCTGGCTGTTCACCGGACCCCACAAATAGCTCCCATATGCACGTCTCACCCGCCATGCCCACTTCTGAGCTCTAATGTACTTCACCGACAACATCAACACCATCGCTGACCTCCCTCACGCTCCGCCTTGATTCCTCGTTGCCGCCGTGTCTTGCTCTGCTCTCCACGCATTCGAGCGCTGACACATTCTCGCCTCGTCTTGTACTCAGCTGTGTCGACGTGTCTTACTATTCTTAGCCAGACTCCCATAGAGCGTGCTTGGTATTTCCGGCGTAGTGGGAGTAGCGGTATGCATCATGACCTATTAACGGCCTCGTGTTTGGGCGATTTGACAAAAAAAGTAAGGAAGTGAACCGAGTTCAGTCACTGCGTCCCTTGCGTCCCTTCCTTTGACTTGGGCGGCAACTTCGTGTCGCAGTGAGGGAGTCTTGACTCCAGTCGGAACTGTAGCATCCCATCACCACGCATCTGAGACCAAGCGTCTTTCCTCAAGCCGATCCCATGTACCAAAGTCCAACCCAACCAATGCCACATCTTTCAACACCAGATGACGTAACGACGTTCAACTACACCCTGGACTGGCCTCATCTTGAGAATCCCAGTAATACCACCTTTGCTGGGCAAACTCAGATCGACATTTGTCGTTGTCCGAGATGCGATTTCCCTCCACAACACGAAAACGAGCCAGGTCACATCTACACCCGGTATCGTTGTGCAGGCCCAATAGTCCACTTCAAAACTGAACAAGAGGGACTATGGGTGTTGCAAGCCCCTCATGGGCCGATCAATATGTTGAGGCCTGCGACAACGGAGGAGAAGGATCGACGGGCTGAAATTCACCAAGACGCGGAGCCGACAGCGTATAGAAGTCGGAGCTTTCTTTTCTTGACAGGCCCCTGTCCACGGGGACGGTACCAGGCATATGCCACACACAAGTGGCTGGATAGCATAAGTGTATCAGCTCGTCAACACGTCTCGTGTCTCTCCCTTCTAGTCCAACCATACGAGGAAGACGCTTCTGATGCTGCGACTGGGAGAGCATACTCGGAACTAAGCGAATACATTCTACAACACTTGCCAGGATTCAAGATGCTGTACCTCAACATCTGGGATGATCGAATGAAACTCTACAGTGCAGCGGGCAAATTCAGTATCCTTCTGCATAGAGACGGCGTCAGAATTACCGTCCGATGCAACCGGTGGGGTGGAGAGACTAGAGAGTACAACGACCCTAGAGTGTTCTTGGAAGACATGAGTGCGGTACCACGCAGAATACGCAAACAGGCGTCCAGGGAGGAATTTCAACACGATGAGACTCAGGAAGACAACTTGGGCGAACAGGATGATACTGGTAAAGCTCTACACAAAAAGCTTGACACGGCAGAAGATGAGTCAAAGCGTGACGATGAGTTTCAGGAAGCGTCGACTTCATCTCAAGTCATCAAATCCGATACCGAACTTGAGTGCGAGTCTGAAGATGATTGGACTGATGCCGCGATGAGTCCTATCGACACCGAAAAAGACTGGCAGATGCTATAGAAATTACATCTAGTATCATGGAAATCAGAGTACTCGTACAAAGGCCGAACACTTGCTCGATGAACGCCACCCTTGTCACATTTTCTCACTCTGATTCTTGTAAACCTGCTAGAGATATTGCTGATAGAAGTAACGTGAAGTTCCCACATTCTTGACTCAGGACGTGAGCCTGAACATTGGATGGTCGTCGCCCAAATTATCAGCATCCACCTCCTGCAGCCTTCCATCACGCTCGCCCCTTTCCCTCTTCGCATTTTCCCACTTGACTAGGAAGAAAAGCGCCGTGCAAGCAACACCACAAATCCACAACATACCCAGGCTAACTCCATATCCCGTCGGATAGGTTGGCATTTCACTCTGTAAAAAGATGTTGCTCGCCACGATACCTCCCAGATTTCCGAACCCGACTTGCATCGCAGAACTGACGGATCGCTTATAGTGTCCAGACACAAGGTTGGACATCCAGACGAGCACAACAGGCTGAGTGATGAACCCACCAGGTACAATGAGAAATAGAGCAAAGTATTTGACACCAGCCGAGAGGTTGTCTTGCGCAAGAAGCATAATGTAACCGACCGACGCAACGACGAGCCCAAATATGCAGAACCAGTAGCGATGGCGGAGGCGATCGGACAGCCATGCTGTTATGACTGCTGTGATGGTTGCTACCACGAAGATGGGGATCGATCGTACTTGGGCGGCGGCGGAGGTGTAGCCGAGTTCTTTGACGATGGTTGGGGTGAAGAAAGACCCGGCGTACCCAGTGTTGACAATTCCTAAGCGCAGGGGCGTATAATCAGCACATGTCTCCGATAAAACATGGAAATGAAAGCAAGAACTCTCACCAAAGTATGCAACAGTCCCCAGGTAGATTTTAGGATCGGAAAAGATTCTCTTCGCTGCTTTCTTGTCCAACCTGTTCATAACAGCATCACCGGTGTCGGCACTGAGTCGTGCTATGAGAAGGGCTCTCTCTTCCTCGTTGAGAAACTTTGCCTGTTCGGGCCAGTCTGTGACCCAGAACTTTGTGACAAAACCAGCCGCAACTGTGATGATACCCTCTATGATGAATATCCACCGCCTGGAGCGTTGGTTTGTAGTTAGTGTTTGTTCCACCTGCGTTTGATAGATTGGGCTTCTTACCATCCTCCATAGCCTGCGATGCCGTCCATCTTAGCAATAGCGAATGCGAAGAGCTGGTAAAGTCAGTATGAGCCACGAATTGACGCGGGAATCCTTACACCTCCAAATGCTCCGGCGATGATGCTCGCAGTAAAGAACAGGGTGAGGCGCCATTGGAGCTCATAACGCCTATAGTACATCGAGATGAGGTACACGCACCCTATCCGAAGTTATTCTTGACATCCCATGTTCCACTGTGTATGTATTACATACCGGGAAACAATCCTGCCTCAAAGAAACCTAGTAGAACGCGCATGGCTACCAGGCCTTCGAAATTGTTCACGAGTCCCATCCCGACGGTTGAGAGGCCTGGTTCCTATTAGCATGGCGCATGTATGAAGAAAGTCAGAACTCACCCCAGAGTACCATGATCAAGCTGAGCCATGTTGAAGGCTTGAGCTTCTTCAAGATCAAGTTCGATGGCACCTCGAAGAGAATGTAGGGAACGAAGAATATGAATAGAGCGATGTTGTAGCGATATGCCTGCGATCCTGTCATGTCCAGGTCTTCGACCAGCCCTTGTATTTTCGCATTGCCTGAACATGTCAACGCAGTGGACATACTACTAGGATGGAGTCATGTACCAATATTGACACGATCCAGAAACGCTAACAGGAACAAAACAAAGAGAGGCGGAAGAACGCGAAAGTCGCACTTGCGGAGTAGCTTTTTCTCGGCGACTGGGTCGATGTTGGTGCCGTGTGTATCGTTTATGGTTTCGATCTTATTGTCTAGCAAACTCGATGGTTTCGCCGCCGGGTTCGCCATGATTGATTTGGTAGTGAACGCCGCGCTTGCTAAGAATTTGGGCTGCAGAACAAATAGTAGGAATTCGGGCGTGACGACCGCTTTGTAGCTGCATGCAAGTCTACGTACATCAGTAAGGGGATGATTGATGGTTGAAGCCAATCAGATGAGGTCGCCTCTCGCCGACTTGCACACCCGGTGAACGGTTATGCTTCCGCTTTGCGGGGAAGAAGCAAGCCAGGTGATGGAACAGTACCGCTCGTTCTCCGCTGATATTCAAAGGGTCAGTCATGATAGGTCAAAGTGGTGACTAGTCTTGCATGACTTGAAATGTTGGTAGGGTAATGCGACAAAGGAAACAGTAGCGCCGCAGCTTAGGCAGCACGTACCAATGACCTTGTTTTTATTGAATTATATCCAACGCTTATGTCAGACCTACAATTGGGTTTGTCCTGGATGCACACGATGCATTCTATATTAACATCGTAAATACAAAACACGTTGTAGACCTTAGGGAGTAGAATGATTGGAGTGCAACCCGATAGGATTGAACCTCTTTGTACGACAGCTGTGATGCGTCGGGACCACGTTCTGGGTGGTTCCGCAACACACGGCTCTCCCCAGTTTTTCGAGATGTGTTTACCATGTGTCTGAATGGCATGGGCCGGACAAGAGATCCTGATGACGAATTTGCGAACAGGTTTGGCACTAGGCAATGGAGACAAACGGTATGCGCCCAACTGGGTCGAGAGGACGTAAACGTCGACTGTCCTTAAACATACCTGCAAAGCCTGGTGGGTTTTGTGAAAACCCGGCTTGTTCATGAACTTACCTTATGCGACAGGCGAGTGTCTGCTAGTTACGACATCGGCTCTGCGGTGAACGCTGCAGTAGTGCATTCGAAGGCGATGCAACGGCAGCGCAGGATCTGAGCAAACGGTGCTATCACGACTGATCCTTGAAATACCTGTGATCGTTTTGTGAGTACTGGTATGAAGTGTCGATGATACCTTGGATGTGGTGATGGCGATGGTGATGGCGCAGTTTGAGGCGCCATGACCAGGGATTATGCACCAAGACGCACTAGCGCGAGCAACCACTCGCTTACTGGTGACCACAGAAGGAGCAAATTCGACCCAGTTCCGACATCAGCTCTTCGACAATACCACAAAGCCAAATCGACACCAACAACCGTCGCCATGGCCAGTACGTCTGCGAGAACTCACTCCATGCCGCCAAGATATTAATCCAGCTGTACAGAATCCAAGAACTCGTCCCAGCACAACCAGTCCAAGAAGAACCACCGAAACGGGTACGCATCACCCCCATCCATCGAACGCGCCGTGAACCTGCGGATAGTCCATGTACAACGTGGAGGACTATGAACGCGTTGTCGAGAACACAAAGCTGATGCAATGACAATGCAGTATCAAGAAGGCCAAGACCCACCGTTACCCCTCGCTCAAGGGAACCGACCCCAAGTTCAGGAGGAACCACAGGCATGCTCTTCACGGCACCATGCGCGCTCTGGTGCGTACCGACGGCTCGCTCCTACACGGAAACGCGGCTCGCTAACAACCACGCAGAAGGAGGTCAAGGAGGGCAAGCGCGACGCGGCATAAAGGACGATACGATTACGAGCGAGCGACGATGGCGGTTTTCGATTCCTTTATGAGACATCTGGTCGGCGTCAATGGCATTCGGACTTTCTATGACAGCTTCGAACTCGAGGGATTGGAGCACGCGGCTTCACGCCTACCGCAGGCATGAAATGTGGCAATGAAATAAGTCGAAAAGTCAGGTCGGTTCCACGAGCGCGCGACTGTCCCAGTGATGTGTTAGGCTGTTTGACCCTTCGCAACGTCTTCAGGTAAGTGAGATACATGAACGAGGTGCATACCCCAACCCAGCCATTAGTGTGTACAGCAACAGAGCTCTCCCATGCTCGACCTGCTGAAGGAAAATCTATCGTGGCAAGAACAATCATCCCCATCATTACCAAACACACGACCTTTTACCCCGTAAGGTACGTGTGCATGAAGATGGGGTTACATACCAACTGTTGGAACGGAACTTTGGGACTTTCGGTGCATCTCTTAGGGAGCTTGTGCAGATGGTACCTCGCAACATAGTTTACATTCAGTTGTACTGCAATGAATAACATTTTACTTTCCAGATTGTGCATCTTCTTTTGTTCATTCCAGTTGATGACGCTTCCCCAACGCACCATTCGCCGGATCGGCGGGGTTATCTCTGGCGCCTCACCACTTCCGCCATTACTCCCTCCCTCTGGCAACCACGTCGACCCCCGGAGTTGATGCGACAGCGTGCACAACCTCTACATATCGACAAGCACCCATCACGCTCTTGGAATCTCTCCGCGGAGGCAAGTCAGCCGAGACGTTCCGGTTCCTGACGTTACTGCATAGCCCTGCCGCATCCCGACCCTATCAACTAGCAGCCCTACACCCCGGATTCAGCCGTCATACTTGCTGTGTTGCAAGACGTCGTATATCTAATACTTCCTTCCCCACCCTCCAGTCCTCTCCGGTCGTGCGTTTACCCCCCGATACCCTAGTCTGTTCGCTCCCGCCAAACTCCCGCATCCGTCCTTCCAACATCCCACCATGGCCACACAAGCGCACTGCGCATACTGCTTCGAAAGCCTCGTCGCAAGCCTCGAGAAGCGCCCTTCTCTCACTCTGGCCCAAGTCGAACACCTCTGGGCGAAATACAACTCGGAGCCCACCACGACCTCTGAGCTCGAAGATGAGACCGAAGCAGAACAAGCAGAACAAGCCGCACTCGCGTCCGCGTCAGTAGATGGCTCGTACAAACCTGCCGCTATATCGCGTATCCTCGCCTCTCCGCCCTCGTCAGCTAGTTCCTCGAGCCTGCAAAGCGGAATTTCGACGCCCAGTGGTCCGAGCAGCGAGACACCAAGCAGTCTTACAAGCCAGAGCAGCAGTTCTACAAATCTGGTTGACAACGAGGTCGAGGATGAGGAGGAGGAAGAAGAAGAAGAAGAAGAAGAAGAAGAACATCCGTTGTTCGTAACATGGAACACAATCTCACGTTCTGGCGACAAGCGACTACGAGGCTGTATCGGCACCTTTGAAGCGCAACCCCTCACCAAGGGTCTCTCCGACTACGCACTAACGGCCGCATTCGACGATACGCGTTTCTCGCCCATTAGCACACGCGAACTGCCAACCCTCGAATGCGCCGTTACTCTGCTCACAGACTTTGAGCCTGTTGACGATGCCATGGACTGGGAGATTGGCACACATGGCTTGCGCATCAGCTTCCATGAAAAGGGCAGACGCTACGGGAGCACGTATCTGCCTGATGTGGCGAGCGAACAAGGGTGGACCAAGGAAGAGACGCTGGTTAGTCTGATGAGGAAGGCTGGATGGAATGGCAAGAAGGCGGATTGGAACAAGGTCTCGCTGAGGGTGGTGAGGTACCAGGGAAAGAAGGTGGCGCTGGGCTGGGGCGAGTGGAGGAGTTGGAGGGACTGGGTTGATGAGGAAATGGCTGACATTTAGCACGTCGGGAGGTGAGACGTCAAGATTTCATTTTTTTTTATTTTTATAGAGGGTGCTCTAGGGCGTCTTTGAGAACCACAGAAGTGGATGGTTGGATCATGATTAACAATGGTAATGGATAGCGATGGCGCTACAAGGGGGCAATACATGTCGACGAGCTTTGATAGACAAGACAGTTCGATATCCCACTACAATGAATTACGAGTCTTCTTAACCCAACATCGCCCTCCTTACAAGTGCTGCTAGCAACCTGATTAAAACGCCGTCGTATCTCGTTCCCAAGTATATACAAAAAGAAGTTGTATACTCGATCATGGAAGAAAAAAGGCATTTTTGCACCCAACTACGACTTCCTTCTCATCCAAGGATGAATGTGTCATGGTATCACTCTCTCGGATGGTATTCCGTACAACCAGGTTCGGAGCCACGGCCTCATCTTATGAACACTTAATGTGCGTAAAAGTATGTTTACATAACGTACAGCAAGTCAGTATCTATTTCGATTAGCCTACTGTTCCCTTAGCGAAGTGTGGAAAAGCACTCACTCAACGGATGACTGCAGCTCAACTGAGGCTTCTGAGCATACTTGCCCTGCAGCTCATCACGGATACTGTTGAGCAGTTGTACATAGCTTTGGTTGGGGTTCTTGCGGAGCGCAGAGATGAAGGCCCAAGACATGGCTCCCGTAGCTTCTCCACCGATACTCGCGTCGGCCCTGTTGGTTGTCAAGCATTAGTATTGCTCGCGTCAGATCCAGGGGTGGGTTGGGAAGACACTTACGAAGTCTGCGTATCCTTGGATCCACTCCACATGATTACGTCGGCAGGGCTCGTCTTTGTTCTCAGGTTCTTCTTGTGCACTTCGTCGCCATTTATCGCCTTCTTAAACAGACTTGTGGCACCACCAATCATGCTACCAATGTCGCCGCGGGCATAGCTCGCCACGATGCCCAGCAGACCTTGGCCAGCCTCCTTGGCCAAGTTGGGCTCCTTGAGCACACCTTGAGTGGAGTAGAGGTATGGTAGATCAAGGGCGGAGCCGGAATGGCAGGAATCGAAGATGGCGGTGAGCCGCACACCGGGCTGGAGGGGCATGACCATGATG
Organism: Alternaria dauci; assembly: GCF_042100115.1. Lineage (NCBI taxonomy): Eukaryota > Fungi > Ascomycota > Dothideomycetes > Pleosporales > Pleosporaceae > Alternaria > Alternaria dauci. The sequence continues at coordinate 1,685,788 of NC_091272.1, forward strand.
CGGTGCATCTCGTCGTCGACAATGTGGCCGGCGGTGCGAAAATCAACTGGGTAGATGACCTCGTCATAGCCATCGTCTTCGTCGCCGTCGAGATCCTTGGTTTGGCCGCCGTGGCCTATAGAGAGAGTTAGCATGGCTGAAGGCAGCATGGTATAATAGGAAAGGCGCACCTGAGTAGTGGAAGAACAGAGAGTCGTTTGGCCTTGCGTCCTTGACCAGCCAATGCATCGCTCTCAAGATGTTCGCCTTGGTCGGCTGGCTCATGGGATTCTGCTGGTCGTCGGTCAAAGTAACCATATCCTCCCTCTTGTAGCCAAAGAACTCGTTCAAGTATGTGCTCATGTTCTTCACATCGTTGATGCAGCCGCGGAGCTGTCCTCGTTGGCCGAAGTAGTTGATGCCGATCAGCAGGGCTTTCCGTCGCCCGTTGCAAGCCGAGTATTGAAACGAATAGCCGTTGGGTGCGCCGTGTCCAAAGTTCTGTGCGCCCTGGGGCGGTGGTGGGGGTGCGTTGTGGTTGCCATGTGTCCATTGATTACTGTTGGCTGTGGGCATCATGCCTGGACGGGGAGGCGGAGGCTGTTGTTGCTGCGGAGGCGGTGGGCCGTAGTTGCCATACTGTTGCTGTTGTGGTGGTGGTGGTCCCTGTGCAAATTAGCCTGGAATGCAGCAACGGTTTGCTTGTTCGCATGTTGTATGCGTACCTGGTTGTATCCGTACTGCTGCGGAGGCGGAGTAGGCTGGCCATAGTTGTTGTAGGGTGGTTGTGGGCTCTGGTATCCGTACTGCTGTGGAGGACTGATATCCGTCAGCACCCGTGAGGCATTACCCGTCATTCTCTACTCACGGAGCACCGTAGTTCTGCTGTGGAGGTGGGTATCCTTGCGGCGGCGGGCCACCATAGCCGTTCTGGGGCGGAGGAGGGGCGCCGTAGCCGCCGCCGTTGTGGTATTGTTGTCCGGGATAGTATGACATGTCGAGGTACAGTGTAGGATCGAGGTCGGGGCTTCTTCCAAAGCAAAGTGCGCGCGTTGTGGCGGAGATGCCGAATAGCCGTCGAGGATGGGAGATCAAATGCCCGTTTGGGAGCGCGCGCGCTTCACTGCTTCAAATACGACTCGAAGAAAGCTGTCGCCAGTCCCGTAATAGAGTGCGGCTGACGGTGTGTCGGTAACGTCGAGAGATGCGGGAGTAGGGGTGGTAGGGATGGTTAAGGCTGAGCTCTGACAAAGCTACCGATGCATGCAAGCTTCCAAACCCGTGGGCTTGTCGAATTTCGCTCGTGGCGAGAGGTCTGATTGCGCAAGACCAATTCCAACAACGGGCAACACGACTGACGATCTCTGGGAGCAATAGGAAATACGCACAATTTAGGGGGCGTGCACGGCAGAACCAAGTCGCTAAGGAGACGAAAGAAGACAGAAAAGGCCAGTCGAGCAGGTCTGGGTGGTGGGTCCAAGGCAAGACGACTCCCCAGTGCCGCATCTCCCGTCGCCTCAGCCCTCTCATTCGTCCAGCCGTCCGGCATGCCCAATTCGTCCCTCTTCTCTCCCAGCAAAGCCCTCTTTGTGCCATGCGCGACATGGGGTTGCGTGGGATGCCACGATGCCAGCAAGCTACAAGGCTACTAGTTAGCTCGCCCGGCGTTGTACGCGAGACGGCAACACCGACGATCCCTAGGGCCGGGGTGGGTCGAACTAGGGGCAGATCTGTTTCCTCAGAGCTGGGCTGGACTAATGCTGCTGTACGCCATTTTTTCTCGACACGAGAAACAGAGGCTGCAACGTCTCGGACGACATTCAGTCATGTGTTTGTGCTTTTGCTAGTCCTAGTTGACGTTCACTGCTCTGCACTACCCAGTAGTGCGTGCTTACCTATTACAAAATCGCTCGTCTCATTTCTCTGAACCGTCTAACGTGGATATTCCCACCCCATCTCCGAAACGAACCCATCGGCCCTTACTTCAGCCCTCTACCACTCACTCACCCTGTCCCTAGCCACATCCCCTACATCCCCTACACAGCACCATGCGCCCCACCCAATGCAGCCTGCAGCGCGATAGGTGCACAACACGACTTGGCTACATGCCATGCCACCGCCCTCTTCTCAATCTGTCCCGTCACCGTCTACGCGATCCCACCTTTGCCTAGCAGCATGGCACCTTTCGGGCACTCTTCAGTCCAATTCAGGTCCTTGCCCCCAAAGCACATCAGAGCGCTGGCTGCTGCACCCTGTCTGCAGAGGCTGGCGCTAGGACAATCTAGCCCTTTGTGTGGCTTGCGCAGAACGCTGCACGCCAACGGTGAAGACCGAATGGTGTTTTGGCTCGAGTCACGATGATTGGGACGAGAGTAGGCACTACAAATGTCTTTGGCGTAACGCTGCTGCGCTTTCGTAGCGCTCTGCTGCTCTAGCTGCAGCCGTAGTTTAGCATGGGCGCAATGAGCTTCTTGAATAGCATCATTGATGTCGTCGTGGTGGCTATGGGAGTTACATCGAGCAGTAAGCTACAGTACTGTGAACCTATCGTAGCCATGTGCGTAGTCCCAGACTGGGGTAATATGGAGTGGCTGAGGGCGATGTAACGGGATGCTGTTCGTCAATCCGTGTATACACATGCAAGCTGTGCCATAGACCAAGTGTGTCTGCTCCCAGCTGCCATGCATGCCACAGCACTGCACCAGGAATAGATGCGCATCATCATGTCACCAAAGCCATGACACAGAGGCAGTATCGAAAGTATGCTATTCGAAAACGTGGGGTATAATGTTTGAACACCTGCTTCTTCGTCGTGCTCTTCCACCCTTTCTAGTAAACAATTGCAAAGAACTAAGCCCCGTCCCATAATAACCATAATACATCATCAATCTTCCCGAGTTTGATGATGGCTGAGCGCGAATATAATCGTACACACAGTACCATCCCATACAAAACCACTCTCGCGGGTGATCGTCTTGTTCATTGGAACGAAGCGGTAACATGCTAAACTGAAAAGATGATAGAGAAAAAAAAAAATGCTGAAGACGCCGCACGTACAGAAATCGTACAAATTACAATAGGTATAACAATGTGTCAGGCCACCGAGAACGGCCGCCGTCTCAAACTCGGCTTTGACGAATGAAGCAGTCGCAAACGCCGTATCGTGCGCCGCAGAGGAGTAACTATTCATAACAAAGAAATCAGTCGTCAGTATACGCCATAATCAAACAAGATGGCGATCATGGATGTGAAAGGAAAGCTGTTTATGGGGCCGGGTTTGGTGTGGTCTTGGATGGAGCAGGCTCGGAAGCTTTGTTCGCACCATCGTCTTCAGCTGCCTTCGCAGTAGTGCCTGCTTCCTTTTCCGACTCCTCCGCCTCTTGTTGTTCACGAGCTTCGCGCTCGGCATAGATCTTTTGCTTCTGCGCTTGTGCAGTTGCTAGGGTGTCAATATAGGTCCGGAACTTGACAATTTCCCGGAGAAGGTATTGCGATTTGCGCTCCCAGTTGGCCATGGCCTTCTGAGCGTTAGGGTGGCGAGGCGAAAACTGATTTTGTGTGTTAGTTATCATTACGGAAAAGCGGGACGGTGATACTTACAGCAATGAGCAACGGCGCTCTGAGTTCGTTGTGGTGAGCGAGCTCGTTCTCAATGTTCTTGACATAGTCGGTGAGGGCCCTAAGCTGATCCACTTCCATCAGGGTACTAGCCATCATGCTCGATGCTGGTGGGCTCCAGTCCGATAAGACGACCTTGTCCCCGGGAAGTCTGGGTTTCGGTGTGCCAGTGGCATGGTCCATCGAACTACGAAGGGAGCTTGTGACACTCGGACGGGGCATATGGCCTTGCACCGACGGCGCACTGTCTTGACGGATCAGAGCTGGGTTGATGACATTCTCACCCCAACCGTATTCCATGCTGCTGACACCACCCATGAGAGGTTCTTTCGAGAGACGAGCCGACCAGTAGTTGACGGTGCACACAAACTCTCGACAGATGTCAGGCGTTCCAACCTGGAACAGATGAACTGCTCCTGTAGGGAGTGAAAGCGCGAATACGTGAGGCCTTGTCTTTGAGTACCCTGGAGGAGGTAGCGCGCTGGCGATAGTCTGGCGGAGCGGAAAGCTGTCCAAAGCCTCCGCATTGTCCATCCAGTTGCCACCTCCGACAACACCACCAGCAGACGGCCGTAGCTTGCTCTTCTGTCTGACGGATTTAGAGTTCATACTGAAAGAGAACAGCCGCATACAGCCCTTCTCGACGACAGCGAAGCACTCGTTCCACGCTCGGTCCTTTGCCTTTCTGTCCACTGCATCAAGGTGTCGCTTGTGCTTGAGGATGCCTTCCTTAGCCCATGGTGCTCCGACAAGCTCGAGTGTCTCGTCTTCCAACAGCGGGGCCACACGGGAGAACTCTTCATCGCTGGAAATAGTCATGCCCTCTTCACGAATGATGGCTTGACTAAGGGCATTGGCAAAACCGATAGCCTGTTGGTAATCGCCATGCGCAAAGTGTGAGCCCAGTGAGTCCACCGACATCGAAGTGCCGGTCTTGCCGTAGGAATAGCGACTCCACGAGCTGGATCCAGCGGGACTCCATACTGACCCGTCGTCGAGACTGGTTCGGCTAGATGCCACGGTAGATGAAGGATACAATCTTTGCTTTGAGCGGTTCTTAGAGGCCCAGCGACTGCCTACAGTACGGAAATCGTTCTGGGATCGGCCACGGTAGCTCGTGTTGTCAGACGGTGCTTTGCTCAACACACTGGGAGTGCGACGGAGCATGTTGGTAACTGATAGATTGTTGGATGAAGGTTGGTGATGAACAACAGGTTCGGAAGACCCATGGAGGGGCAGGCGTTGTTTACGGATAGAATCGTAGAACTCTTTAAGCACCGTCTCCACCTGGAACTCCCATCCTCGCATGGGACCATTGTATGGTGAGTTAACAAGTGTGTTAGACTCAGATACTGCAGAGTCAAAGGAAAGTAGACCTTCTGAGCCACTTCTAGCAGGAGGTCGGATAGAGAGACGACTGCGGGTTTTCCTAGCTTCCGCAGGCTCCTCCGCATCTGCAGAGAATGCAGTAGCGTCAGCACCCGGCGAGTTGGGTTCTGACTTCTCGTTCCATGGCAGAGAGGGCCTTCGGAAATGAGTGGAATGTGGCCTTAGCGTCTCTTCTCCCGCGGCCTTGACCGAATCCTGACAGACGCGAGTGACGGTAGGGAGTGTGTTGCGGACGAATTGGCTTCGTGTCATTCTTGACTCAATGTCAGCCAAGTGCAGATCTGTGTTGAGGAGCAGAATGGAGTAGCAAATAGTATGCACGACATCTGTCGGAGGTCAGCTTCGTGTCTCTTTCTCGTTTTTTTTTTAAAAAAAATTACTTACCGACTGCCTTGAAGCCATGGCTGCTATTGCACTCACACCAGCGCTCTGAGAGACTCATAAGAATGCGGTCAACCTGCTGAGTCTCGGCTTTGAGAATAATCTTGCCACAAAGGTCACGCATAGCGGCCAAGATATTCATGCCAGTCCAGTCAAAGAGGTCCATAAAAGCCTTTCGCATGCGTGTGCTAGACAAGCTAACATCTCCCAGGAGGGTAGCTGCTTGGGCCTTCAGGCTAGAGGAATCGTCGCCGCTGTAGATCTGGAACGCACGTTCACGCTCTGCATCAGTAGGCTCGCTGTGCATCGACCGGTCTTCGACAATAGAAGGCATGGTGTCGGAGTCGCGACTTTCAATCTGCACTATAGGCAGACTTGTAGCAGAGAGGAACACGTCATTAGGTGAAGTTGGGGTGTTGGCGTCTGGCGATACCTTGTCGAGTGACTGCTGGGACGATCGCGCGCCTTCCAAGGGTAATTTTAGGTCGAGGGTAGTATCAGCAACTGGGTCTGAAAGAGTAGTGTCAAGCCATACACGCTTTGCAGCCGGGCTTTTCTTGTCAGTATGGTGCACCTTGTCGGTTGATTCGGTGATGATCCAGCCTTCGTCCTCGGCTTCTGAAGCGGATTGCGACATCGAACCACGTCTAGAAATAGGGTCGTCGTGCGGAGACAGGAGCTCGGCCCGGTGGTCGCCACTAGGCTTGCGATTGCTTTTTGCTTCAGCTTGTCTGAGTAACGAGGGGGTGGGTCCTGTGCTCGGTCTCCTTTCCTCGGTACCGCTGTAATCGCCCGTTGGCGTTGCGCGACCACTTCGATCCTCGTTGCAGCTACTGCTATCCGCAAGGAAAGTGTCCTCCTGCTGAGTCGGGACAGGTGATTTCGCATGCTTCAGTTTTAGCTTCAGCTTGGGACTGCCTGTACTGCTCAATTCAGAAGCTCTTAATTGCTCGCCCCGAGATGCAGGAGGTGTCTGATCATCCGCACGTGAAGTTGACTTGATTGCGCGGACCGTTGCGTCCTTGTGTGGTTTGTAGTTTGGTGAGAATCCATTCGTTGAAGCATCACCCGACTGCTCATCACGCGCGTCTGGTGTTCGGTTCCCAGTGCGCCCTCCGTCGTTGAGGTAAGGGTTCATAACTTGTCGCAGACTGCTAACTCCAGGGCTGGGCTGTGGGGGCAGGACCGGCCTGGCTGGTTGGATAAACTCGAGAGCCGTGACGGGGGTTTTTGTGCCTTCAGAAATAGACTTCTTTCGACGACGGAAGAATGATGATGGCTTTTTGCCGAGCGTTGGTGGGTGTAGTGCTTGTGCGTCGCCGTGGGCGGGATTAGCAGTCTGGGGAGCTTTTGGCAGCGATTTTATCTGAGAAGCAATATGACCGCCGTTGCTGGGTGTCGTACGCGGTCGCGCGGAAGAGTACACGGAGTTGACATCGGCCGGCTGGGGCTTACTGGGGACCGGGGTTGAGTTTTCTTGTGCCGAGTTTGGGCCTGCTAAGGGGGCAGACAGTTGTGGTGTAGACTTGGAAGAGCCTCCACCAAACACTCGGCGGAAGAAGCCAGGCTTTGGCGCAGCTGGAGCCTGGGGAGGGAACAGTGGACTTTGTGAAGCCACGAATGCTGATGGAGCAGAAGGATCGTGCCACGACGGTACGGGCGGCAGTTCTCGCAAGGTGCTGGCATTAACAAACTCCTGCGCCTGGGCCCTCATGCTTGGTCCTGGCTGGCTCTTGTTCTTCCGCAGCGTTCTGTAGCTCGTGTTGGAGCGGACGCTGCCTCTGCGACCCGGTCGGGGCGCCTGCGGTGCGGCGTAGGATGGTTGAGGGGGGAAAGCGAGGGGTGATTGTGGTGGTTCCTGAAGCCTCCGAGGGCCTGCAGGAATAGTGGGTTCGGGAGCCGCATCGTATTCATCGGTGTAGTTTTGGTAGGCGACCCGGCCTCTGTCCAGGACAGACTCGACTCGCAGGGGCGAGATCCTCCCCCGGTCGCTTGCATTGCTGTGGTCGAAACTGGCCGAACGCTTCCCAAACCCAAGACGCTGATTTCCCAGGATCCCAGACTGGCCAAAGTCGATGCTCGAGGAGCCGCTGCCCATGCTCCCCTTCTTGCTGCTGCCTCGCAGATGGCCAGCCTGTGGCAGCTGGCCGTAGTGTGCGGTGGTCTGCCTCGCTGGATACATGTCGCGCGTGCTTCCCTTGCGGTGGATTGGGGTGCCGATGTTGTTGCTGCTGTTGCTTCGACGGGCGCGCGAGTGGTGGGCCGTGTAGCGCGAGTGGTCGTCGGGGTTGAGGTCGTAGTCGGAGGAGCGCGACGACGTGTACGTGTGGCCGCGATGACGGGCGCCGGGCGGGCGGTACGAGGTGTCGCGCAGGAAGAAGTCGTCGTCGTCGGCATAGCTGGCGTAGTGCGGTGCTGAGCTCCCGAACAGGCTGCCCGTGGCGAACTGGTCGAGCGAGAGCAGCATGTTGTCGACGACCGAGTCTCTGACGTTGCCGCCCTCGGCGAAGGAAAGATCGTGGGAGTCGCGCAGCGGGTCGTGCTTGGCGTGGTCGTTGAAGGCGTCTACGGGCGTGGCATCGTCGAAGAAGGTCTCGTGCTTGGGCTGGTCGGTATTGAGGGCTCGCATGGGCCCGTTTGGTCTGTAGGTCGTGGCAGAGCCCGTGGGCGTGGATGGGCGGCCATGGTGGTGGGCGTAGTCGGCCATGGCAGCGGGCAGCGGGCTCTGTGAACGATTGTCTGCGTCGAGTACCTTCCCACACTGGGGCACAGGAGCATTCTCCGCAAAGCCCAGACACGTCTGCGAGGGCTGTACGGCAGCAATTGGGGAGGGATCTTGCCGTGACAAGAAGATTGCACCGACAGGTGACGATGCAGGTCAATGGCGCGATGCTGCTTGGGCGCGCCCGTTCCTCGTACCTGGGAAGCCCGCGGCTTGCGGCACAAGATGCTAGGGGTGGAGCAAGGCGTCGTCCAGTCGCATGACACGCGTAGAGAAACGTCGGTCTAAACTAACTTTACGAGACGAGGAGCTGCGGGGGCTTCAGGGGTTTCCCAAACCGCGATGTTGGTCGTGTTGCACGACGAAGCCGAAAAGAGCCACGCGCGACCACTATGCGTGCGGATCGCTACACAACAAGGACGGGGGCGGAATAAATGGGATAGTGCAGTGCAGGAAGACGCCGTCGCGCCGTCGCCAGACGTGTGCAGAGAGTGGAACGAAAGCGCTGCCGGCCCCAATGCAGGAGGGAGAGAGAGGCAGCTAGCAACTTTTGAGATGGAGGTGCACACGATCCAAACCTTGTCCCTCGCACCCCTGCGCGCCCACGACCGGCGCACCCAGCATGCTCGCATCCTACGAGTCAACGCTGTTTTGCACCCCGAGCCCTGACCAGCGCCCACCACGGCTGCTCATATGTACACACCGAACCTGGCCAGCCAAGAGGCCAAACTACTCCAGTGCCAGCCACGCCTAAACTACCCACTGCAGCATCACCAACTCATGTTTCGCCTCCCAAAGCACACCGAAAGCCACCCATGGCCGGGGGGGGGGGGGAGCTGCAGCACGGCTTGAGACAACGGGTCGCGCCTCCTGCGGGCAATCCACAAACTCCGCTTTCCTGCATACTCTCCCAGGCTCTCGCTCTTTTGCGCGCCAAGGTGGTGGAGAAAAGCATCGCTGGACGTGCTTTCCCCAAGCGGCACAAGTCTACACCGTGCAACCCCTGAGTGACAGCTCAGCGCAAGCACCCGTCTACTGCTCATCGCAACTTCCTCAGTGACACGTTGTGCTGTATACTAAGCTTCGCTAAGCGGTACACATCTCCGGCCCTGTCACTGGGCCCTGCAAAACCTCCCCCACACAGGGAACATCCTTTCACAACCCTCCAACGTCTGACATCGTGAACTGTGGACCTTCTGCTCCTGGGCAGCTGCTCCGGTCGCATAAGATGAAACTGACATCTCGAGTAATTCACATGCGCGCTTTCCATTGTCGCGCCGGCGGTATATTTACGCTGCATCATTCCAATATACCAAGACGGGACCAGCATACTGAACCAACCATCGGTCGTGTATCGCTCTCACTCGTTCCATCATGCACCGTCCGTCACATTCAACAGCCCCTGCAACCGGGCCTCTTGCTGTTCTTCTTCTTCTTCTTCTTCTTCTTCTTCTTCTTCTTCTCCTTCTTCTTCTATTTCCCTGCTAAACTTACCGCACTGCGGCCAAATACTTCCAGGAAGGGCCGACGATATACCCTCCACGATCGCCTCTTGGTGGCCGCGCCCCAACTGAACAGGAGTAGCACAGTACCTAGTGTTGATCCTCCAAACCAGTACATGCTTCACATGCTGTCCGTACCGACATGTTTGTGTTTGCCTACGTAATCTCACATGCTGAACTTCTGGCTGCCTCTGCCGCCGTGAACCCTACACTTGGCCTTGCAGAGCCGACAACGGCAAGCGAGTGACCGCGCCACACATTTTCCAGATACTGGTGCAGCAAATATGCCACAATCCTAGACCTTAGCCTCCATCACACGCGAATACTACTCGCTGTCTTCCAAATCAATCTCGAAACCCCTTTTTACCCGTCGTTCTGGCTCGACACATGACTCCCTTGCGATAAGAACAACGTCAAACGCAGTCCGACTTGGTGGCGAAACGGAACGCCTAGCAGGGGCTCAACCTAATCTGCGCCAAATCTACCCTCTTGATACACCATCTTGTTGTATCTGAACCTTACGCTACCGCCGGGACTCGTTCCGTACCGTCAACCGATAGGCCCTAGCTCACGAGTAAATCTGAGACAGTTACTGAGACGACACAGGTCGACACCTGATGGCTGCGTTTTGGGGAACCTTTGACGTTCCCACTCCAAGACAACCGTCAAGATTGAGAAAACGAACAAAACAACCCGGGCAAGATACGTCCAAAGAAACTCGACCTTTTACTAGTCTAAAAACTATGGATTTACCACTGCAGTGGGGATAGATGATGTCAAAGAACTGAAGAGACAACTAGTCACAATGCAGTGAATTAGACTGCAGATTCTACGAATGTGACCTCGCTCTAAGGCAGCCTTGAACAGCAGTATACGATCAAGGCGCCAGCTTCCCCATACTGTTTTCGATACCATCAGATTTGCCCCAAAGGCCGACTACTACATAAGCATTGCTTCAACCACTCGGATAGTTGCTCACTGTAACAAGCAGCTCACTAGAATTATTTGATGCTTAATTATGTGATACAATCTATCTCAGTCACGAACGACTAAATATAACAGCAAATTCAGGTTTACATCATGTAGTTGTACAACCCCCGTCGTACCGCCCTTCATACGCCTTGCGATGTTCAAGCCAGTCGCCCCACTTGCAAAAAAAAAAGGCCACAAAAACATACAACAGCGGGGATTCGCTAGTGGTCACCCACCTAACTACTAATCCGCCGGTATCTTGCTTAAATAGGGCTGAGCGAACGGGAAGCCTTGCTCTCAAGATCCTATGGTCGTATGTGAAAGGATTGGTACACGGTGACCATTATGTTAGCGGCAGCAGCACCACACTCATCTTTCACTGTCGGACCATGTGCTGACTATTGCAAATCCGAAGTCGAGAACGACGGAAAGGCAAAAGGCGGGATGATCATGTTGCCTGCCCCAACCTCAGCACCACCAAACATCTTCTCAACATCGCTCTGTATAGTAGTCAGCAGGGGTAGTACCGCAGGATGAGGTGTCACATACCCAGTCAATATCATTGATGGCATCCATAGCATTACCAAACGTTGGCCTCCCAGACACTCCATCGCCTCGGTAGATGACCGAGTTCGGACTGTCGGCGTCATTTACATCTTGCTGTGCAGTACTCGCGACCGAGGGATAATTCATGGGGGGGAAACCATTGTAAGGAGACACAGGCACCATCACTCGCATATCAAAAGTACCCCAATCCGAAAGCGGGATGGCACCAGGGAATGTGTTTATCCCGGCTGCGTATATGCTTCCAGCCGGCGAGCTTTGCGTTTGTGGTGGCGACGTGCAGTCTTGCGCAACCGTGTTTCCGTTTTGTAGATGCGAAAAGGGACTAGGGCTACTCAGACTCGATTGCGTGCTTCCACTGTGCTCTCTGTCCTCTCTCTGCACTAGCTTTTTAGGCTCTGGACATGGTTGTGGCATGTCGGCCGGGATTCGTACTCTTTTCAGGTTTGCGTACTTTCTGGTTTTTCCGATGAGTTCTTCTAGAATCATCCTTGTCTTCTCAACGTTGGGGATTCCAGGCGGTAGATTGAACGAGTAGTCTAGGCACCTCCAGATACGCTGTTCCATGGCGGGCTCTGGTTTCGCTATATAGATCTCGTTCACAAGAATGAGCGCGCAGTGGTGTTGATGGAGAGAACCAACGATCCATGACCAGGAGGATAGAACAGGATGCAGCTCGATTTCCATACCATGTTCCAAGATCATGGTTGCTGTGCTTATAGTCAGCTGTCGTAATCGCTCCGGCATCTTGCTGCGGGCAGAAGTGATGTACTGCTGTAACATCGAAACATAGAGGCGGTTCGAGACGATACCATACAGTTCAGACGCCAAAACATGCAATGGCTCTGAGCGGTCCAGCATGGGAACGTATTTCTTTTCCATAGCAGACTGGAAAGATTGAACACGCGACAGAATCGAGGTGATTGTGACTTCGCGTTTCCCGTCGGGACGTTTACGATCCAGTTTTGGTCGCTCGCCCCAAAGAAAGCGATGCATCTCGTAAGCCTCGAATCGCATACGACAAATCGTCATATCGGTAAATTGTTTGCGATCTTTGCTGACGTCTACGTTACTGTCACCATGCTCGGCACGATCGAGATCAACATCGTCAATGTTCAGTGGAAAGCGGGTATCGTAATCTTCGAGCCGGATCTGTGGACGAGGGCCAACAGCCTCGCACGTCCGGAGATCCAAGAAACAGACTTGATACCACAAGAGGCGCCGTACTTGAATCTCGACCGGGGAAGAGCTGTAGTTGGTTGGGTCTCGATGCAAACCCATGCACTCAGCTAAGCGGATAAGCGATCCGGTAAGCGCAGAGTGTGAGCGGGATACTTCATCGCGACACAGGGTAATCTGTAAACAAGTGTCAGCTTAGTCTTGTTGGTTTGAGCGGCAAAAACCAGGATGTAATGCTTGGCTCTCTCTAGTACATGTTAGACTTACAAGGTACATTACGAATGCTTGGAGGGTTTCCAACTTGGTAGTGCGGAGGAAGTTGGCTTTGGCAAGTGCTTTTTCGGTTGCTTCACGGAAGCTGTCTACCATTGTTCGTTTTTCCACGCCAAACTTGACGCGCACCTGATCCTCGGTCATGGAAACGACTGCGCTTAGTAATGCCGCAAAGAGCACAGCCTGGAAAGTTGAACGAGGCTCTGTGCCCATGTTGACTCTGATCCAGAAGTTCTGATACTGTCGCTCGAACGAGGGGCGATGCACTGTTCGAGCTACAATGTGAACAAAGTCCCAATAGTGAGCGAGCAATTCGTCAACTACAACCCGTGCGGGCAGATGGGCTTCAAGACATGTTTGATTGATACCCGATGCCAACATGAAATTTGAGGACGGAGCAACGTAATCCTGTGTAGGTGCTAGCCAATCGGCAGCATCATCTTCGATGGTAAACTGGTGAGAATATTGCGAGTCTGGCAGCTGATTGAGAGCCCGGGTAAGCTAGGACAGAGGTGTCAGTATAGGTGTGCATGTCAAAGAGTTATAAACTCACTTCTTCGGAAAATCTTGGGCGCACAAGTCCTCCGATACGCTCTGTGATTCTGATTTTACCCATGCGAAAACCTAGATCGTCTATATCTTCATTGAGGTTGACATCGTCGTTAGGCTCATAGTAAGTGGCATCTTCGCTGACAAGATGAGTCGGCCGCAGGTTTTGAGTCTCCTCATCGTCTTCTTTGTCGCTCGACTGTTCTTGGCCAGGCAGCGCGCCGGCTCTGGAGAAGTCAGAAGGGTTTCGAGTATTTGATGCTGTTTTGCGTGCAACATCTTCTTCGAGGCTCCGCTCCAAACGGCCCATTTGCTCCTTAACCTCGGCGAGCTTTGCCTGGGCGCTTGAGTCGAGCCCGGAGGCGATGAATACGCATTGGCGCGCGTTCTTGGTGCAGTGTGCACACGGATGACACTTGTCACATTTTAGTTTCCGACGCCTACACTCGAGGCACGAAGTGATGAGGCGGTTGCGACGACGAACACGCGGTGGCGGCTGATGTGTCGTCCTGTCAGCGACTACTGGTGGGGACGATTGGGTCCCATTTTGGCTCTGCAACGGTGGGCTGGACATGTCTGAGGTGTTGATGCAGTCCAGGAGTGGAAGGGCCTGTTCCTTACGGACGTAAGACCCCAGATATCGCACAGCTGTGCAGCGATTAGCGAGAGGAAGGGTACCAAACAGGACATGGCATACATTAGCAATGGTTGGCAACCTGTCCTCCACCTTTTCGACAGCTATACGGCAGTGTGAGTGCAACTCCGTACGGTACCTAGGTACGAATTGGGATGACCGGATTGCGCAGGTACCCGGGACCCTCACGGCCTAGCTGCGGGTGATGTCAAATCTCTACAAGGTCGTGCGGTCGGAAACTCTCCTCGTTCCTAAATCACAGATGCCAGAACGACTGTCTCGTGGTGACTGTGTTGGTAGCTTTATTGCGACCTAGCAAGACTGTGAGCCCCACTTTGGCTCTCCGTGAAGCACTGACTACGGCTGATTAGTTTATGTCAGCGTCATTAGCCCGGTCTCATGTTCTCCCGCCCAAACTCAAATCTATCCGGCCTGCAAAGATGAGGCTGAGACATGATTGTGGAAGCTTCCATGTGGCTGGTAGTCTCGAGGCGTTCATCACCCACGTATGAGATCCTATGAGCTATCTCTCTCGGGACCAACGCCTGCGACGCGAAACCTCACCGTCGTGAGATCTGGCTCGATGGGGTTCCCTCAACACTACACCGAGAGTCGTGCACCAAAACAAGGAGACGGGGTTGTCTTGTAGCCAGAGACTACAGATAGTCTTGACTGCAATTGCGGCGTTCCTGGATCCAATGAAGCTAATGCAGCTGGCTGGATCCAAGTCTCGCTACTCAGTACCTACCAAGGTCAACCAAGCACGAAAACTTTTGCAACATGGGCAATTGGTAGGCCTGGAATCAAGCAAGGAGCAGTGCTGCGCCTGACTAGCCCGTCCCATTTGTTTCCAGACGTGGGGAACAAACAGCATACAATCTCGACGCGAACGCGTAACGCCTAGTCACGTTTCCAAAGGACGCGACCCGCGACAGGCCTAAAGACAATGATCCACTGATCGTTGCCGCCGCGGTCTATCTAACGCACGTCCTCACCGCTTCCATAACAAACACCTTTTCCTGCCGCCTTTTGCAGAATCCCCACCACGCACGCTTCTCGACTCCCAAACCCATCACATTACCCAGACCAGTCGTCCCACCCGCGTTTGTCCCCGATCAATTACCTCCGACTTCAAAATGTCTGTCGTATCGCTTCTCGGTGTCGAGGTCAAGAACAACCCCGCGCGCTTCGACGAGCCATACGAGTTTGAGATCACCTTCGAGTGTCTCGAGCAACTACAGAAGGGCAAGCGCGCTCAATGTGCATGTTCGCTACGGCCACTGACTGATGTTCAGACCTCGAGTGGAAATTGACCTACGTTGGCTCCGCGACCTCGTAAGACGACTCCTGTATCCCTTTGTGAACACGTCTGATCAGCACCCTGCAGAAACGAGTATGACCAAGAACTCGACTCTGTCCTCGTCGGTCCCCTCCCGGTTGGTGTCAACAAGTTTCAGTTCAAGGCCGACCCCCCCAATCTGTCGCGCATTCCCAACAGCGAAATCATCGGCGTCACGGTCATTCTGCTCAGCTGCAGCTACGATGAGCGCGAGTTCGTGCGTGTCGGATACTACGTCAACAACGAGTACACAGACGAGGCATTGGCACTAGACCCGCCTACCAAGCCCGTCATCGAGAAGGTCCAGAGGCAGATTCTTGCAGAGAAGCCACGAGTCACGCGCTTTGCCATCAAGTGGTATGTTCGACTACATACGCCTGTATTCCTTTTTCCAGTACTAACCTTGATAGGGACTCCGACGAGTCTGCACCCCCGGAGTTTCCCCCTGAGCAGCCAGAGGCCGACCTCACCGCAGACGGAGACCAATACGGTATCGAGGAAGAGGAAGAAGAGGAGGAGGAGGCCGAGGGCGAAGGTGCTGCCGCTGAGGGCGAGGATGCTGCCATGGCAGGCGCCGAGGACACAGCAGGCCCCGCCAACGACGATGATGCCGAGTCTGAGGCCGGCAGTGAGGAGATTGACATTGAAGATTCAGAAGACGATGAGGAGGAGGAGGGCGAGGAGGGTGGAGACGATGACATGGAGATGGATGAGGGTGAGGCAGGCCCCGCCAACGGCGACAAGCCAGCTCAACAACAGCCTGGAGGTGCCGCGCAGCAACAGTCTGGTGCGGACGTGATGGTCCACTAGGTGTGGCGCCACGTCTGTTGTTTGCATACTTCATCATTGCGGATGCTTAGAGCAGTAAGGGATCCCCGCCGCTTTGTGGTTTCATTCTAGATATGTATACTGTAGCTGCAGTGTCGCTCTGTCCACACGATTTAGTCTTCATCCTATCACGAAGAAGTTGAAATACGAATACCCTAGTAAAGTAGCAGCACATTCTACATGACAAAATGCGTGCTGTGGTATAAACCTGAGTGTTGAGGCTTAGATGACAAGAACGCGTGCAGCCGCGCAAGCCAGCGCTGCTGTTCGTCGCCGTCCACAGCCCTGGTGGATCCGCCGTCAGGCCCGAAATTTGTTACGGCAGGCCTGCGCGACCGAAAGTGGTGGTTCGGGGCGACGTCAACTTCACCGCACAGCCTCGAAGTGAATAGCACAGTAACGTGAGCTCGGCGGCTGGTTTCCGACATGTGTCGAAACACTTATAGTAGCTAGGAACGACAGGTGGGCATAGAATGACATTAATCAATAAATGCTGGTCATCACCCCCCCAGGGACCATCCGCTCCTTGTTCCTGTGACCCCAGAAGCGCACATGTATGCAAGCTGAGGAGCTCACTCGGGCCTCTACGTCAAACAACGCCCCTTTCACACTCAGATTGCTTCGACTGCCGCGATTACTTCAGCGTCTGTTTCAGTAGCAAACAGCCTGCTCCGTCGTTTCGAATCCCTCCTAAACCTATTCTTTTCCGCCTGCGCCGCTCCTCAGCCGCGCACTGCCGCCGCCTCCGCTATCCATACCTCTGCCTTTGGCGATAGACCTACACCGCATACGACTTCGAGGATCGACGGCTTTCTCGTATACGATACCCGACAGATCGCAAGGGTCGTCGGCGAGTTTGGCACTTAGCGACGGCGACTCAGGGACATACCCCACCAAGTTAAGGTATGTGGTACGCTCATTTCCTGCTCCACGCGTCACTCGGCATGCATGGCGGCCTCGATGACTGCTTCGCGGAACGGTCCATGAACCAGGCGGCAACGTGCATAGAAGGCTTTCTCTTGGACAACGGCTGACGCATACATCTCAAGCATCACAGCGTGCAGCAGTTGGTACCTTATCGCACCATTACAATGAGCTACCACCAGGGCCAGCCCCAGCTTGGGGCGACATTTGTGCCAGGAGGCTTCGATGACTATTATATGCCGGCTCCTTCGCCTGAAGTCATCTCGCCTGCGCCTCAGCGGTTTGTTCTAGCCCATCGCCATATGCATGCCCTGAAATTGCGGCTGACCTAGGTTTGGCGGTAGGATAATGCCCGAAGTGCCCGAGAACATGCAAGAAAACATTGCCCATCTGGAGCTGGAAGCCAACGGCCCTCGTGGTACCAACGGCGCAATGTCACCCATGCAGGGCTACAATCAGTCACAGCAGAACTTCCCCCCGCGACAGGCGAGCTACCAGAACGAGCTGCCTGTCCACAACGATCAATGGCCGGCGCGGCAAGCGAGCATCTCGTCTGCCTTCCGACAACCACCAAACGTGCAGCCCCAGTCGGTGCAGCAGCAGCCGTCGCACGACTACAACCAGTTCGCCCAGAGCTACGACTCGCCCAACTTCTCGCCCTTTCCCAAGCTCCCCAACAAGCCGCCAAACGTGCCCCCGTCCGACGATGAGAAGGAGGCGGTCTTGGAGAATGCGCGCCTGCCGGTGCTCAACTCGAACGATCCCGAGATGCAGCTGGCATGGGCACAAGACGCACTGCAGTACGTAGACGCCGCGCAACTGCATGAGCAGCGCATTTCAGAGATCCAGGGGGCAAGACCGGCCACACCACAAGTCGAGCACCAGCTCCGTCTGGACGCCATGAACGTAGTCACGTTCTTGGCGGACCAAGGCCACCCGAAAGCGACCTTTATGCGGGGCATGTGGCTAGAGTTTGGCAAGTTTGGCATGCGCGCAGACAAGAAGGAGGCGTTCAGGTGCTACTCTCGCGCGGCTGCAAAGGGGTACGCAAGGGCAGAATACCGCATGGGCATGCAGTTTGAACAGTCGAACGACCCCATCAAGGCTCTGCAAAACTACAAAGCTGGCGCCGAACAAGGCGACTCAGCCTCCAACTACCGCCTTGGTATGATGACGCTACTCGGACAGCACGGCCAGCCACAAGACTTTGCAAGAGGAGTGCAACTGATCAAGCTCGCTGCGGCTACTGCCGACGAGAATGCCCCACAAGGTGCCTATGTGTTAGGCATGCTTCAAGCGCGAGAGCTGCCCCAAATCAATGTGCCGGAGATGTTTTTGCCCTATGATGAAAAGGGCGCCAGACAAAACATCGAGAAAGCCGCCTATCTCGGGTTCGCAAAGGCTCAGCTGAAGATGGGCTCCGCCTATGAGCTTTGCAGCCTGGGCTGTGAGTTTAACCCTACGCTGTCGTTGCACTATAACGCGCTCGCGTCTAGGCAGGGTGAGCCCGAGGCAGACATGGCCATCAGCAAATGGTTCCTCTGTGGACACGAAGGAGAGTTCAACAAGAACGAAGAGCTGGCATACCAATACGCGCAACGTGCCGCAGCGGCCGGCCTCGCGACAGCGGAGTTCGCCATGGGCTACTTCAACGAGATCGGCATGAACACGCCGGTCAATCTTGACAAAGCCCTGGAATGGTACGAAAAGGCAGAGAAAAACGGCAACAGAGACGCGACTGCACGTATAGAGAGCATCTCCAAGTTGTCACGGACGTTGTCAAAGAAGGACCATGAAAATGTTGCCATCAACATGATCAAGTCAAAGCATGGCTCCATGCGAGGGCAGCGGCCAGTGAGACTGCAGAAATCACATGCTCCTATGCCTTCTATCAACGATAACAGCCCTTCTGACTACGGCGACACCTCTCCAGCTACTCCTGCAGGTGGCCGCCTTCCGCCCAGGGGCGACAGTACAACGCCGTATCCCATGTCTGACCAGCCCCCGATGATTGCGAATGCCCCCGTGTCGGCTCCCTATGACCGTCCCTCTTCAGCAGCGCCATACCCTATGGACAACGGGCCTCCTCGACTAAGCCCGCAGCGGCCAGGTATTGCTGGTGGCTTTGCGCCAGAGGTGAGGGCTTCGAGTGCCCGACCTGCATCCTCGGCGTTCAACATCAACCCTAACGTATATCCTCCAAACGATCCTTACGGGCACGGTAGTCCCCGCCCCAATCCCGGTTCAGGTTATGACATGGGACCGATGCCAATGCGTCCTCACACGAGTGTGGACAACATGGGCCCAGGACGCGGTGGTCGGGGTGCGCCGCTGGCACCAGGAGGACCGGCGGGTTACAGACAGCCTGGAGGACCGAGTGCTCAACGTCCAGAGCCTCAGAACCGCCCATCAACGACGCAGCCTCCTGATATTGGATACAGTGCGCCAGATGGACGTAACAAGCTGCAGAAACCGACTGGGGCGCCTCTTAAGAAAGCACCCACACTGCCAGATATTGGCTACGTCGCACCCCTCGAGCCCCGCCAGCACACTCGTCCGTCTACCGTTCAACCAGGTCAGGAGAGTAGGACTTCTTCACGGATGGATAGGCCCTCCACTACTACACCCGGTCAAGGTTCTCGGCCCTCATCACGGCCGGGCTCATCTGGTCGTCCCAGCGGATACGACAACATGCCTAAGCCGAATAGGGTACAAACATTGCAACAACAGCAGCCGCCTCCCAAGTCTGCGCCAGTACAAGCAAGTAAACCGGCGACGCCTACGCCACCTAAGCAGACACCATCAGCCGCCTCAACGCCAGGCAAAGGACCAAAGACGTTTGACGAGATGGGCATAGGGCAGGCGCCCAAGGACAGCGATTGTGTAAGTTGCAACACCTCTACTGGTAACCGGAAACGCTTGCTAACATACTCCAGGTTGTCATGTAGACTGAACAGTGCTGGTACGGCGCGATGTTCAATGAATTTTGCATAGCGGAACATCTTAATATTGCATAGTAGTCATCAGTCGCAGCACTGACACTTGATATACCCCTTTTTGAAAACCCTTGAGGCGGCGTTGGTGATTATCTAGTACCTAAAAATTACAATCGTGAAAGACATGCCGCAATCTAATGCCATGGCTGGACGTTCAAATATAATGTGTGGCCCAGACAATCACGCGGTGACGCGGTATCACGTGCCAGGGTCAGTCTTAGTATTGTCGAATCGAACTGCAGTATGCCCCAATCGTCAGCCTAAAACTGTTCTACACTCTTTGTGTTTTCTCAACTTCAATTCGTCCCGACTTTGCGTCGTTTGTGAACCCTCATATTACCGTGGATGTGTGATCGCCAGGCACGGACACTACCGGTGGCGCGGTTCCTCAATGGTTCAGCGGGGGAGGAGCGCGTTCTGAACTGCCTCGCTCGCAAACACCCATCACGCCCTTGCAGCTCAACCGCGCCCCTCAACTCTTTCTCTTGCGACGAGAGTAGCCGCCGCAGTGATGGCTGCGAAGCGCCCTCGCGCTTTCACAGATGGGGTTGATCCTAGCGGCTCGAGTAGCAATAGTCGCGTACGCCAACCGTCCCGAGCCAACACGAACACATATGCTGACACCATCTAGGGCAAACGACCCCGGCAATCTGAATCCCAAGACAGCGATCAGTCAGACAGCGAGCGATCCCACGCGGCAAGTGGTAGTGAATCATCCGATGACGACGACGAAGGCGAAGACACTCGCGAACATGAGATATGGGCAACACAGCAGGTGCAGAAAGAACGCAAGGAGACTGCAGACCGGCCAAATGAGGCAACTGACTCTGGCATCATTGAGGAAGTCCAGTGTATCAACTTCATGTGTCACGAACATTTGACGGTAACCTTGGGACCTCTGATCAACTTCATCATTGGACACAACGGTAGCGGCAAGAGCGCAGTGCTCACAGCAATCCAAATCTGCCTGGGTGGAAAGGCTACCGCCACAAACCGCGCCCAGAACCTCAAGAGCCTCATCAAGCACGGCAAAGACCACTCCTCTGTGATTGTCAAGATCAAGAACCAAGGGCCACTCGCCTATAAACCTGCACAGTACGGCGACTCGATCATCGTCGAACGACATTTCAATAGATCCGGCACTTCGGGGTTCAAGCTCAAAAACGTGAACAACAAACTTGTCACAAACAAAAAAGCTGAGCTTGAAGACATCCTGGACGCGTTCTCCATGCAGATTGACAACCCGATGAACGTGCTAACACAGGACATGGCAAGACAGTTCCTGAACGACTCAACACCAAAAGACAAATACAAGTTCTTCCTCCAGGGCACACAGCTCGAGAACCTCAACAGAGATTATCAGCAGATTGAACAGTCCCTGGAAGTGATGAATGCGAGAGCGGAGGTCAAGGAAGCCGACCTTAGCGTTCTGAGAAACGAGATGGAATCGCTGGCGAGGAAAGCTAAACGGGCGGCAAGTCTACAAACCATGCGAGACAAGGAAGCGGAGCTCGCCAGACAAGCAGCCTGGGCGACTGTCCGGGAACAGGAACAAGAGGTGGAGAACAATTTAAAGGAAATTGCGAATTGCGACCAGGTCATACAAGGGCTACAGGAGGAAGCAGGACAGGCTGCACAGCTCTACGAGCAGGCCGACCAAGCTTGTGAAGCTGCCAAGCAATCTGTGACTGATATCACAGCTGAATTAGAGCCTGCAGAGCAATCTTTATTGGAGACCAAAGGGAGATTTCAGGATATCAAAACGAGACTTCAGCAATTACAGCCTGATGAACGTAATGCTCACAGTGAGTTGAAAGCCAAAAAGATCACGGTGCAGAAGCTTGAGGCAGAGATCGAGCAATACCGACGACGACAGGCTGAAGCGGACAATGGTCGTCATGCCGAGAAGGCTCGGGAGTGTGATGAAGCCAAAGTTCAACGCGACAATGCCCGGGCCGCATTCGAGGCCCATGATACGGGCCTTCCAGCCCTGCAGGAGAAGCTCGAGGACGCCCAGAAGGAACAACAAGAAGCGGATCGTAATGTGGAAGAGGCGCAGGCCGGTGTCACACGCATCGAAAATACTATCAGAGCACTAAAAAGTGGCCAAACTAACTGGATAGAAGCGTATACAAATCACAGAAAGCTGAGTGAGTTACTCAATGCGATCGAGTCCGAGCGCAGGTTTAGAGAACCACCATTCGGACCTCTCGGTCGTCACGTCAAGTTGGTGGAGCCCCAGTGGGGCCGGATCTTAGAGAAGCAGTTCGGCCAGGCTTTGAATGGGTTTGTCGTCACCAGCAGGCAAGATTCAAACATACTATCAGAATTGATGAACAGAATTGGCTGGTACGGGTCTACTTCTCATTTCGCCAACGAAGCTAACAATGCCAGGTCTGCTCCAATATACATTGGCAAAAAGGCGCACATCGATACCACGGAGAGTGAGCCTCCGCTTGAGTTTGTGACATGGATGAGAGCTCTTACGGTAACTACGGTCCATGCACGAAACGTGTGGAGACATCCAGCTGACCAATACATAGATTGAAGAGGACCTTGTTCGGAATCAGTTTATCATCAATCAGTCGATCGAGCAGACCGTGCTCATCGAGGACATGAAGGAGGGTGCCCAGTTCATGGATGCCCGTGGGCCATCGACTAAACATGTTAGAATGTGCTTTACTTTTGCAGACGGCGACACTCGAAAAGGTCGCGTCATCAGCTACACCGGCAACGGTGGTATCAACAACAGTCCGATTGCGGAATTCTCCGGACCTCTACGTATGCAGGTAGATCGGGCTGCTCAAATCAAGTGTGCACAATTGTTCAACATGTTAAGAGATTTGCTAACTAGATCTGTAGGACAGAAGAGGAGAATCTCGCTCAGGCTCATAGAGAACTCCAGGCCTTTAAGCAGGTTGCTAGTCAACGGCTTGGTCAGGTCAACACATGCAATGCTCAGATACGAGACCACGAACGTCAGAAGAAAAACCTTCAAGTTGCTTACCAACGAGCCGCCAAAGAAGTGGACCGACTTGAGAACGAGTTGGACGAAGCAACTCCCGATGCTGCAGCTATTCAGGTGCGCGAGGCAGATCTCGCAAAGGCCCAAGAAAAAGTGAAGGATTGTGAGAACATCTTTGAAGACTTGAAAATCGAAAAGTATCAGCTTGATGACCAAAACAAGGCGAACAAAAGGGAAATGGATGAAGCGCAAAAGGTAGTCGCTGACTGCCAATTCCGCCTCGGGAAGGCACAATCGACGGTTCGAAACTTACAGAACACACGAGAAGAACAGCTCAGGCTCAAGAACGCTGCGATTGACAAGGTTGCCAGAGCTGAAGACTTTAAGAAGCAGTGGCAGGCAGAGCTTGCGGATCAGCAGGCCTTACTGGTAGAAGTGATTGAGGGTGCGAAGGCTATCTGCGAAGAGCGTGTCTTTGTCCCCCCTGACAAGACATCCGAAAAGCTCCGAGATGCGATGGTCAGGATGGAGCAAACAAGAAAAGAGGCGGAAAGACAGCTCGGTGGATCGCAGCTGGATCTTACGCGGGCAGCAAGCGAAGCGAAGCAGAGGCACCACAATGCCATGCAGGAGTTTGAGGATATCAGAAGTCTACGTAATGTAGGTCTGATTGCATGTACGAGTGCGACTTGTG
This sequence comes from Alternaria dauci, assembly GCF_042100115.1. Taxonomy (NCBI): domain Eukaryota; kingdom Fungi; phylum Ascomycota; class Dothideomycetes; order Pleosporales; family Pleosporaceae; genus Alternaria; species Alternaria dauci. The sequence goes on from NC_091272.1 coordinate 1,709,296, forward strand.
CTAACGTGATACAGCAACTCATTACTACCCTGAACAACCGACGCAACCGGTGGAAGCAATTCCGGTCCGGGATTTCTGTTCGAGCGCGGGTCACCTTCAACTATTTACTGAGCGAACGCAAATTTAGAGGGACGCTCAGGATCGACCACAATAGGGGTCTTCTTGATATTCACGTAAGTATGAACGTTAGACTGACGTCGCGCAAAGCGCTAACTTTACAAGGTTCAACCTGATATCACAGAGCGAAGCGGAGACGGCAGGGAAACAAGGACGCTCTCTGGAGGAGAAAAGTCGTACTCTACCGTGTGTCTGCTCCTCTCACTATGGGATGCAATGGGTTCACCCATTCGTTGTCTCGACGAATTGCAAGTTGTCCAATGCCACCTTTTCCCTGCACGAGCTAACTAGTTGACCCAGTGACGTCTTCATGGACAGTGTCAACCGCGAGAGAAGTTTGGAAATGATCATCGGTGCTGCTCGCCGCTCAATTGGCCGACAGTTCATTTTCATCACCCCACAGTCGATGGGCAGCGTCAAGCAAACCTCGGACGTGAAGATTATCAAAATGTCGGATCCAGAGCGTGGGCAGACGACACTGAACATAGAACGAAGTTGAAATACCCATGGGACATGGCGTTGGTTAGGTGAGCACTGGGTCGGCGTTGTTCGATGAGGCTGCTGGCGATGGAGTTTTTTGGATGGTTATACCCACTCGTAAAGGCCATGGTTACCTCATGGCAAGCAGTATACATATAAAGTACCGTGGTCCCGGTGCGGACGCAAGGCTTAGCTTGTCTCCACAGTTGCACAGACTGGTGAAGTAACTAGTCGAATTGTGCTGTGTGTTGACTGTGATGGTGGTGACTCTCGAATCAAGCTGCTGTCAGCTGCGTCTGTGTTTGATGTATGATTTTTTGTTTTCTGCAAGTGGGGGGGTATCATCAAAATAAAACTTCAAAAAAGTGAAAAGCAGCTATCCCTCTGCTTATCAGTCACAAAAGTCGATAAAAAAAAGATGAAGTAACAACGCGATTCGAACGCTGGACCGATCGGTGTTTCAGGTTGGTGAAGCTCCGACGTCTGTGCGCGAAAACCAAAGTCGAAAAAATTTGCTGAAGGCAACCAAAAAGACACCCATCGAACCTTGGTAGGCCCAACGGGGATCGCCAGCATTGGCTGGCGATACGATTGCAATGTGTTGCGAAGGGAGGAGGACACAGTATCTTTACCACGATTGAGCTTGCCTGGAATTTCGTACGTTTCCATAAAAGCCCAGCTGCTTCTGACCTTCATACTAATACCGACTCACTTCAAGTATCCCACCGCATACGATCGAATCGCACCGCATATGAATATATGTATTTCCTCTTTATCCTCATCTGGGAGGTCTTCTGGCCTAGCCCAAAAACCCTAGCTGGACGGGTGCCGATCGATATGTCTATGAGTACGCGATATGCCCGCCCTGTATACACTCGGGAGCTGCCTAGAGCGGTCCTCGACGAGTTGGATAAGCGATTACCTAAGTTCTGCTGCATATTCCAGGACAGCAGAGCATCTGAGAGGGATCAGATCGACACCTGTATTAGCGATATTGTTATAGAAGAGACTGTTGAGGAGAGGAGGACATGGATATGGTGGAAGAAGGTTAGGGAGGTCAGGCGCAAGGCTTGGCTTGACGGGCGCTGTGGCTGCAAGCTCCTTGTGTTCAGCTACATCTTTCTCCTTAACCGGGGGGGCTTCAGGCAGGAAACCCAGGCCTGGCTGCGTGGGCAAGTAGTCGACATTGAACGGGCGATTGACGATCGATATCCTGGGCTTGAGGAGAGGGAATTCGAAGAGATGCTATGGGGACAAGAGAACAAGGCGTGGGCTGCGCTACTGTTGACATTCCTCCGACCAAAGCTGATTGTCAAGCAGCAGCAGCAGCCACACCACGGGTAGCTAGTTAGTCGTTCTCGGGAAGGGGCGGCGGAGGCGGCGGCAGCGGAGGCGGCGGCGGTTGCGAAGGGCGGAAATGGCGGAGGATGGCGTGTGTGTCGGAAGGTTGCGTCTCGTCTCCAGTAGGCGCATAATACTATCACATGTCTTCAGTGTCCGGCGTTTGTGACACACCACGTGCGTGCCAGCTGTGCTGAACATGGGCTTACATAAGCCCGCGGTCACCTAGTTAGCGCTTCATCTCAAAAAAGTCTCCAAACGTGCTGTAACAACAAAAAAAAAAGTCTGCAAAGGCCGAAGCCGTGTTTGATGTATTGAATCAATGTAATGGTTGTAGCTCCGTGAAGTGTGCTCGTTGTAACTGTCCCGCCCTCCTTTCTTCTTATGCTGCGAGGTTTGGTCGTATCGTTGCTTGCCAGACCAACCTTTTGCCGCGCAAAGCGTAGTTGGGGCGTAAGCGGCGGCCGGGGCTGTTGTGCAGGGGAACCGAGTTGGCATGATGTGCACAGGGTCTCTTGGCCAACCACGTCGATTGCGACGTCTGATACATGCCTTGCACTCGACGGCTCGCTGGCAAACCTTGGGCACATGTGAGAAGCATAATCTCGTGCTGTTCCCGCACTTGGCTTCCAAACCTCCTCCGGGAGCCTGTATGCTGCCCACCCCCCACCGCGACGTGTCGGTCCCACACACATCATGGCCGACTCCCCACCCTCAACACCCGACACTCCACGAACTGCCTCGCCGTTGCCTTCCGAGAGGGACCTCGCCCGCGCCTTTTCGCCTTCCCTGGACGATGCGCATGCCGCCGAGATGCAAGCTCACGCCGAGGGTGTGTGGACGAGCGCCCCAGCGCCGGACATGGTGAATGCGACGGCGCCAGCTGAGCAGGGCGGAGAAGCGAAAGGGAAGGAGAAGGCTACCAAGGGGCCGCTGAAGTTGCTGGACCTGCCCATGGACATCCTCAAGGAAATCATCCACCAGGTGAGTAGGGCGGCTTATGCGCAGCGCCCTGCAGGTGCGGCACGGTATATGCTGACCAGCAACTCGACAGCTTCCACACACAAACGACCTCACGTCGCTCTGCCTCTGCCACTCGGCCCTCCATCGTCTCACCATCCCGTGCATATACTCGCGTTTCGACATTGTGTGGCCCGACGAGAGCACCCACAACGAGCCTCGCGCCGGCGTGGACGCTCTTACCTATGGCCTGGCGACACTGGTCATGGGCGACGACTGCTTCCCCCACCAGAACCGGCTGCGACTACAGGGACAGACGCCCACGTCCATCATGAGGACCGCCGCCAACCCATACCCTGTTCCGCAGCGGCGCTTTGGCAACTACTACGGACAGTTCACAAAGAAGTTCTCACTCGGCAACGGTCCGCAAGCATGGGTTCAGGAGTACATGATAACCAAGGAAGGCGGAAAGATGCTGGGGACGCTGGTAGCGCTTGCCGTTGCGCGCATGGTCAACCTCGAGACATTCGTGTGGGACATGCCTACGGGTGTGCTTCGCGACGTCTGGCTCGCCCTGTCAAGCCTCGCGCACCGGAGTGACGGCGAGGAATGCCGTCTGGATCGGCTCTGGATACGATGGCACGACAACACCATCGACGCGCCAATCCCCCCGCCCGCACCGCCCATGATACTCAACAACCAGAACCTTCCTCCGCCTCCAAACACTACGCATCCAAGCGGCCTTGGCACCGTGCAAGCTCCCATAGTCGTCGTGCCCCCGTACGCACCGAGTAGCATGTCTGCGCTGGACCGAGTTGAGCACCCTACCTTCTCCGCCATACCTGCGCTGAAGAGCTTGAGTGTCCTGGATATCGACGAATTGCCATACCTCGACGAGATGAGCATCTTGATTGCAAGGTCTCAGAAGAAGCTACGCGAACTGAGGATTGGCATAGCTGCTCACGCACAGCAGCGAGACTGGGTGACTGTTTGGGAAGGCGAAGGTCTGCAGCAAGTCGACTACAACGCTACGACGACTCTAGCATCTTCCATAGGAGAGAAGAGGCTAGGGGGTGTTCTGGGCATCCTGGTTGGCCGCATACACAACATGCGCCATTCGGAAGAGTCTCCATCTCACAAACCCGGTGCTACTGGTGTTACAGAGCGATCAGTGGAAGCAACGCCAGCCAAGTCGGCTGCATCCCTAACCCTGCCATCCATCGCCTCGCTCTCGTTGCAAGAACGGGATCTGGAACAGGACGTAGACCATTTTGGTAACCCAATGGAAGACAACTCAATAACAGAGGGCGTTAGTCTGTTTAGCGACAACCAGCCGAATGGGTCGGATCAAACGGCACAATCTGCCAATACAGATAATTCGGCCCGGAAGACATATGCGGGGTCTCGTTCTCATGGCGAGACCACCGATTCACAAAATGAGCCCCTACTGACCGGCAAACTGAAGCTAGAAGTCTTGGAACTCGAACGCGTTCCTCTCTCCGTCCCTGTCCTTCGCAGAGCCTTTGACTGGTCGATTCTGTCGACATTGACTCTTCTTCATTGCAGTAACCACGAACAACTGTGGAAGATACTTCGAAGGACATATACCCCTCGTCCCCCTTACCCCGGCTCACCATCCTCGTCCAAGGCGTACAAGGCGTCTTACACTCTCCGAACAGAGTATCAGCTCAACCTCAAGCGAATCCACACCAATACGGTATCTCCTTCGCTGATCTCCTTCCTCAAAGAGACACTGGCGCCTAATAGTCTTGAGGTGCTCTTCCTCCAAGAAGGCCGTTCTTACTCATCTACTGTGACAGTAGATGCAATCTACAAGGGGCCGTTGAAGAGACATCGAGGCAGTCTGAAGAAGTTAATGATTGACAGTGGCGAGAAAGGACCAGACGGACATACGAATAATAGTTCAAGATGGCGGCGATGGATGTTGAACCGTGAGATTCTGACATACATAACAAGCGGTCGTATGAACAGCCTGCGAGAACTCGCAGTATCTATCGACTACAAGGATTGGGTATGTTGCATGTCCTTGCAAGTTAGACACGTTTGACTAACGTTTGTAGCACCATTTCCTCCAGCGTCTTCCGTACATTCCTCACATCCGCTCTCTTTACATTCCCTTCATTGCGGACCACGCACATGGCAGCAACATAGATCCGCGCGAGCTCGCCTACCAGATCCTTGACATTGTGCACTTGCGACCGGAAATCGAGCTCTGCTACATGGGTCTGTCTACCAAGTGCTTTGAGATCCTGGAGAACCGGCCATCGAACTACGATCTTCGACACGATGGCACGCACGCTGATGGTAGTGGCTCTGCCTACGCAACACACGACCCCATGCTATCTGATGACGAGAGCGAAGCAACAGAAGACGAAGATGACGACGACATGGACGAAGGTGCTATGCCACTTGGTGGTGACGACACAGAGAGCGAAGCGAGCGATGATGTGGATGCAGAAAGCGATGATGGATCGTTTGTGCAAGACTCGCAGCGAGGCCCCAAGTTACGTGTTCGAGAGATACTCTTCTACGAGGAACGAGTCGAGGCATTTAGAAGGCGACATGGCGTGCTAAGGCCTTAAGACGATGGGTTTGTCACGACGGGTACGGTGTTATATAGTGTTATTGCAGCATTTACTGTACGCATGGAATGGAGCATGGAAGGGAATGGAGTAGGACGGCGCATATGGTAGATATCCTTGATAATTCTTCATCAGGTATGTGGTCTCGAGACCTAGGAATCTTTTGTGCGCGAAGTCATGTTTCAAAGCAGTTTTGATATTAGATGTAAGAAATTCATCATCATCTAATGCAGAGTTACAGTAAAAGCCGACTTGATACCTTTTTCTTCATGTGTGCTCTCTACTGACGCGGTGGGATAGCCAGGTGCCTCGCTGGGTAGGATAAAGGTAGCCCCACGTGAATACGCGTTGTGCATGGTCCGAGCTCGATTGGTGAAGGTCGCGACTACTGGATGCGCGAGCAAACAGCATTACAAGCCCAAAGCTCAACCATGAGCAGTCTTGTAGCATCCGCATATCTCCTCTCAAAACACTCGTCACTCACACACCTATGACAAAGTCCTAAATCATCGCGAACACGAACCTTGACACTGGCCTAGTGGGGCCCCTCAGCGCCTCCGTCCCGGCATGGACCATTCGACCCTCGTCTTCGCGTCCGTCTTCCCGGTTCTCTCCTTCTCGCATAGCACACCGACGCCGGTTGCGACACCAGATCTGGGTCACATAGCGCCAGGTACCTCGTTTGGGAGTCCATATGCTCTGAGGAATGCTGAGAGCCGAGCACCAGCACAAGCACAGGGACAGGGACAACACAGAGCAGTCAAGCGCAACATAGCATGGAGCTGCGCGACACGATTTCTGAGTTTGCCAAAAGACATCAACTGCACTCCGAGCATACAGAAGAGTAGAGAGGTCGAAGAGGCGCTGAGCTTTCTGTTGAATGGAGAGGGTAAGAGTGATGATGCAAAGGAAGAGACTCTCGTTGAGTGGTATACAAACGAGTGCAGGCTACACTTTGCAAATCATGTTCGGCCAGTGCTAGAAGAGCTGTGGAGGGACGAGGTTGAGCTCGGGCGGTCCTGGGACATTCTTGACGAAACGCAGTCTATCCTCGAGCAGGTGCAGAACGCGTATCTCCAACCCTTCACTGAGCACTTGCTGCCCCTTATACAGCAGAACGCCAGTAATACGACCCTTCGGCCGAGTAGACCTACACAGATCGCCAACTCGGATGCTGCGAGTGCGGCGAATTGGAAGTTCCGCCGGGATATACAAGCTGTCTTTGCACACTGTCTGCCACTACAACGATATGGGAAGACACTGAGCTATGTTCTTTACGATGCAGGATGCCGGCTGTTTCGCATATACACCCGGAACGACGGTATGCAGCCGACTGCCACACCTGAAAATACGCAGGAGTTCAGGAAGCGGATGATCATGCTGCTACAGAGTCTGGAGCGCGTTGGGCTCGGTGGAGATAGCGCACAGAAGGCCTTTGCGCATGCGATGAACAAGCTGTTTGACTCCTTCATTACAAGCCATTACTTGAAGGTAGATTGGTACTCCAAGAAGTCTATCGTGCCGCAGCTAAGATTGTGGGTTCAAGATGGCTTCTGTCCACTTGTCGAACTGGTATTGGAATGTCTGCGGTGCGAGCAGAGTAGTATACAACCCACCGAATTGACCTCATGGCAAGAGATGGCGCTGGGTAGGCTGGGGCGAGCAAGAGTCGACAACTTGTTTGATTTTGTCATCAACTGGGACAAGAGTTTGGGTGCCATTCTGGACATCAAAGAGTATCTACGAGTTTCGAACGCAAAGCAGCATCTTACTTCGAGCTTTTCCCAGCAAGTATCGAGACGACTATTACATCCTGGGGCTACGACGACTTACATACTGAATGTCTACATATCCATTATCCGGTCATTCCACGAGCTAGAACCAAAGGGCGTGCTGTTAGAGCGCGTAGCTAGACCAATCAGGCGGTATCTGAAGGAGCGTGAAGATACAGCACGGATCATCATATCAAGTCTACTTACTGATCTCAGCGATGAGACGGGCAGTAAATTTTTGTCGAACAGCGAGCTCTCATACAAAATTGCGAGCGAAATGGGAAAGCCGTTCGCAAACTATGGGCAGGATGTCGACGAGGAGCTCAACTGGAATGACATGAACTGGCAGCCGCTCCCACAAGACGCATCACCAGACTACAAAAAGTCAAAGATTGAGGATGTCATATGGTACTTGCTAACACTTTGGGAGCGAGAGGATTTTATCAATGAACTGAAGAATATATACGGAGAACACTTGCTTAGATGTCAAGACCCTGAGTACGAGAAGGAAATCCGACTTTTGGAGCTCATCAAAGTGCGGCTGGGTGACGACAAGCTACAGGCTTGTGAAGTCATGCTGCGAGACGTTTTGGAATCGAAACGCATCAACAGTTCCATCCGCACGACAATCAGTGTGCCAACTGCAGCATCACTTGTCACGCCAGACCATCGTAGCATAGAGCCTCGAACGCCAAATGGCCGACATCCGCAAACGCCTCAACCTAGAAGGAAAACACGATCAACTCGAAACACCACCCCTTCTATCTCTAGTGCCGCAACACCTCCTGGTCCCACGCTCAACGCACAGATTTTATCATCGTTCTTCTGGCCCCAGCTTCGTGACGACACATTCCGCGTACCTGCGCAGATTGATGCACTACAGAAGGAATACGAGTCACGTTTCGAGCGTATCAAGGGAATGCGCAAACTACGGTGGATGAATGCCTTGGGCGACGGTTCCATAACACTCACATTTGATGACCGTACTGAAGACTTTGATCACCTTACACCCTGGCAAGTTAGTGTAATCTATGCCTTCCAACCTCAGCCCGACAAAGAAACAAAACATGCAGACAAAGGCGGTGAGGGTGTAACACGCACTGTGTCTCAACTGGAGGAGATGTTGGAGATGGACGAAAGCCTTGTGCAGCAAGCCCTCTCATTCTGGGTGGGCAAATCCGTGCTTCGCTTCCACGCTCCGTCCACATATTCCATCATCGAGTCCCTCCCTAAACCCACATCTAAGACTGGCGCGCACGATGCCGACGCTGCAGCTGCAGCAGAAGAACTAGCGACCATCCAAGCCAACGCCACAAACAACACCGTCAAGTCGCAAAGCGAGATGCTAGAGGAGAAGAAGGATGTCTACACGGCTTTCATACTGGGTATGCTGACAAATCAGGGCAACATGAATGTGGCCCGCATAGCCATGATGATGCGAATGATGGTTCAAGGCGGATTCCCATTCGGACCTGAAGAAGTGAAGACGCTATTGGGCGAATTAGAAGTTGACGGCAAGGTTGTTGGCATGGGTGGTGATGTCTGGAGCGTCAGAAAATGAGGCATTCTTGGTAGGTGTGCTACCGTAGTATAAAACTCTAAATAAGCGCACGACTTACACATCATCAGTGACGCACGCCTCACCGCCTCGGACTACTTGCTATAAACATACGTTACACACAAACATGGCGTTCTCTACCATTGGACAATGAAGCTTCGTTGCCCGTCTATCTCCGCCTCAGCAAATCTCGCTGTACAACGTGGCCAGTAGACTCGGGGAAACTACCTTGGTACCACAAAGATCTACGGATAAGTTTGTAGATGAGACTGTACTATGGCTACACGACTCCTAGCTTCACTCATCGTGCATCAGACATTACACGTCCTATGCGAACAGCCTAGCGGCGTGTATAGCATGATGCGTTGTCGTGTAACAGACGGATAGAAGCCTCTTGAATGTGGTGGCACTAGTGTATTATTATTATTATTGTACGGTACTGTGCAGCCCATCTGAGACAAGCACTGAAGGTCGTGATGGACGGCGATTACTCAATGCAAACTCATATAATAGATAAATGGCTTCGCGTAAGCATGCATCGATAAATCTCGGAATCTTTCATATCCGGCATAAGACATTTGCCTGCCGTGCCGCATACGTACCCAGTAGACGCGGATGCGGATAGGAGGCGCAGTGCAGTTGGAGCTGCAGTAGCGTGTATACACGGGATCGATAAGCGAGGAATGTATCCATTGCTCTGTGCTTTTCGTGCCGGATGCATCGAGGCGCCCTTGCATAATCTATATGCAAGTTGAATCACACTTCTTGGAAGACACATTGGTCGGAATGCATGTAGAGAAGGAAGAAGGACGGCAGATGACCTGCTAGCGGGTGTGGGGGTGATATCCAAGAGATGTAAAGCGGTTATGATCGGTGGGAGGAAGAACAAAGTTAAGTAATGAGCCCTCTTTCCCTTACTCAATGACAAGCAATCTCTCTGTAACATCAAGAGCGCCCTCAAAATTACCGCTGATGGCATAGATGCTCTGCATTGCAAACGCCGCATCCGTGCTGAAATCCTCGTACCCCCAATTCCCATCCTGGCACTGATCTTCTGCCTCCTGTCTAACCTTGTCACTTAGCGCACAGCACCTTTCATATGCTGGAAGTGCTAGCGCGACAAGACCCAGGCTATGCCACATCCTTCCCACATTGTACTCCGCCTCTTGGTGATGGATGGCATGCGGGCTTTTGGTACGGAGATCGTAGTATCTATACACAAACGATAGACCCTGTTGAATCTGGTATTGCCGATTCTCGGAGAGCCGTTTCATAGCGTGCTGAATATACGCAACGCCAATACTCAGATTCAATACTGGATCTTCCGGTGAGATGGTGAAGGCACGGAAATAATAATTCAGTGCGGCCACATAACTACCACCGCACATCAAGACGTGCCCATACAGTGCGAAGAGTGCGGGATCATGGTCTTTGACCCGGTCGACGTCTTCGACGTTGATGTTGTTTCTGAAGCCTCCTTTGCTGTTCTTTGCATCGCGGAAATTGTACGCGGTGCGTTGCGCTGGGGTAAGAAGCGCGTAGTCGATAGTCTTGATGTAGCGCATAAGCACTTTGTACGCTGGGCCAGTCGCGAATCCTTCGGGGAAGGAACACAGACGGTTGACGGCACCATAAAGACGAAAGAGGTCTGTTCCGAAGGGGTACTCTTTTAGGAACCAGCGCGTTGCAACAGATGCCTGGCGTGAGTTATCTACAGCCAGAGCGCAAGTGAGGCGACATAACTGTAGTTGTTGGTGATAGGTTTGGGAACGATGGAAGATGTTGGCCTGAGTGGCAATATCAAGTGTAGCAAAACACTGTTCTTCATCCCCTTCGCTAGCGAGCAGGATAGCATAGCGACAGAACGCATCACACCATTTGTCGAAGTGTATACCCCAGAAATCAACTGGAGCTGAGTCTGGTCGCTCTCGTAGCTCAGGATTTGTTTCGCCGTCCTCGACATTATTCGCCACCACAGCAAGTACCATCAGTGAAGACTCTTTCCATAGATCGCCGCCCGTAACGCGTCGGAAGTAAGTCATCAAGTCTTCCTTTCGGTTCGAGAAGAACAAATCAAACGTAGAAAACTCTTCAATGAGCTCCCGAGTGATGGACAACACTTCCTGTACGGCATCATCGTCTCCTTCCTCTGCTGGTTCCCAAATCTCATCTAGTCGCTTGAAACTAGAGACGATTTCCCGATGCTGAGCTCGAGCGGCTTTAAGGTCGTCAGCATAGTCGGTTGCCAGTCTCTGAAGCTTGTTACGGAACATTCTGTTGTTGATCGCTCGATATGGTACGTCAGTACCCTCGAGTGTAGTTCGTCTCGGTTCGATATCAGGAAGCTGCTCAGCATCTTCGTCACGGACAGCCAAGAAAGCCTGGACTTTGGGCGCCTTCTCTCTTTTCGTGCGGAAAAACCCCTTCTTAGGGCGTTCGGTCGGGGCGATAAGTGGAGGAAGTTCCTTGTTGCGGTTCTCGTCTGCAGAATCCTCGTCTTCGCCGGTCTGCCCGGTAGCCTTTTGCATCCTCTTCCTGTTCCTCCGGACTGTGCTCTTTCGAACACCATATCTACCACGAGCTTGCCTTCTCTGATTATAGTAGTATACCCTGAGCTCATCATATGCCTGAAACCCTAAATTTTTGAGCTTGTGACCGTACTTGTCGCGGTAAATGGTCTCAGCACGCTGACCAGCTTCCTGCCACATGCCCTGGTCTTCAAAGAATTTCGCAAGGACAGCGAGATCATCATAGTTCTCCGCGGGCCACCTCTTCAGGATGGGGATGACCTCTGCCGCCCTTTCAGTCCTCCCTAGATTCTTGAAGCATGTGTGCAGGCCAATGTAGCTCTGCAGGTTGAATTCGTTCGATTTTTTGTCGAACAGAGGCTCGTAGAAACGCAGCGCATGTTTATCGTTGCCTGTAGCGTGAAGGGCGTCGCCAATTATACGGAAAAGATCTTCATAGTCCCAGATCAATGCCTCAGGACCATGGTTGTCTGGCTCTAACATCTCAAGGTGGCGCTAGATGTTTATCAGTGATGTCCGGAGTATAGTACGTGTTTGGGGCTTACCATAGCTTCTTCAAAGTCGTCCTTGCTCCTGCGCAACCGAAACAAGCCTAATTTCACTCTGATTTCCAACGGCAGAGTTGAGCCATATGCAGCATCCTGCGATTTTCGAACAAAGGGAGGCACAGTGACGCGTCTCGGTTCATCTTCGATATCGAACTCGCAGTCGTCTTCGAGTTTATCCCAGAATGTCTCAGAGCGCCTACCCTGCTTCCACCGGGCAAGCTCCTTCAGTCGTGTGATGCCTGTTTCATAGCTACCTGCTCGGTCTAAAAGATCAAGGTAGATGTTGATTAGCTCCCAATCGAGCTCATTATTGACTGGATCTCGGTCAGGCTGTGTGAATACATCAATGGCCTCTTCGAAGCTATTCAGCAGCTTGTTGAGGTGTATTCTAGTCTGTTTCGGAGAGGCAGTACCCATCATTGCCATGATCTTCAGTACACTTGTATCAGGGTCTTCTCCTTGCTCCTTGCGCGTTTTGAGCATCTTGAGACCGAGCGCTACGCATTTGGACGAGCGACCTAGTTGTGCCTCGATCTCGAGCTTGTGACTACGAGCTTCATAATCGTTGTTGAGCAAGATGATCTCGTTTAGACACGGAAGAATGGCAGCCGACTTGTTCTCATCCGTAAATTGTGGATGTTTTTCAGGATCGAGCTGTTGTATACGCTCAATGATATACTGCCAGAGACCAGGATCACGCTTGGTTGGTGCACCGGCCAGTAGTACAGCCAATGAGTCCTCCTCCCGACCCATCTCGGTGTAGATCTCGGATGCGATGTTGTAAGCATCAAAAATCTCCGGGTTAAGCTGAATAGCCTGCTGGGCGAACAAAAGCGCCGCTTCGTAATCTTTTGCGATGAACTTGGCGTTAGCCTGTTGCTGCAACGACTTCCATTCTGCGCCTGGGTCGGCAACAGGTCGAGGACCTCTAGGACCTTTCTCCCTTCCAGGCTTGCCTCGCTTCTTTCTGGGGGTTGGCCTAGCACCATTATTGCCGCCTCGGCCACCACGGCCTCTAGTCGAAGGCCGACCTCGTTTCCCACCACGTCGGCCTCTGGTAGGTATGATATTGGGTGTGACTGCAGCTTGGAGTGTACCTCTGCTTCTGCTCTTCCCTCGCTTGTATTTCGTTCGCTCTTCAATATCCTCAAATTCGACACCTAGCTCCATCTCATCCGGGTCGCCTTCGTCTTCTTCTGCGTCTTCTGATTCGTAGTCTGCATCGACCTCTGAATCATCCTTGTTCTCGTATCGAGATAGCTCTTCATCCTCCTCCATGGCACGCCGCCAATCATCCTGATCAGAATCTGAACTATCGAAGTCGCGGTCGTAGCGCGAATCCCGGAATCCGGTCGCATTGGTAAAGTCATCATCATCCTCTTGTCCGGGATTTGCTGGAATAAACCCCTCAAAGACCACCGGCCCACTAGTAGCATAAGCTCTATTGAACGGATCATGGAACCCGCCGCTGGTGAAAGGAGGGGGCTCTTCCTCATCTAGATCCTCTACAGCGCTGAGTGGAATAAGAGGTATGAAAGGATTACGGGCCGGCGGCTGATGATGATGAAGCGGATGCTGGAATGCAGAGGGTTGTGGGTAAATCTCCTGGGGAGAAAATCCTGCATTTGGCGGGAATTGTACGGGGTATTGTTGCCTGTCATGCTGTACATGTGGTTGCATCAAGCTTGGTGCAGCAGCTCCGAAGGTACCTGCAACAGGTAAGAAGCGTCTATTGCTCGATGACTGCCCCGGCGGCCATTGCTGCCCATAGTATCCACCATTAGGGTTCATTATGGGCTTGATTGTCTTGCACTTGTGTTAGTTCAGGCGTGTTAGTGATCAATCATTGTGGTATATAGTACCGAGAAAATGGTGGTGGTGATGGAAGCTTGGTGGCAGGGATGTGGCCGTTGCAAAGCCTGGCGCACGTCCTTCGCGCTAGGTAGCACCTGGCGTGCATCTCGGCAATATCCAGGTACCCGACACTCGAGGCTCTTTAGCAGCTGAACCCTCCTTAAATCTTGTTTTTGGAAGCGGCCTTCGTAAACGTTTCAGGTAACATGCCGACTGTATCTAGGATAGATGCCGACCTAGAATCTTGAAAGAGCCTGTTTATTGTCTTGTTAACACCGTCGTGACTGCACTTCTGGATAGTCCTATCACCTGCATCAACCCATCTAGAAGCATATACCTCATTACCCGTGCGTCTTGCGGCTGTTATTTCCAGGTTAATCACGACTATGTTACCGGAACATTTCGTCATCAACCTGTAATATGTTTCACCATATCCGCTCTCAACATACCAAAACATGACACAGCCGCCAAGTCACCTCAGCACCATAGAGAATACAGCGACCAAACAAGGTCATATGCAGAATCACAGCAAAGATTAGCGAGGAGGAACAAGAAGCAGTGGAATTGGGTATGGAGCTCAAGGTGCTGCCGTGGTTTGGAGCAAGAGATGGAGCCGTGCAAGTCGAAGATAGTAGTTCCAGATGGTTTCTCGGAGGCAGAGGAATAGAGAGCTATGAGTGTTGGTAACAGGGCAACCAGAGCCAGAGATGGGAAAGGAGTATAACGCAAATGTTAGTGTATAATGACGCATGCTTTGTCAGGGTATAGTACAATGGCCCTCAATGGCCTCCTGGAATCCGAGAGATGTTTCCAAGCCAGTGCACCCAAAACGCCGTTTATGCAAATCTGACATGCGATCAGACGTTGTTGTCCCCCTCGCCCATGCCAACCATCTCGTATTCACCAGCGCCGTCTCTCCCCCTGCCTCTGCCTCTTCCCCTAGACTCTCCGCCCTCGTCCTCTGCGACTGGTTGTGATGGCGCAGGCTTCTTGCTGCCGAAATTGATCGGTCTCAGTTCACGCCACTGGCATGCCCAAACGCCCAGTGAAGCCATAATAGTCGCGCTGCATAGCTGCAGCACCCACCAGAACAGGTTGGCGGGTATCGCGTGCGAATATAGGGAGGTGACGATCAAGTGGATAAAGTGTACAGTCAGGGCGAAGTCGAGAACGAGTTTCGAGCGGGCGATGAGAAGCAGTATGAAGATGGCACTGTAGCGTGTTAGATGGTTGCATGGCTTGGACCAGCGTGTCGTAGCACTTACCAGGCAAGGCTGTTCAGCACCCAGACCAGACCCAGCGTCCATCCGATTGTGGTATCGCCGCGGAGGCTTTGCCAGCTGAACAAGAGATCGGTGCTGACCTCGTTGCCCGCTACCAGCGCGGTGAAGACAATAAGGATGCCGGCGCATGCATAGTATGCAAGTTGCAGGAGGACGATCTGGGAGAGGATGCGGGTGGGGGAGAGATCCGCAAGTGCGCCAGGTCGTGGAGGGCGGCGTCGGCGTGGCATCAATACGCAGGCGATGCGCTATGACATGAGCACAAGGGGGAGATGTAGGGTTGAGTTATCGGAGGTGCAAGGTTGCCTGCTGCTTCACAGGTCCCCCGTAACGGTTCGGCGAAACGTGGGCACTCAGCGCCGATGTCATAGCTTTTGGGCCCGCCAAGCACGCATTCGAGATGATTGCGCTGTTGGACATGCTCCTGTCGACAATCCTACCCAAGTCTACATAATCCGACCTCAGACATCCCCCTACTGACGCACACAGCCGCCCCGAACAGCCTCGTCTGACATCCGCCTCCCGTGCGATTGACCCCCGCGCCAGGCTCGACAGTCGCCTCCACCTCCGCATCTTCTCCGCAGCCTCGAAAATCATAGCCATGGGTTGGTTCGGCTCAAGCTCAAAGGACGACGGGGGTGTCAAGAAGACAGACGGCGGCGCATTCGAGTCGCCGTCACGTTCCAACCGGAAGCAATGCTACGCAGCACGCGATGCCTTTTTCGAATGTCTCGACAAGAACAACATTTTGGATAGCATAAACTCAAAGGCCGGCAGAGACAAAGCGGCAAGCTTCTGCGCATCCTTTGATCAGGAGTTCGAGAAGAACTGCGCACACAGCTGGGTACGCTGCATTCCTACACGGCAACAGCAGTGCACTAACAGTCTGCAGGTCGAATACTTCAAGAAGCAACGAGTTGTAAACTACCAAAGAGAACAGACGATCAAAAAGATCGAGATGCAAGGCGGGGAAATTACAGCGCCGCAACTACCACTACCGGGCCAGAACAAATAGATGAAGCATGGCCAAACAGTCCTAATAACGCCGCTCACGACCAATGTACTATATGTATACTACTCTCATAGCGCTCGGAAAAAAGCGTTTGCAGCTGCCACACACAAAGGCCTCCCCTGCACTCCTAGACGTTCTACACTAAATAGGATATGTCACCCACACGCTATGCCTTTGAATCCCATGCAAGACATTGCGTCGTTTACCTCCGACATCTAGAACAAATAATCGTGCATGAACCTCACACGCTCGACGCGGAGCTGTAACCCGAACCAACCATCTAGCACACTACATTACTCAAATTGTGACTAAGCTCGCATAATGTCGTCACTGTGTCTTGGGAACGCCGACCGATGTAGCCTAGGTATCCGAGGCGTCGAGCCGCGCCTGTCAAGTCTACTCCTTGCATCAAGGGGGTGTTCATCGCATAGACGCAACGACGAATCGGGGAGTCGCGGGGCCTAGCTTGTCCGTGCAAGCCTACGCGCGGGAGTTGTATCGACATGCAGAATCGTAGCGTGAGTAGGGAGACCAGGCCGCGTCTTGGCATGCTGTCAAGTGTTGTCTACTTTTGTTTGTCACCATACCTCGAAACGCATGTGGACGTTTGTCGGCAGTTTCCTTTTGCCCGAGTCTTGTTGCTGACAGCAGAAACTCTGCTGTATAGGGGGCACGTGCGAGTCGTCAACTCTGTTTCATACCTACCCCTCATCAGCACAAGAGCCTGATCACCACGAGTATACATCAGCATCGACACGTCAAGCCCAAAATCCTCCATGCACAGAACTAGCAAAGTGCAAGGGCATGACAAATAACTGACCACAAGACAGCGTGTTACCCAATATTGTTGATTAAAACTGATTGGCTACTAAAACGTGCAGGTTTTAGCCGCATAATCGAGCGGCAGTAGCAGCAGTACGCCACCTGGTTCGAGTCCTCGGGTCGCCGAGATCTGAGCTTTGTCTCGGTTATCTGTGCATACAGAGAACCCCCACCCCACCATTCCAAGACTTCATCCGAGTCAAGTGGCTTGTTTTACCCCTCCATTGGGTTGGCGTGTCTCGGAAGGATCCTGCCGTCATGTGTACGTGAGAGAGAGAGAGAGAGAGAGAGAGAGAGAGAGAGAGAGAGAGAGAGTGTGTGTGTGTGTGTGTGTGCGTGTCGGTTCGTGTGCTTCGTGACCATATCCCATGGTATCCAAAATTCGATAGCAGTTTTGCATTGCTGTGAGTCGGTTTACTTTTACCATCGGCGTCGTCGCCGACAATGTCTGTCACCACTTGGTCGGCCAAATAGTCGCAGGATCGAACTCGCGCCTAAAAATCTCCACATCGGACGCGCATCCTTTGCTCGGCGACCCAACCATACTACTGTCGATAGCAAACACGATATCCTGGAAAGCGCCATGGAACTCCTCCTCTTCGAAGAGTAGTTTTCTCCACATCCGCGCTACCTCCTGTGCTGGGTTGCGAAATATAGGCCCTAAGCCAAACGCCCCCAGCACTAAGTTCCTATGCCCGCAGTAGGATGCGATTCGCAGTACTGCCCGCATTTTCTCCTTCATGAGCTCCTTCTCTTGTGCGAACGAGTATTTGCATCCGCTCTCGTCGAGCTTGGGACGTCGCACCGGTGCAACCGATATCACAGGGAGAGATGCTATGTCTGTAAAGGTTGCGTAGTCTTGATCTGGGCCTGCTCGGAAAACGACTGCGGCCCGTTAGTGACGTGTGACTCGAGACGAGCGTCGCTGTTATCTCAACGTACAGACTTCAGGGGAATATATGCCGCCTGTCTGTGGTATGGGGTAGTAGTTTTCTTCTCGGCCCAATTGCGCGTTCCACGGCATCGTCAGAGCATGTACGAGATTGCTTCTCCGCGCGAAGCATTCTTCTGGTGCCATGAGCCCGGATTCCCAGTCCCCTCCAGCGCGTTTCTCGTTCGCTACGTTGATCACTGGAATCCGCTTGCACTCTGAATCTGCGTTGACAGCGCTTTGATACCAGCCCAAAGCGTAGTTCACTGGGTCACCTTCCATGACTGCTACTCTTGTGCGTTGTGATGATCGTTTGTCCACGTTGATTCTTATTTGTGCTGAGTCGGGGTATAGATATGAGGTTTTGGAGTCTCGAATGTAGTGTTTCCAGATGTGTGGCATCCATACTCGTTTTGCTTCGGCTGCTATCTCTGATGGCTTGGGTCTTGATGGCGGCATGGTAATGAAATACTGTGAATAGCTTTTGATCTGAATTCTTGTACGATAATACGGAGAGTGAGGGTATGTATAGTACCAGCGTGAAACGGCTTCGAAGCAAGAAGAGGTAGGGAGAAACGACGACAAGTCCGTGACCCTACTGGTAAGAGGGTAGGATATCACTTGAGCAATTACTCAGGAGCGTGTGATAACGCAGCTAAATAATGGCTCCAGATCCAGCCGGAGACTAAGCTGGCGCATTTCCGCTACGCCAGTTACCAAAACGGTAGTCGTCTGCGGGAATCGAGCCCTCCCCTGTTGGATGCAGTCATCGCGGGTGACATCTACACCAGCCGTAGCGCAGACCTGCAGGAAGATGGGACATGAGTCGTATACCCAGGCAATTTAGGGTAGGCACAGTGGCCGATGGCCGGTAGCAGCCGCGCCTTGTGATCGAAAAACCCATCCTGGTCCTGGGGGCGATGTTGTGCGCCCGCGCAGCTGCCAGGTACCTTGAAGCCACTAAATGCCGTGTCGGGTTTCTGGGAGTTGTTGGAACAGGGATGTGTGACTGGATCGATCGTCCAGACCTTGAAGCGATCTGCATAGAGTTAAAAGCGGGTTAGAAAGATCTGGCGGCGTTGAGCAAGCCGATGATGACAGCTGCTAACCAAGATCCTGCACGATATAGCGGCGCAGTGATAGCGTCGGCACTAAGATCTCAGATGCAGGGTAACTGTACTTTGCTCGAGTGCTGGCGTTCTACGAGGCGTCTTTCTCACCGCCAGGACATGTTACACGAAAACGTCCAGTAACAAACAAGTCTGCCGCTCCTATGACGGGTGCATGCTTCCAGCATCTCGGCGTACGATGAGAGTTGTACAAACGGCCGTCTCGCTTGGTGGGGCGTGTCTTGGTGTGCTGACTGGGGGCGGAGTAGAAGAGGAAGCTGGCCCGTCCAATGATGGTGAAGAAGGTCACTCAGGAGAAACACGACGGCACCAGGCTCCAAAGTCCATCGGCGCTATGCTCATGGGTCGCAAATCTCGTGCACCTTCATGGTCGGTCCTTGGAGCACACAGTGTTTCAGCCATGGCTGAAGTATCACAGTCACGATTAACGAGCCACAAGAACGGTACGGGCGAGGCCCGCCAGATCCTAGCGCGTGGTCAAAGCGTCTGTACTTTTTTTCCCAGCCCTAAAGGTTTCATGGACAGCATACCGAGAGAGGCAGCTGTTACTACGCTACATAGCACACCGCACATTTCCTACTGGCTAATCGAAATTGGCCGACGCGTAGATGGGTTGGCTCCTGCCTGTTCAAAGGAGTGTTATCCGCCCCCAGCACTTACTTCGAAACCGGGGAACCGCTCTGCCTCGCGCATATGCGCCGTCACTATGTCGTCCTCGCTGCAGTTCAACCTTCTGCCCAAGTAATATTGCTGAGCTACTGAGGCCATCCCCACAATCAATCTCCCCTCAACGGACTCCACAGGACAATGAGGTGCTGACGATAAACGGCTACGTGCGGACAGTGCGCAAGCAAAAGCGTATTGCATTCGCTGCCATAGGAGATGGCTCGACCCTGCAGACAGTGCAGGCAGTGCTGCCCCCTCAACTAGCGGAAGGGTCAGTAGTCCACTTCCATATAATCTGTAAGTACTGACATGCTGTGCTATCAGTCTCTCGACTGGTGTTGCAGTGACAGTCACAGGAAAGTGGACACCCTCGCCAGGTCAAGGCCAGTCCCACGAACTTCAAGTCAACCAAGTGCAAATACTGGGCGAGAATGATGCTACAGTAAGTTGGTTTGAGGGAGCGTTGGAGTCGTCTCTGGGTTCTGATCTGTATTCCCACTGCAGGCCTACCCAATCCAAAAGAAATACCAAACGCCAGAATTTCTGCGCACCCTCCCGCATCTTCGAAGTAGACTGCCAATCAACTCTCTTCTGTTGCGGCTGAGGTCTCTAGTCACGGCGCAAGTGACCAACTACTTTGCGGAACATGACTTCGTCCAGTGCCATCCACCTATCATCACATCTTCCGACTGTGAGGGCGCCGGAGAGGTATTTACTGTTGCGCCTGAGGCACCATCGCCATCAGACGAATCCTCTTCCAACCAGATCAAGAAGCACGAAGACATGTTTTTCGGCTCTCCCAAATACCTTACCGTATCTAGCCAGCTTCATCTAGAGGCTTTGGCTCAATCAGTAAACAAGGTCTGGACGTTGTCCCCAACATTTCGAGCCGAAAAGAGTGATACGGCTCGTCATCTCAGCGAATTCTACATGCTGGAAGCAGAGCTAGCTTTTGTCGACGACGTCAATGTCGTCATGGACGTCGTGGAAGACATGTTACGTTCTGTTGCGTTGAAGTTACAGGAGTCAGTTGTGGGCCAAGAGCTCCTTGAGGCAAGGGCACGAGACCAGGATCAAGAAAGCACATCCGTGTCGCACGCTATCCTCGCACAACGGTGGCAAGGGCTGGCAAAAGGTCCATGGCCTCGAATCTCATACGCGGCCGCGATACAACACCTCAAAGACGCAGTGGCCCAAGGCAAAGTGGAATTCGAATATGCACCCGGTCATGAAGACGGCCTACAAACCGAGCACGAACGATTTCTGGCTGAGAGCTTGGGACGCAGTGGACCCATATTCGTCACTGACTACCCACGCAATATCAAGCCTTTCTACATGGCGCCGTCAAATGACGCGACAGCTGATGAACCGACTGGACCGACAGTCGCATGCTTCGATCTACTTGTACCTGAGATTTGTGAACTGGTGGGAGGCTCTATGCGTGAGCACCGACTAGCAGAACTCCTAAAATCCATGGACGAACAGGGCCTCCGACGAGCGTCGGATGACTCTACCGACGCACCAGACGGCTCCTTGCAGTGGTACGTGGACCTCCGACGATACGGCAGTGTACCGCATGGAGGCTTTGGTCTCGGATTCGATCGACTCCTGTGCTACCTCGCTGGTGTGCCTAATATCAGGGACGTAGTCAGCTTCCCCAGGTGGCACAAACGTTGCGACTGCTGATGCGCAAAACAAAATATAAGGAGCTCCGGTGTCCCGGATCACGGCATCGCCAGCTGTTCGCGGACGTGTTGCCTCGTAACGTGCCATGGCAGATGGACTGGATAGCATTGCTAGTTGCAGGTTGCGAAAACCGCGCGTTCATTGTACTTGTGCGATGGACAAATTGCTGAACGATAGCAGTTGACGATAGTCGAAAATGGATATAGTAACCTCGGACCAGTCGAAATTGATTGTGTCGGAGGCGCCCGCAGATGTCTACAGTGATACGTGTAGGTGTGCCCTGCCATCAGTTCAGCGTCGACTAGCGATATAAGCTTGTTGTTTGTTCATTTGCTAGACACTGTGCTAGGAGCACTTAGCGAGCAGGAGCTCGGCACCGGGCTTGAGCGGACATGCACTATGCAAACTATTCCAAGATCGGGACATTGTTCGGCATGCAATTCTGGATGCGCTAGCTCAAACCCGGCGTCTCTGCGGGGTATCGTGAGTGAAGTCAGGCTTTGCGTACAAGCAAGCGTGTGGCGACAGGACACAGAAGTGTGGCGGCCGGTGTGTGTGTGCGGGCGGAGATGATCTGATAAGATATAGCTGAGTCCAACTATCTCCCCTCCCGCGTCCGAGACACCTTGGCTGAGTCTAGCTATCGCATTGATGATGTACTTGATCTCCGCGGGCACCTGTCAGCCATCGTTGCGCATATGAAGGTTCGTCGCAAGTGGCCAACTGTGGCCAGCTTGCAAAAGACATCACGATGCATAATTCGCCAGCAGATGAGCTGGCACGCGCGTGTGTAGGTTTGCCGTGCAGGCTCCGGCATCGCTGTTGGTGGCATGGGTTCGTTGAGCGTAGATGCGAGAGAGAGTACCTAGTCGCCGGATTTTAGGTCTGACGTCTCGGCGTTCGGCTGAAGTCATCTCGCGCTTCCGTTAGTTGCAAACAAAAGTAACAACTTCAATTTCGTACCATTGCCCACTCACTTTGCCCGCCCCTCTTGCGACGACTTCCGAAGCTACCATATCTCGCCCAAAAACAAATACCACCATAGTCGCAAATCTGGAATCCGCGGCGCCAGTGACAGGCCGACTTATGGCCCCCAATGATCGGCCATCAGTTCCTATCGAAGAAGAACACGAGTACAGCTCCATTGCACCACCACACATGGGATACACCCGTCGCTGACCTGCGCGCCAGTTATGAAGCGCTCCCGCCAAACTTCTCCCTCACGGCGAATATGCTTGCAGGCGCATTTGCGGGCGTCGCCGTACGTCCCCGACGTCGCCGCCATGTACACATGTCCACTGACTTGACGACAGGAACACTCGGTGATGTACCCGGTCGATCTACTCAAGGTGCGCAGCTTTTCATCAAGCTCTTCATCCACGGCCGACAGTGCGCTGACTTGGGGCAGACCAGGATGCAGATTGTCAACCCGTCGCCGAGCGCCATGTATAGCGGCATCTCCAACGCCATGGTCACTATATCGCGAGCAGAGGGCTTCTGGTCATTATGGAGGGGGTTGTCGAGTGTGGTAATGGGTGCAGGTAGGCAACGTTGTGTGCAGAGTTGGGGGTCAGACCGAACTGACAGCGTGCAGGTCCCGCCCATGCCGTCTATTTTGCATCGTACGAAGCCACCAAGCACGCCCTCGGGGGCAACGAGGGAGAGAGCCACGAGCATCATCCCCTTGCGGCAGGTGCACACAACCACTACGACGTACAATCGGGGGCAGTTACTGACTATCAACAGCTGCCAGTGGCGCTGCGGCCACCATCTCCAGCGACGCGCTGATGAACCCCTTTGACGGTAAGATGCGCATCACGGCTTCGCTCCGCGCCTACTGAACCTCGCAGTCATAAAGCAGCGCATGCAAATGCACGGTTCCGTCTACAAATCTGTGCCTCAATGCGCCCGAGAGGTTCTCCGCACCGAGGGAGTTGGCGCCTTCTACGTCTCGTACCCCACCACACTGTGTATGACGGTGCCATTCACCGCGCTGCAATTCATGGCGTACGAATCCATGTCAAAGGTCATGAACCCG
The DNA here is from genome assembly GCF_042100115.1 of Alternaria dauci. Classification (NCBI taxonomy): domain Eukaryota; kingdom Fungi; phylum Ascomycota; class Dothideomycetes; order Pleosporales; family Pleosporaceae; genus Alternaria; species Alternaria dauci. The sequence goes on from NC_091272.1 coordinate 1,732,625, forward strand.
ACCGGCCGTTACGATCCCTACACGCACTGCTTCGCCGGAGGAATCGCCGGAGGGTTTGCAGCGGGGCTCACAACTCCGCTCGATGTCATCAAGACGCTATTACAAACACGCGGAAATGCTAGAGACGCAGAGCTAAAGAACGTCTCTGGTCTTTTCCAGGCAGCGAAGATAATCCATCAAAGGGAAGGATATAGAGGATACTTCCGTGGTCTGAAGCCCCGAATTATCACCACCATGCCAAGCACTGCGATTTGCTGGTGAGTCCTCGTCTGCACACAACCAGCTTGTAACCATCTGACAGTACCTAGGTCTGCATATGAAATGGCAAAGGCTTTCTTCATTCGGAGGAGCACCAACTCTTCCACTGCCATATAGGGAGACGACGATTTGACTGATCCTTTTTTGAACCGTTACGAGAGCTCTCCAATGCTACGCACAATATACGCATAATCAACGGAACGATATACGCGCAGTGTCGCGGAGAGCAGCGACCATGGCAGTACTGGGCATTCAAGGCTAGGTCTAGCATTTTGTGTTGCGTGGGCAGAGGAGAAAGCTGTGTCGCGACGCTTCTCCATTGCCATTGTATAGTCATAGAGGCTGTCCAGGAAGCTCATCTGGCGGCGTACTGGATGCTTGGTTATGCGAGCACATGATGGCATGCGCGTACTTGTACCATAGAGAAAATTCAGTATCGGCGTCGCTCAAGACCCGTCAGCATTTCCGCTATGCTATCCAGTCCAGTCCAGTCCAGGTGCGTAATCGATAACAGCGATCCGAATAGCGGCCCCACCCATTTTAAACATACATCTTCCTCGTGCGAAACTGTGAAGATGCGGATGCTGAGTTGATGATACCATCCTGTGATCTGATGTGTTAGTGTGCGGCGTGGCTAGTTTGCGTGGATAATGCTGGAAGACAGTGCCTTCCATGGTCGCCGCTGCTCAGCCTTCGAGGTTGCGAAGCATCTGGGCCAGGATGCAACCCAGGGCTACGTCACACATCCGCGCGAACTAAGGCCGGCGCATGCAGCAAACCAGTCTACAAACACGAGCCCAAGACTTAACGCGAGACTCTTATTCCCGTCTTCACAGCACGAATTGGGCGCACGGTATACATGTTTTCTGCTATGCGCGCAAACACGACGCAAAAGGCCTACGACGAGGCTTTTCTAGCCTGCTCGACCGCAGTATACTTTGAGGGCCAGGTCAGTGCCCAACCACCCGCCAAGGGTTGCACATGCTTGACAATACTGACAGAACGGCGTGTAGAGTAACGAGAAAGAGGCGTTGCGATCGTGGAAAACCGCCCTCGACCATATCTACTACCATAATGCTCGTCGCAACCCCTCCACGTACCGTCCTGCGTCCGAAACAGAGAAGGCCCTGATCGAATCGCTGCGCCAGTTGGAGCTACAATGCAAAGAGCGCGTGGATTTGCTGGAAGCTCTGGAGAAAAGTAGGAAGGAGTCAAAGGAGAGTCTTGCCTCACAGTCGTCAGACAACGATGCGCCAACACCACCTCCCCATGGCGTGCCCCTTTCGCAGAACGATGCAAGCGGAACTTCTCCATGGCTCGGAGGCGGATCTATACCACCCATAGAGTATACGGATCTTTCGCGACCGCCACCGTTACCATACCGTCCTGCTATGGCGCCACGAAAGAGCTCTGGTACTGGATCTATAGCAGACAACAGCTTGACACAGACTCGGAGCGCATCGACGTTTTCTCCGGGAACAGTGGGAGAGAAGGCGACGCGTACACCATCGCCGGAGAAGAGCGGCAGAATGCTACGAACGTTGAGACCTGGAAGGGAGAGCAAACCGTCTTCAGCCAAGTTACCTAGCTCGTTAAGAAGTCGCCCGGATGCTTCAAAGGCGGCGACTCAAGCATGGAGCGTCAAAGCTACAGCAGCCTCCAGCCGACCAGCATTGGCAACTAATTCATCGACCAATTCGATCACGCCCTCAGCTCGCTCGTCCATCGACAAGCCAGCTGTTGGAAGACCGAGTGCATATTGTTCCAAGTCAGAAGTACAGCAACCGCCCACACAAGCGCCCTTCTACTTCAGAGCTGGCGAAGGTTCTGCATCGACTGCGTACGCGGTACCACCACCCGGTGGCGAAATCAATACAGAGCCTGTCAAATCCCCAGCGCCTGAGCGAACAACGCCAACAATACCCCGCAAATCAGTCGGCTTGACCCAGATGCTTAGTTCGCAAGGGACCAGCACAGCTCTACCCTCATACCGGAAGGAATACCCAAAGCCCACCCCAGACCCTCGATCGCTCGCTGCGTCTGCAGCAGCGTATTCGTACGGCGACAACGGCGCTGAACGAGGTGGAGTCATTTGGGACCCCACAACAAGGAGACTAATTCCGAAACCTGCGAGTAGTTATTCCAAGGCCGGAAACAATTTGGAGCAAGAAGACTCGCCTGAGTCTATACCACTAGAAGAGGATGGAGAGTTGCTCAAGCAAAGGCCATCGCCAGTGCGGAAGGGTAGGGCTAGAGGAAACTCAATGCGCGCAGAGTTACCAGATACCCCAAGTACAGACAGCACTGAAGCAGACCAAGACTCAGAGGAAACGGATGAATGGAAGCAGCGGACAGAGGAGATCATGAAAAACTTACCACGAGGTGTTGATAAGGAAGCAGCGCGGCAGATTTTGAACGAAATTGTGATACAGGGAGATGAGGTACACTGGGATGACGTATCAGGACTTGAAGTTGCGAAATCAGCATTAAAAGAGACGGTGGTTTACCCGTTCTTGAGACCTGATTTGTTCATGGGTTTGCGAGAACCGGCACGCGGTATGCTGCTGTTTGGACCTCCAGGTACCGGAAAGACAATGTTGGCGAGGGCCGTGGCTACGGAGTCAAAGTCCACCTTTTTCGCGATTTCTGCAAGCAGTCTGACGTCGAAGTTTCTGGGCGAGTCTGAAAAGCTTGTTCGTGCGCTGTTCCAGCTTGCGAAGATGCTTGCACCATCGATCATTTTTGTTGACGAGATCGATTCGCTTCTTTCGTCGCGCTCAGGATCTGGTGAACACGAAGCGTCTCGACGCATCAAAACCGAGTTTCTCATCCAGTGGTCTGACCTACAAAAGGCAGCTGCCGGGAGTGCAGTCAACGACAAGGACAAAGAGAGAGGTGATGCCACCAGGGTGCTAGTGCTCGCGGCGACAAACCTGCCATGGGCAATCGATGAAGCAGCAAGACGAAGATTCGTAAGAAGACAATATATCCCACTCCCGGAAGATTGGGTCCGGAAGCAGCAAGTGAAGACGTTGTTGAGCCATCAGAAACATGAACTGAGTGACCACGATTTGGACTGTCTGGTCAAGCTCACTGAAGGTATGTGCTTTCATTTTATACTTAAAAATGGAAGGAATAATGCAGACAAAGATCTGATACTGATTTTGGTCTAGGCTTCTCAGGTTCTGACATCACTGCGCTCGCGAAAGACGCCGCTATGGGACCATTACGGTCACTGGGCGAGAAACTGCTGTCCATGACAATGGATCAAATACGGCCGATACGATTCCAGGACTTCATAGCGAGTCTGCAGACTATCAGGCCCTCGGTGAGTAAGCAAGGATTAAAGGAGTTTGAGGATTGGGCTACGCAATTTGGTGAGCGTGGAGGTTGAAGCACTAATTAGGGACTAGCAGCGCGCCTTTGCAACGAAGGAGTTATTTACATGATTGTATTCAGGCTACCAATATACCTGGATCGATCAGTCTGATTCCGCACTACATGTTTACCCCACCTTCCTGGGTTGTGGGTGGCTGCTTCCATGTGAATTATGCTCATGGCCTAGCGCCGTCTCAGCAAAACCTGAATATCCCACACACGACACCTTCTCTCACATTCACAGTATAGCATGGCACCACGTAAGAAGACAGAAGAGAAGCCGACAGCCAACGAAGCATCGGATCTGGTGTTGGAATACCTGCGTAAGTCACTCACCTTACCCTCCCATCCGAAAAGCTCTACAATCAGACTATGGCTTAGCTTCAACCACTAACCGGCCACAGGCAAGCAAAACCGCCCATACTCAGCTATCGATGTCTCCGCAAACTTGCACAACAAGGTCACCAAAGGTGTGTTTGCTGACAACGTACTACCCCGTAGCGCAACCATTGATCACGACGCAGCTTCCGCAGCGAAGATTCTGAAAGATCTCCATGAGCAAAAAGCGATCGAGGGACGAGCCGCTGGTGAGCCTTGTCAGTCTAACTTCCGGCTCAACTAGGTTGACATGTCTAGGCAAACAGATCGTCTATCATGCTCTCCAAGTAGGCTGCGCTCTTGGCTCTTCCTGTCAAAGTCTAACTTACACTCCTAGAACGTCGCTGAAGCATACACGACTGAACAACTGGCCGCCCTTGACGAAAGCATTCTCGATGTGCGCACGCGAACCACCTCTCTTCTCGCTAGTGCAAAGAATCTCCGCAGCTCACTCTCCAGCCTCAACTCCACACTCAGCACTGCGGAGCTCATCGCTAATGTCAGTGCTCTTGAGACGGAGAGGACGGAAATCGAGACCAGACTGGATGGACTGAAGAAAGGAAAAGCGAAGAAAGTAAGTTCACTTCACTTCGAGACATTGACAAATGCATGTGTTGATTTTATAAGATCACAGCAACGGAGCGGGAAGCCATTGAGAAGGAGTGGAAGAAGAGCATTCGTGTGGCGAAGACAAGAAAGAAGATTGCGACGGAGATGTGGAAGGAAATCGAGGACATGCTGCCTGATCAACAAGCGAGAGAGGAGCACCGGGAGAGATTTGATCTAGATGGATAGGCACATCATGTTACGAGGGATGTAGTGGATGCCAGATAGGATCATGTGCTGGCCATGCTGTACAAACGCAGATGGAGAAACATGTGGGTAGTGTAATGAGTCCAATCAGAACTCGGGTTCTATAGAGATCGTGTTTGAAGACATCCGAATGGGCATCTCTACAATATATATAATTATACGTATCGTGTGTAGGCGTCGCTCATCTGACCTTTCCAACGCCGCGCTTACAGATAACACTAATGTGACCAAGAATTGAGAAAGAGAGGGAGTATGTATCCTCAATGGCAAACAAACGTCTCTACAATGCAAATCCAACACTGGTGTTTGAAATGCACGCTGCAGCCGACCAGGGCAGCTGATAAACCAAGGAGCTATTACGGAAGCACAAGGGAACAAATGCAACTATATGCAACGTGTAAAGTATCATGGAGTCGCGGCGATTCAAGAGCGCTGGTAAGAGAACGAACTGCGGAGGTCATCTCTGATTTCCTGCGACAAGTTGTCACCGTCCTCGTCTATTTGATAAGCATCCCGTGTGCGCGATAGCTCTTCGAGAGTCTTGGCGAGGGCAGCGCCTTCAGTGCGACCCCGATCTACGTTGATAAGCATCATGATCGGGAAGGGAAGACCGACCAGAATAGCTAGGAACCAGAAGGCCTTCAATTTGCATTAGTAAGCCGCGTCTATGAAGGAAGGTTGTTTGGGAATTATTTACCGGTCTGATCTCTCCATAAGCATCGGTAATGGCGCCAACAATTGCTGGACCGAAGACACTGCTGCCTTTGTCTGTAATAGCATATAGGGCGTAAAAGGCCGCCTCATAACCTGGGGGGATGAGCTCGCCGAATAGCGCGCGGCAGTAACTGCTTAGTCCGCCAAGGACGAAGCCGTAGACTGCGCCTAGAGGGTACATTTCCCACTGCTGCTGCAAGCCCAGGTATCCCAGGCGTTGGACTGCTGGAATGTAGCCGAGAAGACCATATATGGGTATCACTTCGAACAGCGTGATGCAGAGCAGTATTGTTTGTGTTGGTGACAGTCGAAAGAAAGCTGACAGGCGTGACCACAGGAAGGCGCCCAAGACGCCAAAGACTGTGGCGATGACGTTGATCAGGGCGAGCATAGCGTACGACATTCCGAGTGTTGTCTTCGCAAAGAGCACTGCTGTACCCGATACAGTAGCTATACTGTCTGAAAGGAGGAACCACGCTGCAAGGAAGAGCAGGACATCTTTGAGGTGTCGCGCATGCATTGCTGTACGACCAAGGGATTTCCACGAGTATAAGAAGTACGCTAGTGCAGTCCCGAAGTTGGAGGTTTGCGCACCAATATGCAGAGGCGGTCCTGGACGAGGGCGCAGCCAGCGGGCGGTGGGCAGTGTGAAGACGAACCACCACGCGCCAATGACAAAGAGAACGAGCCGGAGACCAAAGTTGGAGGACTGGAATGCGATGACAATGAGGATGCCGAGGGTCTGCACAAGCAAAGCGGCGATGTAACCGATTGCAATACCGTAGGATGAGATTTTGGTTGCGAGCGCAAGCTCAACTGAAGGAGCGGCCCTGCTCTTCGCCCTTGGGATGGTCAAGTCCGCGGCTGAAGGGTTGCTTGGAATCAGCGCGCTTGTCGCATCGGCAATTTCGTCAAGAAGGCCTTCTCTCTCTCCAAGCTGATTCGCATATTGCGCTCCTCGTATGATGTTCTCTTGTGTAGGCGTTTCCCCACCTCTTTCCTCGTCCTCCTCTGTCTCTGGCTCATCTTCTTCGTCCGCATACGAAGTCTCGGTGATTGAGTCGGCATATTTGACTGTCGGATGAAAACGCACCATGAGTGGTAGGAAGCTGTTTAACAGTACGAAACTAGCACCAAAGCATGTGTTTGCGATGATTGCCAGCAGTGCGCCTAGAAGGTATACCTTGGGCACCACGGGCAGGAACAGCATGGTCGCTATACTTCCCACGAATGCGAACCACAAGAGGAACGTTTTCCTGAACCTCCCATGGTCTGCAGCACCACTCATGCTTATGATCAGCAGAGCCTGTATCAGGACTGATATGCTGAAAGTATACATGGCAAAGCTCGCAGTGTTGATCTCGACGCCAAGGATATGGACGACGCATTGTCCCTTTTCAGGATTCGGTCTGAGCAGGGCTCCTAGGGCGTGGGTGGAGAAGGAGAAGCTAGGGTGACCGGTAGGCTTCGAGGCTTTGCATGGCATGGACGGGTCGGACAGGAGGACGCCATTTTCGCGTGCGAGCTGCTCGAGTGTTACGGGTATGAAGGATCCGATGCCACAAACGACGAAGACCTGGAGTTGTTAGTGGTGGTATTCGCGTAGCTTTTGCGCTTGACGCGGCGCGTAAAAGGCAGCAACATGGCAGCGAGGAAGCGCACACGTCGGAGGTATGGCGGAAGCTCCAACAGGTCCGAAGCAGGTTGGAATGGTGGTAGAGGGCATGGGAAGAAGTACCTCGGCAGCCCATCCGTACATGTAGAAGCCGCGGAGCTCCTTGTCGCTCGTCAACCGCGTGTCTTCGCCCTCGTAGTGGGGCTGCGAGTCGTTGGACTCCATGTCGAGGCTCTGATCGGACGAGAGACTCTGCTCATCGTCTGCCTCGTTGGACTGCGATATGGACGGCACCGAGACTTTGGACTGTGAGGATGCATTTCGCGTGAAGGTCGGTCGCTGGTAGGGCGGGAGCTCGGGCGCGCGCGGTGCCATCGAATAAACGCAGCCTTCCGCAAGCAGGGTCTACACTAATTGGCGGAAGTGCGTCACCGCAACTGAGACATGATGAAGGATCAGAGAATAAAAGCGCGACAGCTGATACGGGCCGGGACTCAGGTTGGAGGGCAGGTTTCAGTGGGCACGGCGAGGTCAGGACCAAGCTGGGGAGAGATGTGGAGTTGTTGGGGCAGCGGGCGATCCCATGGTCGTGCTGGGGTCATGAGGATTGAAGTATTGGCGGCATGACAGAGCATCCTGATAATGCGTCTAGTTGCAGTAGAGGCTATCCGAGAAGGCATTGGGCAAGGCGCTTGCGCTCAAGCTCGCCTTTGGACAGACTACTGGCCGCCGCAGCCGCAAGCTCGGCGAACCGTGGACGCGAATGCGGTGAATGATTGAATGTGCCAATGATTAAATTGACTAGCTGTATCGTACCCACTCTAGAAGCGACCCTGCGTTCCTTGACACACATTCGGGGAGCGCACTGCACCTACAAGGCCTGCCTCGATTTTGGATGCATCCTCGATGTGCTGGATGCGAAGGACGCAGGGCTTTCCACTAGCACGCCAGGTTGCATGGGTGGAGTGACCACCGCCAAGGCGCTAAACCCAATACAATCCCTCCCGTTTCGACGACCTCATTCCTGATCGCTGAAACAACATCATCGCTCAGCTACGCGGCGTCGCGCACCCCATCCACAACCACTCCAGTCCGACTTCGCCTTTTACACGACCGCGCCTGCCCCCACGACCTGTTGCGACATTCGCAGTTCACGATGCGCTAATCGACAGTGCCCCAACCTCGCTTTCTTTCACCTGCTGCATTCAATCAGCGCCCTTTCACCAGCCGCTGCGCCCTGTGCTACCTGTGCGCATCCATTGTTACGCCAGAAAACATTCGCTTCATGATCGCGCGCCTCTCCTCAATCGCCCAAGTCACCACGCATTCCACCGCCAGCCCGCTGAACCTGGCCCCGGGCACTCTGACCCGATCGTCCTACTGTACATACCACGCTCGACGCATTCGCGAAAACATCACGGAGACTCAGACTCGCCGGGCACATTAGGCACAGACTAGACGCGCGCAGAGCGGGTGCGCAGACGGCGCCCCAGGGTCGCGGGACGGAGGACGACGTAGCATGCCAGGCATTCTCACCATGAACCACACCGGGTCAGACTTAGCGACAGCTTCACGCGATGCAGATGGCAGGAAGCGCAACCACGACGCCGACATGTCCAACGGCGGACTCAATGGGATGCGAAGCGATACACCGGCAGGAGGACCTGCCGTCAATGGAGGTGCTTCGAAAGACACCAATACCAACGGCGCATCCATAGCAGTCGCAACAACGGCGGGCTCCACGCTCGAACACTACTCGGATCTGCCACCGGAGATCGCCCACATTGGCCCTGAGCAGTACAACTCCCTCTCAACGTTATTGCTGCGGATATCGCAGGAATCTTACAATGAGCTCGAGGAAGTATTGAAGAACATGGCCGCTATTCAAATGGCTCCAGTAACCAATGGCGCTCTTCCCAATGGTCTTGGTGCAGCGAGCATGCAAGGGAATGCTGATGCAAACAGGCGCAAGAAGCTGGTTCTCCTATCATTCGCCCAAGAGCAACGGGCAAAGTTTATCAAGCTGCTGGTCCTTACTGAGTGGGGAAAGAAGGCTGCCTCTGACATTTCCAAGCTCATTGACTTGCTGGCCCACGCGAGTACACAGGCAGCCCACATGGATGCTGCTGATTACAAACTGGAGAGAATCAAGGTTCTCTCTAACAATGCAAGGGAGAACAATCCGGATATCGCGACGGCTCTGGAGGTGTTATCAACTGGCAAAGCACCGTGGATGCCCAGCCTTGGCTACATACCGCCTGAGCCCATCTCTGCTGAGCAAGCCCTGAAATTGTTACGTTATATGAACACTTCCCTGTCGATACGCCTAAACGTGCACGAAAGCCTTCCACGGCATCTCCGAAACTGGCGCGTGCATTCTGGACGCGCGACCTTTGTCGTCGACAACGAGTTGGAATTCGATGTCATGTCCTTTGTGGAGGATGCCTCAGAACAGTGGTTCCTCATTGATGTCCGGTTACTGTTTACCCCTGCGCCCACAATCACCGTCGGTAGCCGCTTCTTCATGCAGCTTAAGCTGCAAGCTGACTTGGTCTTGAAAGACAAGGGCCTGACCGGTCTTTTCGATTTCTTGCATAATTTCATCTTGACGCATAAGATTTCTGTACTCCGATCGCAAGCAGTAGACCTCATCCGCACCGGCTGGGCAGGTTCTCTCAAGGTTGAGCCTGTGCATCGCTTGCTCGTAGTGTCGTACTGGACCAACAAGCCCGGAAAGAAAAACTGGATCGAGATTGGCGTATCCAACAACAAGCCCAAGAACGGCAAGGTCTCGTGGAGAGGACCGCCCATCCCGTCACTGACAACACGCTGGTTTCGTCAAGGCAAGGAGGTGAAAGATGCCAAGTTCCAGTTCAACTGGAAGGATCTGTCCATGGAATGCGTCCTCAAGCAAGTCATCGCATGCCACACGAGCGAAATTCTGCGTTCTACAAAGGACAGTTTCAAACCTGGGGTGATAGCGAATGCACGTCTTTCCGAGACTGACCCTGCGGATTGCACACTCGACGCAACACTGGGTGCTACACCCACTTCACTCACACTGTCACTAGAGCAAGTCACTGGCAACTATATTTTACGACCAGCCAGTGCACTGTCTGCGCGGGCGGAGAACGCGTTCAATCAAGGCAGAGAGCCTGGGCAAATCGCCAATGTAATGACCCAAGTACTTGCCGGTACACTGCTCAGCCTGATCCAGAAGAACGCACAACAACTCGGCTGGCAATCAGTAGCGAGACAAGCTTTACATCAACAGGTAGTTTCGGCTGCTGTCAGGTTGGATGTTATCTCATCCACTCTGTATTGCCCTCGCGGTTGGACGCCAAGCTGGGCTTTGGCAGCGTTGATCGACTCGTCGGGTGAGTCGTGGTGGATTTTAGAAATCGGATCTGATGGAAGCAGCATAGAGTATGCTGAGCAGATCAGAATGGACAGGCCTGACGGTAGCCCCTTGCCCATCAACCGCAACACGTTGGCAAGTCTCGAAAGAGTTGCCGTGCAGCTGCTGTCATTCCGTGTCACAGCTCGTCAACTTGGGAAGGAGAAGAAGAACTATAGCCTGAAGAGTGAGATCGGTTCCTCCGTGGAAGCTTGTCGCGTCGCCCGTCGGTGGGTTCTGCATGTACAAACCGCTGATCTTCTCCCGGCTCAAGCAGGTCAAGACGCCTGGCTCGAATCAGACATCAAGATCACCTGCGAAGGCATGAAAGTCGGAGGTCAGCACGTTTGGCACATGGCTGCTGGTAGGATGATTAAAACTGTTGCTGCAGATATGCACAAGCTCATGGCGGCCTCACCGCAACACGCTTTCAAATTTTCAGAGGATGGCAACTTCAGGATCCTCCTTGCCACACCCTTTGGACAACATGTACTTGGAGACTTGCGAGCACGACTGCGAGATGTCAGTCGTCTTCGAACCTTTGCAACTACACTCCAAAAACGCAAGATGTCGCTCAAATCCTCCTCCTTACAACGCGTACAGTTTCAATACGGTCCATCGCCATACTCTGCCACCGTTAATTTTGGTTCCGAAAAAGAGCTCACAATCGAGCTATCGCCCAGCAACCCGCACTACCGAATCCTGTCTCAACTCACTGAGATTGCCAACGATCGGTCGCCTTCCTTCCCGGTCATCGATTCCGGTGATACCAATGGTCTAGATCGCTTCTGTACAATACTCGTTGCCACTCGACCTCTCTTCAAAATCCTGCGCGAAATCGAGCAACGATCGCCAGGCAACTACAGCAACCCTGCAATCCATGTTCACACCATCTTGAAATATCGTCTTACATATGACAATCCCGTCTGCACTTTCGATGTGCATCTTCAGCCCAAAGACGACAAGGTGTTTTGGTTCATCGAAGACAACTTGCGCCCAAAGAATCCCGATGTACTACCAACTCCTGAGCGTGCAACGGGTCATAGACGCCTTGACAACCTACAGGCTAAGCTCAAGGAGCTGTTCAGTGGGAAGGGTAATGGGTGGTTTGGTACCCGCAATGGTATGGTGGCGGAATTGGATGCAATTCATAGAGCCCTCGAGGAGCTTGATAAATGTGTCTTGAGTTGTAGAATGGCCGGTGGTTATGTTGCGCCTCCACCACTTGAGAAACCCACACAGCAGAGTCAAACACAGGCGAACGGGGGCCAGCAGGGGAACCAACAACAGCAACAGATTAGGATGCAACAGGCACGTCAACAACAGCAGCAACAACAGAGGCAGGGTCAATCAGGGAAACAGCACCCGAACCAGCAGCAACATTCGAGGGGCCAACAACCGAACGGCAGACCATCTCAACAGCAAATGCCCAACGGCCGTCAGCAAGCCTTGCAACAGCAGCAACAGCAAGGTCGGGGTGGTCAAGGAGGTCGTCCAGGACAGTCTAAAAACGACGTGATCACTATCGATTAGTGGTTGAGACGAACCTGGCCATTGCAATGCCTCTGATCACATTTAACCATGACTATTTTCTATATTCATGCATGTACCATGTTTCTCTTTCACGTTTTCACATTTCTTGCATTGGGTTAGCGGGACTACGGTATAACTTGCATTTCTAACACGCCTTTCTGTTTTGTGGTTTGTTCAGGGTTTCCTATTGTCGTGTGCACCTCACCTGGTTTAGATGCGCTACTGGTGTATTCACCTGCACTTTGTTCTTCTTTCTTCGTACTTTGTATGATACTACTTATACCAATTTCCTGTGGTGGGAAAACCAAGGCACGGGATTTACGCACGGAGTCGTTTTACCTCTTAGAGTGGTACACGCAACTGCTTCAATAAACGATCAATATCTACATGCCATGTGTTACAACCTAGAGACAGCAGATTGCTTTATGTTGCAACTGCTCTTGCGTACAGTGTTCAAGTCACATTCCTATAAACGACAGTATGAAAAATATGTCGTGCCGCAACCACCTCTGGTTATACCCAAGTTCCTTTCTCAGGTAGTCTTGACTGACGACATAGCTCTCTCTGTTCTCGACGATACAAAGTGAATAGACTACCAACAGTTCCCCAATCAGTCTTTTTGGTAGTTATATCGCACTTCCTACTTAACATTTCTTTCTTGAAATGAATATGCATCAACTCAGTAATTGCTTTGTGCGGCCGCAAACTGGGTGTCGCTCAGGATTTGAGTGCGAGTCATTTATGTCATGTATGGAATTGTATTCGACTAGTTTTCATCGCGATCATATCATTATGTGCGCCTGAGCTATTGATTAGGAACGTCTCTGCAAACGACTCTAGGAGGAACGCAAGGGAGGGACTATACGATAAGTTCAGCGAAGACGCTTTTTCACATTTCATTGATGATTTTAATTGATCGACTGTAGTCTAAGCTATATTAGTTGTTCGTCTTCGACGTCTGCAAACACCATGGGTCATAGCAAGCATCATTTAGAAGCGCTTCAACACTGCCCAGGTGGGTCCCTCAGATACCGCAAGTATACCGTAGGAGCACCCAAGTCCATGGTAAACATTTACCCCTCAAAGACAAGGATCAGGCTCAAAATTCGTCATGATCAGCTGTATCACTGGCAGATCTCTTGCCGCTCTCTTACCCCAAGGTGGTGCGGAGGGTAGCGCCTTTACCTGTTCGCGATTACTCCTTTGACCCGAAGCGTTGGCGCTAGCTGGTCATACAAACCAGCACCCGGCCTCTCTCTTTCTCTTTGCTCATATATTCTGCTTCCGAGGCTTGAGTACTATACCCGGGGTTGTTCCTGTAGACGATCTACGCAGATTGTCGACATCTGTTGGCTTTAATTCACTCAACTCTTCATAATACAGGCTACATCTCTTCCAAAGAGATCATCGGATCAAGTACGATGCCTGTCGCTGTAAGCTCCAACAGTACCATCGATACTAGCGAGCTAGTACGCCAGACGTCCACGATGGACATTAATGCGATGGATGTTACTACACAGCCATGGCTGGAGAACACCGACAAGGTATGCGATCTATTCCTTAATTATTCAAGTTGGCTAATAGCATTAGCTCAATACAGTGCAGACTCTCAAGGAGATTTGCCTAGGAAATTGTCGTCTTCTTTACGGCAGCGAGCGGTTCAAATTTTACGGTAAAGTCTGCATATGAATGCTCGAGACTAGGGCTGACACGAGGCCAGATATTGTCATCTGCGAGGACGAGGATACCAAGAGATTTGCTGCTATCTTGACATGCAACCAAGACGGCCAGACAAAACTTCTGCGCACCGAGCTAAGCGTGTGTCCTGTCGTGGCGGTTCGTACCTTAGTGGATGGTCTTCAGAAAGATACCGCTAAGTTGTTCCGTACGTTCTTTGCCATATTTGACGCCTCTAGTTGGTTACTGACTCGAGAGTGTAGTCAAGTACGCAGTGGGCTCGCAGATTCGAGGCCAACAAGGATTCACCAACACGGAGACCGGAAAGTTCGAGTTATGGGATGAGGCACAGGAGAAGCGTATTCGTGGTCCTAACGATGACACGCAAGGCCTTCTTCGCAGCTGGAGTGACGCGCCGGGAGCTGATGGTCGGCCCCCGTCAGGTCCCCGTGGTGATGGCTATAATGGTCGGAACAACAAACGCATGAGGCCCGTCGAACGTCCGGAGAAGCCCATGGTTGAGGCGGAGATTGTTGATCTCGATTACTATGGCTAGTAAGGAATGAAGGACCGGGGTACTATCTACGTACTAGGAGTTCAGGAGGACGAGAGTCTGGGCTAGCATTTGACTAGACATTGTGATGAAACTTTAGTATAGTCAAGGATAGAGTGTCCAGGCTTCCACCAAGTATTCATCAATGCAGGTGTCGTGACAAACCCCAAGGTCGTCCATGTGCCTGTGATCAGCGTAAAATGTTTTGGCAACAGTGATTTTGATACGAAGATTTTGATATGTTGAACCGGATGTTCAGACCAGATGGACTCAAGGATGCTCCAGCGAACCTCTCCGCTTGGAAGCGCGACGCGTGTGCACGTGAAGTGGAGTTTGACTGGGTCCAAGCGCCCGCGTCATGACGTACCATTACTCTTCTAGCACGTCCCCATCCACTTTCCTCAGGACGCATGTCACCTGAACCTGTCTTCACATCATGAACAGTCCCTCCAAACGCCGGAAAAAGAATGATGGATCAGGGAAGCCGATACGCAGCTTGGACTACTTCTTCGCAAAGCAAACGGCTAGAGCGACACCCAAAGATACACCGACGAACACAGGCCCCAGTGAACCGCCTCCGGATCAAGACCACATAGGTCTGACCGACGAAGAACTTGCGCGCAAACTCCAGGAGCAGTGGGATAAAGAAGACAAACAGCAACGATCAAACCAGGAGCCGGTGGAGCCGGTGAACTCGAACGAGCTGTATGAGGAGCCTGACAAGTTTCCCGCAGACACGGCTGAAGACGCAAAAGGACAGAGTGGAAACTCAGAGTTGGCAATACGTGAAGCCACCGTAGAAAACACGAAGGCTACCGAACTCATCCAGAAGAAGAACACGTTATCTCTCCAATCGACCGCATCCGAAGAAGACGCGATAACAGCAAACATACCCTTCGATCAGAGTCCTCTCGAATTCGAACCGGGAAGATATATACCAGAGTTACAGAAACATTGGGCGAACGATGGAGGGCATGCCACTTACGCATTGTTGACGCGATGTTTCATTCTGGTTAATAGCACAACAAGTCGCATCAAGATAGTCGATACCGTCGTGAACCTTATTCGGACGATTGTCGAAAGCGATCCTAGCAGCCTACTTCCAGCCGTCTGGCTCGCGACGAATGCGATATCACCCCCCTACATCGATATGGAGCTTGGGTTGGGAGGCTCAGCGATTTCGAAAGCACTTAAGAAAGTTTGTGGACTGGATAATGCAGGCTTGAAAGTATTGAATGCAAAGTATGGCGATGCTGGCGATGTTGCGTTCGAGGCGAAGAAGAAGCAGAGCTTCACCCTGCGCAAACCGAAGCCCCTGACAATCAGGAGCGTCTTCGACTCACTAGTCAAGATCGCAAACAGCAAGGGCCATGGCAGCGTGGAGAACAAGCAGCGAATTGTCGAAAGATTGGTCCAGGATGCACGGGGTGCTGAAGAAAGTCGCTACATCGTCCGGACGCTGGTACAGCATCTGCGGATTGGAGCTGTGAAAACCACGATGCTTATCGCCCTATCCCGCGCCTTCATGCTTTCAAAACCTGCAGGTGCTAAGTTTGAGGTCCGTGACCAAAAGGAGATGGCAAAACTAAAAAAGGAAGAACTCATGGAGATCTACAGCAAGAACGAAGAGATCGCAAAGGCATGTTTCGCCCGACGACCCAACTACAACGACCTTATACCTGTGCTTCTCGAGATTGGTGTTTGCGACGAACTACTCGTGCGCTGTGGGCTGTCACTACATGTTCCTCTAAGACCTATGTTAGGGAGTATCACTCGTGATATGGGAGAGATGCTCACAAAACTGCAAGGACGAGACTTTGCCTGCGAGTACAAGTACGATGGACAAAGGGCGCAGGTACATTGTGATGCCAAGGGCAAAGTCACAATCTTTTCACGACATCTGGAAGTGATGACGGACAAGTATCCAGATTTGGTAGCGCTGGTGCCCAAGATACGAGGCGAGGGTGTCTCGAGCTTCATCCTTGAAGGCGAAGTTGTAGCTGTCGATCGGGAGAGTGGAGATCTCAAGACCTTCCAGACACTTGCGAATCGCGCGAGAAAAGACGTCGTCATTGGTGCTGTGACGATCGACGTCTGTCTGTTTGCATTCGACCTGATGTACCTGAATGGGGAAGAGCTGCTCAATCGGCCTTTTAGAGAACGGAGGTCTCTACTCAGGAGTCTTTTTGTGGAGATACCACATCATTTTACCTGGGTCAAGAGCCTGGATGCCACGTCTGCCGACGTAGAAGCAGTCCAGGCCTTCTTTCAGAGTGCCTTGGAAATCAAATGCGAAGGCATCATGGTGAAGATTCTCGACAACCTCTCTAACCCCGACCTACTCGCCGAAGTCGACGAAGCTATTGAGAAGACGCCCTCTCTTCCACCAACACCTAAGAAGAAGAAACCCGCCAAGTGCAAAGCTAAGTTAAAGTCCAACGAGGCCGAAAAGGACGAACCAAAGACATCTGGCCGCCGTAAAGCACTTTTGTCAACCTACGAACCGGACAAACGTCTAGACAGCTGGCTTAAAGTGAAGAAGGACTACAGTACCACGTCCGAAACTCTCGACCTGATTCCCATCGCCGCTTTTCATGGCTCTGGTCGAAAAGCAGCATGGTGGTCACCTATCCTCCTTGCCATCCGCAACGCAGAAACTGGACAACTAGAAGCAGTTACCAAGTGCATGTCCGGCTTCACCGACGCCTTTTACAAAGCCAACCGCGCAAAGTACGATCCAGACGACCCAGATTGCACAAACGTGCTCTCTGGGAAACCACATTATGTCGAATACAATGGTGGCGCTGGAACGCCAGTTGTTTGGTTTGAGCCGCAAGAGGTCTGGGAGGTGGCTTTTGCGGATTTGACTTTGAGTCCGACTTATACGGCTGCAATCGGCTTGGTCAGTGAGGAGAGAGGGTTGAGTACAAGATTTCCGAGATTCTTGAAGGTCAGGGAGGATAAGGGCATCGAAGAGGCTACTGAAGCAGAGGAATTAGCCAGTCTTTATCGGAAACAAGAGGCCAAAGCGCCTAAGAAGAACGATACCATCAAGGAGGTCGGGGACGAAGATGATGAGTAGAGTAAATCACTGCATAGCAACATTTGGATACCCTGGAGCAAGTCACTTGAAAAGATGAATAATGTGAAAGCACTCCATGATTAAATGCATCCTTCGAAACTGGCATCTCAATCGGCATCCCAACGTTCCCAGAGCACCTGATACTTCAGCGTGCGAAACCTCAGATGTGCTTATCTGTTTCTTTCAAGGAGATGGAGATAGGAAAGGCGTCATCCTCCTCCAATGTGGCATATCTGCTCTGCGGCACCGCGGCTCAGCATTATCGAGTGTGTTCCACACACGCGGCATGCTGGCATGTCCATCCTCGACCGTATCGTTGGCTCGACCTTGAAGCGGTCGTTCGGCTTCGGCGGGAGGAGCGGCGGTGTGCATCGCATCCACATCCTTTGTGGGTTTAGAAACCGTGGACCTTGATGGTCTTGCCATCAAGGCCCAGGCCCTCCTTCTTGTCGGTCAAGAAGTCTTGAACATCCTTGCGCTGGTCTCCCTGCAACTGGATCACCTCTCCCATCTCAGTGTCTGCGACGACGGTGCCATTGCAGGCAAACTTCTTCTTAATGACTTTAAGAATCTTCTTCTGGTCGAACTTCTTAGGCAGGCCTTGGACCGTCGTTAGAGTCTTGCGACCATTGCGCTCTGTAGGGGGTTGACGTCAGCGTTGCGCGATTTCTTGAGACATGGGGGAAAGAGGGGAAAGAACGGCGCTCCGATAACGCACAGAAGACGAGATCGAGCAACGGAATATTAGATGGCATACGTACGCTGGATACGAATATGGATGTAGTTTTGCTGAGTAGACTTTACTTCTCCTCCAGCATCATCAGCCTCCGCGAACGGATCGAAGGACTTGAGATTCTGGATGTCCGTGGTCATGAAATCGACTGGGGGCGCTCTGTGGGTGCTGAGTAGTAGGGCGATCGTTTGTGGATGCGGCAGGAAAGTAGAGCGTAGTTGTGTGTGATAAAGGTCGGAGCAGTTGGGCGGAGCGGCTGAGGGTATTAACCGGCGAAGGGAAGAGTGGCGAGGGGACCACCATCTATGGGGGAGCCTGCAGGCGGTCTCAGCCCCCGCTGCCAAGCGCCAACTCCGGAACAGTGATTAGCGCTGATCCACAGACCTCCAAGGGCTGCCTGCATTCACCAATCCTCCTGTTTGTTTGTTGGCGTAGGTACCGCTCACGATAAGCATCACGGTTCTCAAGACTTCATCGCTGGTCAGAACCATGGCTGTCTTCGCAGCCACGGCGTCTTCTCTAATTCCGTGTCACTGTCTTATCATGCACATGCGCATTGTCACCCGCCTCAACAAAAGCGCATGGCGCACCAACAGGCTTGAGGCTTTATCGCTCAAGGGAAAGCAAGCTTATCCACGATTCATGAGTATGGCAGGAGCGACTTGCTGACCTTTCTAGAACCTTCCACAGAGATATGAAGCCCCTATTGGTCACAGACTCTCTGCTCCCATGATTGCAGATGACTCTCGTGTGACCTCCTTGTAGTATTGGTGTACAAAAATACCCAAACAAGCAAAGAAACATAAACGTCGAGTTTTCTTAGATTCCCTCACGTCCATCTGGGTACGCTGAAAGAATATGGTGAGTATGATTAGGTTCTGCTGTATCTGCTTGGCCAGTACAGTGCTCAGGTAAAGCTTTCCAGCAGTGAGCCTATGCCAACCTTCTTATCATCGCGCAATTTCCTCTTCTTACCATCAGGTCGAGACTTGTCTTGCTGGACACGCTTCACAGGTCGAGCAGATTCGTCTTTCAGCTCACGGACGAACCATGCAATCTCTCTAGCCGTGTCAGGCATGCTACACTGAATATAGTGCATGGACAGTGACCGGTATGTTCCAATATCAGTGGATACGTCTTGCGAAAATGCGAGCGAGGCATCATACAGCCTTCGCATGTCGGAAGCTCTTGTGGTCGAAGAGCTTCCCTCCCAGCTGTCTGCATCTGTCTCGTTCCCACGGCTAAAACCACTGTTACTTCAACGAGCCAACATCTGAACTCAGGTAACTTACTCTGGGTGTGGATGTGGACGCCAGCCCCCCCAGTATGGTTCCCCTGGAGATGGGTCTGCTAGGCCGAAAATTCCAACAACGGTCAATCTGGGGAAGGCGGAGATGCACTTTAAGACAAACCTGGTTTGGAATGGGTCGCAGCCATCCATAAGGAGTACTCGCAGTTTTTTGAAAGCACCACTTTCGCCAACGCTTCGTCCCCAGTCGCGTAGCCTTTGGACAGTCAGTGTTTCGCGATTCTCTCCAAGTTGAGTGTTCCTTCCGATCTCTAATGCGAGAACTGCAAGCGTGTTGATAGTGTTAAGAGAAACGAGTTGATCAATTGTCATGTCGGCGATCCGGATACAGAGGAACGTCAATATGCCATTATCGAGCTTGACCAAACGATCAACGACAGAGGGCAAGAGACCTTCGGATTTCCCGTCATACACATGGAAGGTAGAGTGGCGACTGCCTTCTTCGGGAAATGCTTTTCGAAAAAGACTCCAAGTCCGAAAAGTCATTGTGTCGCTGGACACATAGATTAGCCAGAGCACAGAGGCCCAAAGTGCGACCTCTGACCCACGTTGACTTTAGATAATCATACACGCGACTAGCGTAGGACCACCCGAGCCACTGCAGAGCCTCGGGTTCCATGTTGTCAATGTTCCAGATGCAATGACGGAAGGCCATTGATTGCAGAGTATCGCATCCTGGAGTTGGGCGACGATGCTTCGATGGATCTACTCGCCTGCCCCGAGAATGGCTTGTCCATTTTGGAACCATTGAACGGACGGAAGCTGATGTAGTCTCCCTGTAGACAAGGCCAGATGAAGGGTCGAAGCTCTCCATGCCTCTGACTGACTCTTCGATGAAGTGAACACGGCTAGAGGGAGGCGGCGGCCGATATAGGCCCAAGATGTGCTGAGCTAGGTTGACAGCGAAATACTAGAAATGGTTCATATTCGACCGGCATTCCGACGGGTG
Organism: Alternaria dauci; assembly: GCF_042100115.1. Taxonomy (NCBI): domain Eukaryota; kingdom Fungi; phylum Ascomycota; class Dothideomycetes; order Pleosporales; family Pleosporaceae; genus Alternaria; species Alternaria dauci. The sequence goes on from NC_091272.1 coordinate 1,753,014, forward strand.
TAGTGGTTGGCTGTAGCAGTCATGTCGTGCATGCAGGAACAAGGCGGAAGGAAGGTGATGCTCGCGACGCGTCGATTAGGGACCCACAATTGCTATTAGTGCTTCCTGCTCATTCGTCGCTTCTCCAAGATTGCACGCATTCACTTCACCCACGATCAGGTCGGGCAATGACAGGTTATCATGTGTTGTACTGTCCTGGAAGATGATACCTGGGCAGGTAAAACACATTGGAAGTGTCAACAAAGCAGGGTCAACGGCTTCCCAAGTAGAACTCTCTCCAGACGTTTGAGTGCCCATTGAGCATCGGCGTTCAAACCTCCGCACATCGGACAATGACTAAATTTCAACACACAACTCCAACACACGATCAGACTTCAATCTCGGTCGAGACTTGAACGATCTATTCCTCTCCAAACTTCTCGCGCATTTCCCCCGAATACTCGCCATGGCATCACCACCACTCAATGTATTGTCTGCCCACATCGCCAAAGGTTCTCCTATAATCCTAGATGGCGCACTGGCAACTTATCTGGAGACGTTGGGAGCAGACATTAGCGGCGCGTTGTGGTCTGCATCGATCCTCTTAGATCAGCCATCCCTGATCAAACAAACGCACCTCGACTACTATCGTGCAGGCGCCAATGTAGCGATCACAGCATCCTATCAAGCGTCCGTTGCGGGATTAGTCAAGCACTTGAGCCTAAGTGAAAAGGAGGCCAAGCAAGTTGTGGCGAAAAGCGTGGAGTTATCCAAGCAAGCAAGAGACGAATACGTTAGCGAAACAGGTGAAGATGTCCGGGGTAAGTTGTTCATAGCGGGCAGTGTAGGCCCATACGGCGCTTTCCTCGCAGATGGCTCGGAATACCGGGGCGACTATTCTATTCCCCGAGAAGAGATGAAGGACTTCCATCGCGGACGCATTCAGGCCCTTGTGTCTGCCGGCGTCGACATTCTAGCCTGCGAGACCATACCGTCCAAAGGCGAAACCGAAGCTCTCCTCGACCTCCTTACCACAGAGTTTCGAAACACAGAAGCTTGGTTTGGCTTCACACTGCGGGATAGCTCGCACATCAGCGATGGAACGCCTTTGTCGGAGATTGCAGCACTTTTTGACAATGTGGAACAGGTGGTTGCGCTGGGCTTCAATTGCGTACCGGATGATTTGGCATTGGCTGCATTGAAGAATTTGAAGCCGTTGGTGAAGAGGGGGACGTTACTTGTGTATCCCAATTCTGGTGAGCAGTGGAATGCTCAGGCAAGGAAGTGGGGAGGCAAGAGAACAGAAGGGTCTACATTGGCAGAAAAAACGAGGGAGTGGTCCGAGGCTGGCGCTGGTTTGATTGGAGGTTGTTGCAGGACTACGCCAGAGGACATTAGGGTCATGAAGAAGGCGCTCGAGGGGGATCATTAGATCATCGAGCGAAGAAAGGCTCAAGAAGTGATTTGGAAAAGTCACGGCTGCTATATTGTAGACGCTCGATTGATGTGTAAATGTATCTTAGACTACCCCTTTCGCTGCATCCACTCGCTGGGTAATGACAAAATCCCCGCACTTAGCATATAATCCTCCATCATGCCTCGTGCTGGGGAGATGAGAGTGTGCTGTTGAACTCCTTGGAGTTGAGCGACCCTCTGACCCGGCTTTATTGGGCATTAATGGCCGCCATCAAGCTTCCAGATACTTCCTGTCTGTTCAGATGACTGGTTTGGCAACACTCCACAGGATCTCTGAACGCAAATACTCCGCTGTTCGGGACATGATCCATCGCTCTAGGATCGTCACTTGTAGTGCACCGCGTGCGTGCTGCTCGTTTGTTTGGCTCGGTTGGACGCATCTCACTCCGTATATCGTAGCCCCCCTCACCCGTCAACGTCCATGTATTCCTCTCCACTTACTGCACCGCCAGTTCGTCTCTGTAGCTCCTCTAGTATGGCCTTGGCTCGATCCAGTACATCTTCGGTCCCAACCTGTCCCGAGCTCGCCCTTGCGTTCAGCACGCCAACATCAAATTCCCCGTAGCCTCCATTCTTGACTTCCTTCTCTGGATCCACAACTTCAGTCTCACTCTCCTTGCCTTTCTGCCCCTGTCCTTGTCTCTGCGTCACGGTGAACTTGGGGTGGCTTTTTGGTATGACTTTGTACCGCTCCAGCGCGTTGATTTGCTTGACCAACTCTGTTCGTATTACTTCGCAGGACGCGCCTACGAAGAGAGCGTTGATTCGAAAAGCTTCCTTGCGCGCTTCGAGGGTGCCAGGAGTACACTCCATAGCGTCATGTTGGAAGGGGATCGGGTCGTTGGTGAGCTGGCTGAGGGCGGTTGCGAAATATTTGAGCAGTTTGGGTATTTGGTGGTTGATTTCGTTGAGGGTGTCGATGTGTTCGGCAGCGACCTCACGATATGTTTTCGGCTCTTCAGAAGCTTTGGCGGCTCCTGCCTGCTGCTGGTCCATCTCGTTTGCGGTCTGTGGATCGGCTTCGGTGGACATGGTGGGATGCGTCGAGATTGCGGACAATAGCAGCAACCAAAGTACCAGACAGGTCGACTGGGTTATGAGGTTGAAAAGGAATCGTTTGCGACAAGAGCAAATTTGCCGGAAAGCAATGCGACGTATATCTGGCGCGAGTCTTTGCGTCTTTGAGCCAAAGCTGGGGAAGCTCAGGGCCGCCCGCCATGTATGCGCGCCGCCTTCTTGGCAGGCCCGCGCGAGTCGAACCTCACTTCCGTCTTTCACTCCGCAACACGGCTAGCCTCGGTGGCGTCCTGGGAAGCTTCAGACGCGACTCACCCATCTACACGGAGAAACCACGCGCCAATACCTCATTGCTACCACTTGCGACGCGGAAGCACCCATCGGAAGGCGTGCCCGGCCTTTGATGCGCATTGCGACTCGTCTCCCCCAGCCTCGAGGTGAAGGAGCAGCCATCTGCCAACATAGAAGAGAAGGAGCAACACCACAACCATGTCAGGGCCCCCGCAAGGGCCCGGGCCTGTAAGGCAAATGAGTGTAGGAAATGGACCCCCCAGCGCAGGTTTACCACCGCACAACGCCATGCCTCCCCAAGGCGGCCCTCCGCCGCCAGGTGCCTCGGGCCCGCAATCCCAGCAGAACTTGAATCAGATTGTAGGTACACTTCTTTTTCCTATCATCCTATTGTCCGCTATTGTAGTGCCTGCACAATTGCGACAGGTGAGAGCGCGTTGTTCGCGCGGGTTCTGGCTGTCGCGTTTGGTGAAAGAAAGCTGTCCCTGGCTGTATTCTTGACTTACGCTTCCTTCCACCTTGTACGCCACTCCGCTCTCACTCTGTACGCACTCTACTGCTACAAATATATCACGACCTTGTTTCCCTACTGCGACGGGTATTCGGCTTTGCGCGCTTTGCTTTACAACCTGGCCGGCAGCGTTACGACAGTCAAATATGAGCGGATCCTTGTACAGCCAGACCTATGCGGCGAGTTCCAGTGGTGACAATACGGTACTGTGCACTTGGGGCTTCAGTTGCTTCAAATCTGGGCATGATTGTACATTGAAGCGCGTTGTTGCTAACATCCATACAGGTCTTGGAGTACCTATCGAAAAAAGGTTACGTTCGCACCGAGGCGATGCTCCGCAAGGAGTCTGAGCCACAGACCAACGGCCAACCTCTCACGGCGCAGAGCACCGAAGCAGGCGGCGCCAAATACACAAAAGCATTCGAGCTTCTGCGCAAATACACCGAAGACAACCTCGACCTGTACAGACCAGAGTTGCGAAAACTGTTGTGGCCCGTTTTCGTGTACTCGTTTCTGGACCTGGTGCGCGACTTTTACACGAAAGATGCGGAGACCTTTTTTGCGACGTATCAGGGCCTCTTTGAGCGCGACCACGACGAAGACATCAAGACACTTCGCCAAGTACGGTTACAAGCACATCTGCAGGAAAGTCGAATAGCGAAGCTGTATATCGACAACAAGTACCGGATTACGCTCACGACGATGCCATTTTTCAACCTCATCCAGTTCCTCGAATCCAAGCATTTTGACGGTGGTGCGACCATAATCGACGTGATCCGGGAACACCTAAATATCGTCACTGTTGACCGGACAGCCACCGCCGAGAAAAGCATCGCAGCAATTCTTGCCAGTGGACACGGCGAAGACGAGCTCCCGGCAGAAGACGAAGGTATTCCAGGGCACGCCCCAGGTCATCCTCTTACTGCGCGCCACGATCCCGAAGCGGAAGCCGCCCGAATAAGGCTACAGTTAGGAGCATACCCGCAGGAGGCAGATCTGCAGGAAGACGTCCGAGCAGCTCTACAAGACGAAGACGCTAAGAATGCGCCAAGACCAGGACAACCAAGTCTGGTAGAGGAGTTTGAGCAACGCATAAAACAGGAACCAACAGAAGACGGACCTTCGCGGGAGTTTGTTCCTCTGCCTCCCTCTTTAGCGCGCGATGTGTCCATGGAGGTTCAGAAGATCATCGAGCACCGAGATCGCTACAAGATGGAAGGCAGAACAGGCGGTGTTGGTCCCGCTGTGAGCGTGACCATGTATACCTTCCATAACACGTATGACAGGTCAGTATACTCATTGTGCCCTTGTAAAATTCATGACTGACGCGGCAATAGCATCAACTGCATCGACTTTTCTGGTGACAACCAGCTTGTTGCGGCCGGTATGAACGAGTCCTACATCCGCGTCTGGTCCATGGACGGCAGTCCTCTCACCTCTCCAAACGACAACCCAGACGCCCAGCCATCGTCGTCCAGGCGGTTGGTTGGCCACTCGGGTCCCGTTACCGCGGTGGCCTTTTCACCCTCCACAGCCAATCCGTATCCGTCCGGCCCGCCCACAAATTCAGAGTGCCTGCTTTCGTGTTCGGAAGACAAGACTGTCAGACTTTGGTCATTAGATACATACACCTGTCTTGTAGCGTATCGCGGACACGACAATCCTGTCTGGGATGTACAATGGGGACCTTACGGACACTATTTCCTCACTGGCTCGAACGATCGTACCGCGCGTCTGTGGTCAACCGACCACATTGAACCTCTACGCATCTATGTTGGCCACGACAACGACGTCGACTGCGTCGCTTTCCATCCCAACAATCTCTACGTTTTTACTGGCTCTTGCGACCGCACAGTGCGCATGTGGCACATCGCTGGTGGTAACTGCCTGCGCCTCTTTACCGGTCATACAGGCAACGTAACTGCTATAGCCTGTTCTCCGGACGGCAGAACCCTCGCATCCGCCGATGACGCTGGCAACATCATTCTCTGGACCCTTGAGACTGGGCGGAGACGCAAGCGCATGCGCGGACACGGCAAGGGCGGTATCTGGTCGCTGTCTTGGAGTGTGGAGTCGAGCGTCCTTGTCTCAGCTGGTGCGGATAAGACAGTTCGTGTCTGGGATGTACTGCAAGAGACTAGCGACAAGGCTGCTGACGGTGTGGCTGCGAAGGCAGATGGCGCCATGACGACCAAGGGCGCGAGTGGTACCACAGTCACGGGGAAGAAGGCCAGCAAGGAGGCTGGTGTGTCGGCAGACCAGATCAGCGTCTTTCCGACTAAAGACAGTCCCGTGTACAAGGTACAGTTCACCCGGATGAATCTGGTGCTTGCCGGCGGTGCGTATCTACCAACACGCCAGTAGCATTTAGTACTAGGCTAGACCTCAAAGTGTTCTATGCGGATAGGTGTATTCGGGCGTTTTAGGGGGAGTAAAAGCATCAAGATGACTAGCTATAGTATACCCGCATGTAGAATCTCATTCTTCCCACCCTAAACTTCATGTTGTTGATCCCGATCTCTGGCAGTGACGTGTTCAGACAGCACCGTGAGTCGTCGATTAGGCATATCTGTGGTGCCAACCTCACTCGGCCTTGACCTGAAAGACTGCTCTCTTGCAACAGTGCAGCTTCCTCTCAAAAGTTGCGACTGCGCTCGGAGCTGCCGAAGATTATCTCGTGACGTTGCTGCAGTGTCATACCATTCCAATGGCCTCCAAGGGTTGTTGCCCTTGCCACTTGGACTTGTTTGTTGTGACCTGAGAGCACCTTCCCGGACCTCAAAGCTTCACAGGGGTCGCCCATCCCTTGGCACTCGTGCCTCCTCAGATAAAGTCCATCGCCGAGTGTTTATCATCTCCCTTCTGCCTGCACAATCTTCCTACACTCGTTTGGCACAATCATCCTCGCCCTCCTTAGCAACTGATCTGGTCCTCTGATCATCTTGCTCACCAGGTGCACTCTCTTATCCAATCTCACTTCAACCGCCAGTTCGACGATTGAAATGAAGGTCACTCAGCTTGCCGCTCTCTTCGGAGGTACTGCTCTTGCAGTCCAGCCTCTTGCAGCTCCTCGTAAGTCATACCCTTCCTTCATATAGTCGCTGGTTACTATGGCTGCTCAATAGGGGAGCGATACTCTTGGATCCCAAACCGGTGATCGTGAACGTTCAAGCAACTCTGACATGTGAACAGGTGTCCAGCGCGCTCTCACAGATACGGATTCCATGGTCGTTATGATCACGTCAACCCATCTAGTCTCCGAGATCTGCACGGACATTGCGAGCTGCCCTCCTTATACTACGACTGCTCAGACATCTGTAGTCCATGTCACTGCAACAACAACTATCTGTCTTCTCTCATCGACGCCTCCTGGGTATGGGCCACCTGCAACGACAGCTGCTCCTTCATCGGTTGCCAGTTCTATGTACCCTACCGAGTCTGCGGGTATCACTGTCAGCATCATTCCAGGTCCTTCAATCTCTCCTACCAGCTCCGGATATCCCAGTGCCTCTGCTACCCAGCCGAGTGCTCTACCAACAGACGCCTCGTCAAGCGCTCTGCCAACAGACGCCTCGTCGAGTGCCTATGCCACGTTCCCTAGTGTGAGCGTAATCACTCCGTCGGAGTCTCACAGTGGCCCTGTCGTTGTTACTCTTACGTCCGTGTACCCCGGGTCAAGCGGTGTCATTGTGCTTCCTTCATCTACCTCCGTAGATGACATCGGTTCGTCTTATTCCGGTTCATCGACTGCAGTCAGTCCCATTGGCTCTTCGACTGGATACGTCGCACCTCCTGACAGCTCATTCGTCACATCCTTGACGAACACAGCTCCCGTGATTACTGGTAGCTCAGTGGTCTCATCAGTGTCGTACCCAGGCTCTATTCCGTTCGGTAGCTCAGCAACTCCACCCTCCAGTAATGCCGATATCGTACCTACCCCATCAGTCGTGCCACCTTCAGGATCCAGTTCCGGCAACTCACCTTCAACACCAGGCTATGCTTCCTCTGGCTCAGCAGCTTCATCCTACAGTAACATCAATGTAGTACCTACCTCATTGGTCGCACCATCTTCGGGAGCCACTTCCAGTAACTCAGTTACTCCTTCGACTCCAGGCTATGCTCCTTCTGGCCCAGCAACCCCACCTAGCAGCAATACAGATGCTTTGCCTACTTCTCCCAGTGCCACTGGTATTGATTCATCGTCGAGTGGGTACAGTGTTACGTCCAGCGTTTCAACTAAACTATCGAGCTCTTACACCGACGCTGTGCCGACTACTTTCACGGTCTCGTTGTCCATAGGTCCATCCTCAAGCAGATATACGCTGTCGTCAAGCATCTCGGCTATCCCTTCAAGCTCTGCTGGTATGTCTTCAAGTGGATACATTGTGCCGTCGGGTAGCTCAGACGCACCGACAAGTACCGACACTGCCCTTCTACCTACTTCTCTCACAGCCTCTTTACCAGGTGCCAGCTCTGCCCCAACTTCCTCGAGTAAGCTCCTCACAGGCTCCGAGACGTACGTTGTGTCCACCTCCTTTCCGTCTGGTAGCTCCTCGGCCGCGCCTTCATCAGGTAGTTACTTTGTTCCATCCGGGACTGTCACAGAATCTTCGGACAGTGTCTCTGGCACCTATCCGGCTAGCACGTCTGCGACGTCTGGCTATGCTAACCCCTCGCCCTCAGCGGGTCCTAACTCTACCGTTGCCGATAGCACGATTAGGATTACGAGCTACCAGACGCAGACGTTCACGTCATACGTCACTGCGAGACCTTCCTCAGCCGGGCCTGGGCCGCCTGGAAACAACACAAGTACGAATACACAGGCGGTAGCGACAAGTTTCCCTTCAAGTGTTTCTGGTTATCCGTCTGGATCTGGGTATGTCTTGCAATCTTTTTGTACTTTTGAACATTCACTGACTAGTCCTTTAGTTACCCATACCCATCCGGCGGCATCAACGGTACAATTGTTGCCCCCTTTCCCAGCTACATCGAAGTCCCCATCAACACAGGTCATATTGTCGGCGCCGGAAAGAGCTCTCTTGTAGCAATTGTCATCGCTCTCGTCTTCGCTCATCTCGCATGAGTCAGCGACTTTACTCTTTCACGCAATCTGCTTTTGCCTGTGACGGAAGTATGCTGGGTAGGTGGGCCCGGTGGGACATTCTTGCATCGCGTATCGCGTCTAGCATGGAGCATCCTGGCTCTATACATATAATTACCGTGGTTTCTTCGGGTAACAGGGTGATGGTACAATCTTTTTAGTGTTCTCTTAGCTAGGCAGGGTTTTCCTCACATGTACTACTAGTTACACGGCCGCAACAGATCAGCATACAATATACAACACCTTTTACTAAGGCCGTTAAAAACATCTTGGATGCACTGTGAAGTTCTGCTGAGGGCTTGTCGTGACGAATGATCTGCCAGGCAGACACTGGTGACTCGACGGTAAACCAAATGGTCTCGTGGTCATTCATCGATACTGGATACCAACGGCTTTCAGGGTATCATCCAAACTTTCATCGTTACCAGGTACCTTTTCCCTCCAAACATCCTCTGAAACACGTTCAGATGCAGGGAGTATGTTGAAATGCGGACTTGGCTCAGCCTTCAACCACTTGAAGTCGTCGATCTGATCCCACCGATTCGCTGACTGCTCGATCTCCGGTGTTTTCTATACGACTATTAGAACTATCGCAACAACAAAGACTTCGAGTATCATAAGATCAACTCACGTAGCAATCGGGTAGTGGCGCAAATCTCAAGCCCTCACAGTCCTCAAAGATTGGTCGACTAGCACTATGCAGATACACATCCACGTCTTTGCTGCCATGGATACGGAACTGTCGGCATGCTGTTACTATGACACTATTGGAGACGTCTGTTATATGGATTGCGCCTGCGACTTGACCGGTGATGATGAGCGAGGAGGTTATGGAGCGGAGGTAAAGAGCGGCGAAGGGTGCGTTGGCTTTTGTTGGGGCACTGAGATCGACGACACAGTGGGTGATATGGGACACGGTTGGTGAGCTTGTGGTGTAGGGGGTCTGGGTGAGAGTTGTATGGGCGTGCGATTTGTTGGAGAGGGCCGACGTCCATGCATCAGTTTGCGCCGTTTCTTGATGTTTTTGTTGTGGTGGTGGCGGTTGTTCAGGTAGAGACGACGGTTGCGAGGTCGATGTGTTGGATGTCTCCGGTTTAGCTTGTGGTTTCGTCATGTCCTTCCTTTTGTTCTTGAAATTGAACTTTTTGGGTGGATCGAAGCTGTTCCTCACACTTGACAATTTTTCACTCAACTTCTTGATCGCCTATACTTTCCTGTTAGCTCAGTCCTCACCTAGTCGCTTTCCGATGTGAACTCACTTCGCTATATGTCCGCTGATCATACGCAGGCAGAAGACTTGACGCGTCTTGGACATCGTGGGACAATCGGTCTATGCCTGCGAGACAGTCGTCTATCGCTTGGTTGCGCTCGCCACCGGATGTGGACAGGGAAGACAGGCCTTCAATTTGCTTTTGGAGTGCTGGCCTATGTTATTTCAGTGTGTCCAATGCTGTTGGTTAGAACTACGCACTTGCGACATCCTGGTGGAATTGGCGGTAGAAGGTCTCTTTGAGGTTGGACTCGGCCATTGTGCGCAGGATTTAGTTGCGGTATGGGTTGACTGGCCTGAATACGCTCAAAATTTAAGTTCTTATTCACCGCCTTGGAAAACGTGCTGAACCTTGATGGGTTTTGAGAAAGGTTCACGCGTCATGTGGTTGGGGGTTTGGTGGGGTTGGAGAAGAGCGCGACAAAAACAGCATCATCACGCAGAACGCTGGACTACAAAACCCGAGACTTGGAATTCGATTGTGCTACAGTGAGAAAAGGGTTTCCAGGGAGCTTCTTCCTCAGCACTGTAGTAGCGAGTACATCTAAGGTAAAGGTGAAGCGACGCGATGTGGTCGAACTGGTGGGATGCACGCTACCCCGCATTTCACCAATAACATCTGGTATATCTACTATCACTGATTGCAGAAGCGAGAATGTTATCCCCGACAGACACATTGTGTTCAGCAGTCGATGAGAGCTATCTGAATATCACGCCATATTGTGCGCCCTCCTCTCGTTGATTTGACTAGATGGCCTTTAACAAAGCGGATAGCTGAAACCCAAGTTTGGACATGGCCAGCGCTGCATGGCTTGTGACATCAGTGTTCAGAATGTTCACCAATTCATAAAAGAGTCTACTATTCTTTTTCTTTTCGTCCACGTTGAGGCTAAGAAGGTTCCGCCCACCACAGGTTTCTGCCAAAGGCAATGCCACAATCTTGATGAACAGTTTGATTGTCGAGATGGTATATACACGAGCCAGATGCAGCCCCGGTCTTTGTGATGAGGTATTTGTTGCGGTAAACTCCAAGGAAAGATGTGTTGCTTTTAGTCCGACTCTTGCGCTGCCTTGACGTCGATGCCGTACTTGTCCAACAGTCGTTGCCGCCTCCTCTCTTCGTAGCCGGGGCCATAGATTCCTAGGAGAGTCAGCCCCAGTGAGCGTGTGCTGTCCAGTGCTCAACATACCTCGTCCCTCGCCCAGTTGCTGGAGCGTCTCGGAGAGTGGCCGCCTGCGAATCTTCTTGAGCTCCTCCCTGCGCTCGACCTCGCCATCGTCGTCGACCTGGTTCTTGATATCGCCTACACCGCGCATACCATTGGTGTATCGGTAGGCAGTGAGGACGGTAGAGAAGCATGCTCCGGCGCCGAGCATGAAGGGAAGGCTCCGCCCTGTGGTCCGTTAGTACCAGCGTATGCACGAGTGTCGGGCGTGTATGCGTACTGGCAATACCGACACCGCATCCAGCGACGAAACCAGCGACTGCTTCGCTGTAGCAGTCGTCCTTTTGTCGCAGGTTGCTGGTCGCGTCGAGGGTGAATTGATAGGCGGCTCCCACGCCAGCTGCAGGTCAATTAGCTTCGTCCCGATGTGTCTTGCTGCAATTGGGGTGCTACGGACCGTACAGGGCGATTGTGCCTCCGGAGCGGGTGAGGATGCCCATGGCTCCGACATTCTGCTTGCGCAGTGTGTTCTGGACACCGGCAATGACGGCGCCGAGGGCCGTGGTCTGGAGAGTGGTATTCGCCGTGTTGGCGAGGGCATCCCGGGGGTGGAAGGTGGCGTGCTGGTCGGCCATGGCGGGCGGAGTGGGCGTGGGTGTCGTCGTGGAAGCTCTATCGACGTCGTCGTTGAAGTCGGCTGCGGCACGATGCGCCAGAGGGCAAGCGTCTTGGCGCTCAGGGCTCAGGGCACTGCATCATCGCGCGCCGCGTCGTCGCATGGATTGTGGCGAGGCTCTTTGCCTCGCCGCTCGTGTCTCCCTGCTTCTACCTGCGGCCATGCATACAGTGGCCCTTGGCGTGAAGCTCACGTCGACGCGTGCGAGTTGTTCCGTTCCTTCTGGAACCTAGCACTGGCACGGTAGTGTATACTAGGCGGTTGCCGTCTGCGATGATGCCCTCGCGGTAAACGCTTCAATCGCCCAGTTGCAACCTCTCCTCGCCCTTCTCCACCCATAATCGCCGTGCGTGCTGTGCTGTGCTGTGCTGCTCCACCTCGCCATCTGCCATCGATAACACACAAGCTGCACTGCTGCTGCTGCTGCTGCTGCTGCTGCTCCTCGCTACCACGCCCAGCAGACATGGCGCCCGGTACTTTTTCCGCCCTCGTGCCACAAGCGTGTGCTAACCATGGCTGCCAGGCAAGACGGCGCCGCGGTTGCTCCAGGACCTCTTCACGTACGACCCGCGACACGAAGAACGCGCCGGCCGTAACCTGTTGACGAGCCCCCCGCCGCAACACGACAGCAAAGCCCCCGCCGTCCCTGCCGTGCCCTTTAGAAACTGCCGTCACAACCTCTTCACCAAGTCGGAGCAGTCGCTGTTACCCGTTGCAGGCCAAGACCCATCCTCGAGCACCGTATACAAGGTCGCCTCCTACTGCACAAAGTGTCGCTACCATGTCCATGTACTGGTCGACCATCGCAACGATGCTGCCAAGGTCAAGTCGTGTGGCAAGGGAAACGAGGACTACGCCTTGCACCACTTCCTCTACCAAGGAGAGGATGACCCAAACGCCACGGCCACGCTCGAGGCCCAGCTGCGGCCGCGCACCTATACCTTTCGCTGTTCTGCGCCAGAATGTGCCGTCCGCGTACGGATTAGCATGAAACCGCCCTGCTTCTCGGAGCACGACATCGAGACCTTGACAAACCAGGCTCAACTTAGAAGGCGATGGGAAACAGCCAAACAGATTGCCGGCGACCGAGCAGACACAAGCATGGCACGGAGGGTCGATGCTCCTGACTACCTGAACACGTACCTGCAAGACTCGTTGAAGCCAGCAAAGGGCAAGGCGCGCATCCCCCTGCTGAACAAGAAGTTTCTCAAGACTTTTGGCAGAGATTGTGACTCGATACTGAAACGTCTGGGCTTCGAGAAACACGAGGAACAAGACGAGGATACTATTGTAGAAGCCTGGTATCTTCCCAAGCCTGAGGAGGCCATGTCTCCTCTCGAGTCAACCCTGCGCAACAAGATCGAGGATGCTCGCTATGAATTGAACACCATAATCATGGACATGCCAGAGAGCGAGCGCACCGGTTGCAGACACCAACCCATGTATCCTACCCCGTCACGGGGCGACATGGAAAGGGCATTAGCATGCGCGGATTGTATGTCCATGTACACGCTGCTCGTTACACAATGCGGATACTGACATGCTGCACAGACGCCAAGGTAAAAGGACGGGAGACACGCAGCACAAACCACGAAGAAGATCATCCGTACGTCTTCTGCCTTCACCTTTACTTGTCCCCTGGATACTGACACAGGCAGCAGCTACTACGCTAGTCTAGGTGCCGTTGGTGACTTTGACGACTCGTTGATCCTCTTCGCCTTTTCTCGACAAGGCGCTGTTGACATTGAGAACAAGGCGTATTATTTCGAATGCCTGCAGGATCTCGCAACCGGTCGCCAAAGTGACATGCTCGGGATGCAGGTAGCTATGCTGGCTTCACAGGGTCTCACAACCAAACGGGAGGCCGAGCGCGCATATCAGTACTTTGGTATCGACCCAACACACGCAAGTGTAATAGGCGACGATCACATCATTGGGTGTTTCCGATCCCGGCTAGCCGATGTCAGCGTTATGCAAGCCGACGAGGCACGAAAGCAACTGCGAGTTCTGGGAGACGTGCGCGAGAGCGACAGGATACGAGCAGAAGCTTCGGGTTCTATTGAGACGTACGAACAAGCAATGGCCTTCTTCGACCTTGATCCTAGCGTAGCTGACGATTTCGTTCCAACCATGTATTCGCTCAAGGTACCGTACACGGATTCCTACGTGGACTGCTTGTTGTCTACAACAATTGCTAACACGCAAACTAGACTCAAGACAACCCTTCAAGCATAGAAACTGCAAGAAAGGCCGTGGAAATCATAGCAGAGACGCGCGATAGCGAACGACTACGCCATTTTGCCAAATTCGGGACGATGAGCGACCCTGAAATGGACATAGGCGACGCATACGCCCTCTTTGACCAAACCGACAGGACTGTCCCGCTAGATCCTGCAGTTCTGGAATCTGTTCTTAGCACGTATGAAATCGGCACAAGCGAGAGGTTAAGAATGGAGAAAGCGCATGCTCTCATCCAGCACGATCAATCACAGAGATTTGGCGACAATCATGTCAACCCGAATCGCTCAGAAGCCAGACGAAATCTCTACCCGCTCGACAAATGGCCAGTCGGGCTTCGCAATATCGGCAACACCTGTTACCTCAATAGCGTACTTCAGTTCTTGTTCACCATCAAGCCTCTAAGAGACCTTATTCTCGATATCGAAAAGCATATGCAAGACCCTTCCCCGGAGGCATTGAAGAACAAGAAAGTTGGGCGCATGCTCGTCACATCCGAAAGAGTTTTGACGGCGCAGAAGTGTCAGTATAAGCATCCCTTGTTCCGGATCAAGATTAACTTTGGGCAGTCGTTCGTGAGTTACGAGCTCTCTTTGAGCGAATGATTACCGCTCCAACCGACACGGTACAGCCTGCGATAGATCTCGCCTCTCTCGCACTCTGTAAATCGGACAACCCTGTAGAATCGGCACAGGTGCCACCAACGGACAATACCGATCACACTGGTTTAGGTACCATCGATGGAGCAGCGGTCAGCGGACCCATGCTGCCACCTGCTGAAATGCAGTCGATTCCTGCAGAAGCCCCAGCAGGTTCAGTCATGACTGATGATGAGGCAAAGCCTGTGGATTCCGTCATGGAGAATACCGATGCAGCCCCAATTGCACGTGCTGACTTGGTCATGGCCAATGATGGTTTAGAAAGCAAGGGCGACAGCGACATACCTGCTCCGCCCACTCGACCTCCCCCGATCCCACCACGAGCAGATCCTAAGCCGGCCATGAAGCCTGCCGTTCAATCAAGTACAAAGATTGGTCGGATCGAGGAGAGTGCCCGGCAGCAGGACGTCTCAGAAGTCATGGCCAACATATTCGATCTCATCTCCTGCGCCATAACGGGGGATGAGATTCTACGAGAAGGCGAGCAAGGAGACGCTATCAAGAAGCTATTCTTTGGTGATGTCACCACAGTCATGGAGAAACCAGATGGTGTACAGAAGGTCCAGGAGCTCCGAGATCATTTCCTTGTAGCTACTGGACAACGAGATCGCTCACTCTATGCTACTCTTGACGAAGACTTTGGGCTAGTCGAGATAGAAGGTGGCAGTGGAACAAGATACGATTACGTCGAACAGGCTGCGCCGATTCAGATCATCAACGTGAAGCGGTTGCAATTCCGCAAGGGCCAGCCCGTATACGATCACTCGCACATCGGTCTGGAGAAGACCATGTATCTAGATCGTTACTTGGCGAGAACACCAACACTAGACGAAGCACAACTGCTAGAACTTCGCAAAGCGCAGTGGGCGAAACAGAAAGAGCTGCGCGAGCTAGACGCAAAGAGAACAAAGCTACAGACAACAGGCGTGGAGGGCATGAACCTACCTGACTGCCTAAAGGCCACGGGCGAGTTTGTTGACAGCCTCACTGAAGAGAAGTCTGAGCATGAGCAAACACCATCGCGGCAGGCATTCTTACCCACTCCACCTCCCGAACTCTCTGACGCCCTCCACACTCGGGCCACGGACCTCGCCGCCGATCGATCAGGCATTGATGACCAGATGACCACGCTGGAGTCGGAAATCAACACCGTCTTCAAGGACTGTACTTCTGTTCCCTACCGTCTCCATGCTGTCTTTACGCACCGCGGCGACACCAAAGGTGGCCACTACTGGATCTACATCTACGACTTCCAGAACAACGACTGGAGAGTTTATAACGACGAACAGGTAGATCCCGTTGTGGAGGAGGGTACAGTGCTCGACAAGGAGGGAGGATCCCGACCAAAGGTCAGCACAGGAGTGGTGTACGTGAGAGCTGATCTCGCGGACAAGTACACTGAGGCTGTATGTCGCCGACCTGAGAAATCCGAGGAGGGTACACAGGCGGATGTGGAGATGGAGGACGTTGCGAGTGCCGACGATGAAATGCCGGCGGTGGAACCGGTGGAACTCAAGGACGTACCTGTCATTGAGGGTGTGGAAAAGGAGTAAGCTCTTCTTTTTCTGAGCCCCTGCTCCTTTTCCCCCCTTGTTGATTGTCCGTTTGCTGATTTTGGCTGTTATTCTAGCATGGATTTGTTACTCCAGGATGATTATGTGACCACTTCCCCGGAGAAGAGAGTAGGCGGGCGTCTAGAGTCTCCGACCAAGAGAGGCAGAGGCGATGTTGGGGTCAACGATGGACCTAATGGGATTGCTTGATTAGAGAAGAATACGGCTAATGTGCCAACCGGGCTACGCTGAGCGTACGCAACGATGTTGACGGGCATGACTTATGAATTGCGCTTGGGTTGGCACTGGTATTGGTAACGGCTCAACAAATAAAAGAGGAATAATGCATAGCGACAGGAACCATTTTCGTGACTGGTGAAGGCTGATGTAGGATGACACGCATGTGACGCATTTTTTTCTCCTTGTCATAATCACTGAAGTCAGACATGAAGCTCACACAGCTTGTCTCTTCCTCCCGCCACCTCTCCGCCAATTCCACAGCGCTTCTTGAGCAAATGTGCGCGCAGTAAGATGACCCCTCTCCTTGTTCGCCTCTTCAGTCAGCGTCTCAATCACCCTTCCTTGTTCGATACACTGCCACAACCCTCCTGCCATGGCACTGCCAATATCCTCCTCTACCCACTCCTCTCCATCCTCATCTTCTACAACCTCTGGGTTCTTGGCTACTTTTGCCGGTCCGTCCGTCGCTTGTTCCGCGCTCTCCACGCCAAACTCTCCTCTGCCTAGTCTGTATAGAATGCGCCCTAGCGTTTGGTACGCGATGCATCGTTGGCTTGCCACTTTACTCCTCGCCGTCACTGCAAGTTCTGGAATTGTGTATCCTGCTGCCTCTGGGGCTTCGGCGTGATGATGAAGGCCCCTGTCGGTGGGTATAGCTCGTGCGACGCTAGGTGGGAGTAGGTTGCCAGAGAAGTCGAAGCGCAGTTCTGCAGGATTCAGGGCGGTTTGAGAGGGGTGGTAGGGAGATTTGGTATCGGAGGGGTCGATGGGCGACATCCATGACAGCGAGGAGGGATCGTAGGGTAGCGTGGGGAAGTATTTCTCGTGTAGGTTTTTGAGGAACGCGGGATCGTTTGGGTCGAGGTCAGGTGGTTGTGGGGGTCGCGGGAAGTGTATTGAGTCTGAGGTGTCTGGCATGGCCGTCGATGTGGTGTTGTCGTCTGGCGGGGACTGTGTGGTGGGTATGGAGCTCGATGCTGGTCGCGACGTTTCTTCCTTTGTTGGCTCTGGTGCAGCAAAGGAAACTTTCTTGCTACTTGGGGTCTTGGGCTGGGGTTCTGGTTGGGCTTGGTCAGTCACCGGGGGCGCAACGGCTGCTGGTGCTGGCGGCTCTGTGTCAAAGTCGCGCTCATTGCTCCCTTGGTCAATGTTGGACCGCATGAGCAGCTTCTGCAGTAGGGCTGGATTGAGACTCGCCATGAGCTCTTGCCGTTCCTGCTCAATCTCGGCATCCGACATGCCCGCCAATGTCTGTCTGTTCTCCTCGTCTATCGCTCGTCTCTCCTCGTCGCGGTCGAGTCCAAATGCGCTTCGTGGTTTGGGCGCATCTTGCGTCTTCGCAGGTGCTTTTGGTGCCGCCGCCGCCGCCTGCTGCTCTTTGGCTGCGCGCTGCTGTTTAAAGGCCGACACTCTGGGTACGCGTTTCTTGTGCGCCGGAAATCCGTTGACATTTGGCTTGAGCGAGGGCGCGACTGGAGGACCGGCTGGTGACGATTCGCGCTCTTGGATGTCGCTCACAAAGGTAGGGAATGACGGCATACGGAACTCATCCTGCTCTTGTTGATCCAGCTTCTCGACTGCGCCGGTATCGAAGTTCAAGTTGACGCGCTCCCCTCGCTGGAACTCCATGTTGACAGCAGTACCGTGACGGTGGTGTACGTGACGCAAATGTTCCCTGTCGAACTTTGGACTGACGGACCCCTTGCATGCGGGGTGGGGGCGCCATGAGCGCATCGGCTGGACCTGCCCCGGCCCTTGTTCGCGCGACACTTCCAGCAGCAATGCGCGCGGGCAGCTGCCTCGGCTAACCGCGGTCTACTACTATGCCATCGCCAAACCTCATCCCCCACAGCAACGGCACGGTAGCTTTGAACACTATTATATTCGGGCAAGGACTGAACTAAATCACTGCGGTCGCATACAGAACGCACACATCATCAACAATGCCTTCATTCCGTGTCAGTCCCCGCATCCTGCACCGTGCTCTCCAAAGCCGCACCTATGCCACCGCCCAGGCCCCGGCTATAAACGTCACAAACATCCCAGCACCGCATTGTGGAAGCATACGTATACTGTCTCTGAATCGGCCTGCCGCACGTAATGCGATATCACGGCAATTGCTCGCGGATCTAACCCACCAAGTAAACAGCATCCACAATGAGGGGGACAATGGGCCAACAAGGGCGTTGATATTGGCGAGCGATATCGACACCAGTTTCTGTGCGGGCGCAGATTTAAAAGAGAGGGCTACATTCACCCAGGAAGAGTGTGTCTAGTCATTGACGCAGGAAGAGCAGCAGCTAACAAGACATTAGAACCTCCAACTTTCTAACCACACTACGAGGAACATTTGCATCCATCTCGCAATTGCCCATTCCCACAATCTCCGTGCTCGCGGCACCGGCATTCGGTGGTGGCCTCGAACTAGCCCTTACCACACACATGCGCGTCTTTGCCTCTACCACCACCGTTGCCCTCCCAGAGACTCGTCTCGCCATCCTTCCTGGCGCAGGAGGAACATACCGTCTCCCTGCTTTGATTGGCCTCTCGCGCGCACGGGACATGATATTGACAGGCCGCCGTGTAGGAGCGCCGGAAGCCTACTTTTTAGGGCTGTGTGACCGTTTAGTGGAAATTACTGCTGAAGAAGGACAACAAGAAGGTGCTGCGCGAAAGAAGGTCTTGAATGAGGCAGTCAGACTAGCGAGGGAGATATGTGAAGGTGGGCCGATAGCAATCAAGGCTGCGCTCCAAGCCGTCGAGGGATGTGCGCTGGGCGAGAAGGCCGAGAATGCTGCGTATGAACTTGTAGTCAGGACAAAGGATCGCGACGAGGCCCTTCTTGCCTTTAGGGAGAAGAGGAAGCCTGTTTTCAAGGGTGAGTAGACAAATATTGGCCGTGTCGCCATCAAGTATCGACACTTGCGCACCTAGCCTGAGCCGACATGCTTCATTTCTGCATTACCGGGTCCTGTGCTACATGCTACCTTCTACATCTTACTCTTAATCTCCTCCAGTAGCTTGCTTAGCTCGCCCTTGTCCGCCTCCTTGGTCGGCCAGCTGATACCCAGCCCTTCCTGCTCATTTGGCTTGGGAATGAGGTGGAAATGCACATGATCCACAACCTGATGCGCAATCCTTCCGTTGTTCTGCAGAATATTGTAGTCTTGGATGTTTTGCGCGATGGCAATGCGCTTCGTGACGGACAGGACTTCGGAAAGTTGGTCGTCGGGTATGTCATGGAGCTTTGCGCCGTGGTGTTTGGGGATGATTAGCTAGTAGGGACATTAGCATCAATCACATGGCGCTTGCCGTGCGGCGGCATCGAGTGAGATGGAGAGAGCGGGATCACGCACCGAATGGCCCTTGCTCAGTGGGCCAATGTCAAGGAAAGCAAGCGTCTTCTCGCTCTCAAAGATCTTCATCGAAGGGATCTCGCCTAGCTATTCCGTCAGCCATTGTTGATTGAGACAGGGGTCAAGGGAAGCAGAGAGTACCCTTGATGATCTTGCAAAAGATGCATGCAGCAGAAGACATTGTGGTACTCTCGGATCTGGAGTGTTGGTTGGTTGGTTAGTTGGTACAAGTGTGGATTGGAGAGAGCAGTGAGGATGACGCAGGGAGCTTGTTGTGAGCCAAGTGGGGTTGACCGAGGACATGTGGGGTAGCTTTCTGGCGGGACGGTTCCGCTTTGCCTAACGTGAGATATTCTAGTTTCAAAGACATGTCTTTTTGGACGCTACTACTATTCATGACTGTTCGTATACTCTCAATTGTAGCTCCGAGGCATCATGTCCTTGCGGGTCATGACTGCGCCCACTTCCACGATGCACACTCAAAATTCGCATAGCATCTGAACTCGTTGCTCAATCCTTTCGCGTGCTTGATCTCGTAGTCGGTCGTCTTGGTTCCTACTTTCCCGTATAGCTTGTCTGTGATTAAAGTCTCCATTCGCTCTCCAGTGCACACAATCAGACGGAGAGAGTCTTGTGACCAGGACCTGGCGAGCCATCGCACAGTCAACGCAGCTACGTGCCATTAGCGACATCTAACCCACGCTTGTCCGGAGCAGAACCAGAACCTACCTTTTGTTTGACAATCTTGACTTAGAAATGGCGGATCGCAAATGATTACGTCAAATGAAGCCTTCATCTCAGCTGGTAGTTGAATAGCTTTTTCAAAGTCGTAGCGCACAAACTCCTTGAAGACAGCAAAGCGTTCGTCGAATTCCAACAGTTTGATCTGTGGTCGACACTTGACTTCGCCTGAGTTCTGAACTGAAGTCAACATTTGCTCCTCTCACCGATCCTGAAATCTTACTAGTAGATTCTTTAGCTGGATGAAAGCACTCGGAGCAGACACAACTGCTATTCTCGTCTCGTCGGTCGCATTCTCCAGAAGTTGCCGCGCGAGCACCATGGCAGTTCCATCGCTATACCAGAACTGACTTGCATTCCAGTCCTCGGTGAACGCATCCATGGATAGTTTTCCCGCAAAGTCATCTTCGGCTTGGCCTTTTAGTTCTTCAAACTGTTTTTGTCGTGCGTCCCGCTCGCCATAAAATTCCTTCAGGGCGGCAAGAGCATCGCCGGAGAGCTGTCTTTATCTTTCAGCATTTGTGTTGCAACCCTGGAGCCGAGTAGGGACGACCTACGGGATCTCGTCGTCGTGTTCGATTGATGCCATGCTAATTTTGGCTAAAAGCGATTGTCGCGAAATGCACTTGAAAAGTGTTGGTCTGTCTGAGTCGCACCCCACTATCGATAAGCGACGTGCCTCGGTAAGTCATCTTCGGCTGTAGCCTGAAGTAAGAGCGACAATGCACCTGCGACTGCGGTGTCTGTCAGCCACCTGCACGCGCAGACTGTATTCAAAGATGGCAGAACCTTTGGCATCGCTCCCGGACGTTGAGCAGGTTAGTGACCGGGTGATTAGGATTCTCGGAGGGAACCCTAGCAAGGTAAGCGCACTTAGCATACCAAAGCACGGCGCACTCTGACAAACCTCAAGTTCACGCTTCAAGGTAGACGCGTCTGCACACGCTAGGCTGATGAGTTTCTAAGCATCGTAGGCACGAACACGTATATAGTCGGTCGCGGCGCATCACGACTCCTCATCGATACTGGTCAAGGCAAGCCGCAATGGATAGCCTCGATCAAACATGTCCTTTCACAGCAAAGCATTACAATTGACAAAGTGCTCTTGACACATTGGCATCACGATCACACTGAAGGCGTCCCCGATCTCCTCGAGCACTCTCCAGACACGACAGTCTACAAGAAAGACCCACACGATGGCTGGCTTCCCATAGGCGATGGACAGAAGTTTGAGACCGAAGGCGCGACCCTGCGAGCTTTCTTCTGTCCGGGGCACACCACAGACCACATGGCGTTTGTGTTGGAGGAAGAAGACGCCATGTTCACAGCAGACAATGTATTAGGACAGGGCACAGCGGTATTTGAGGATCTGTCAGCGTACATGAAAAGCCTCGACGCCATGTCAAAACAGTTCAGGGGTCGTGCATATCCTGGCCATGGACCCGTCATCGAAGACGGCCCATCAAAAATCACCGAATACATCAAGCACCGCAAGCAACGTGAGAAGCAGGTACTAGATGTGCTAGCAGAGCACAACGGGGGTGGGATGAGCTCAATGGATATCGTCAAGGTGATATACAAGGACTATCCAGAGAGTCTATGGGAACCTGCAGAGAGGGGAATACGACAGATTCTTGATAAGTTGCAGCTGGAAGGCAAGGTGGACGGAGAAATGATGTGGGCCCTTAGTGGGAAGAGTAGTCTTTAGATGTTCCAATGACACATAGTTTGCCATGGCGAGACTTTGATAAGCGACTTGCTCGAAACTTGACTGTGCCCCACCACTCTCATCACATATTGTTCGGTCGATGTCGCCTGACGTTGTCAAGACTGTCAGTAAAATTTCTAAAATTATGTATGATTTTCTGATCTCAATGTTCATCGAATCATCAGTCGTGATGCCAGAGTGGTTAATGGGTTAGACTTGAATTCTTCATTCAGTCATCTAATGGCTTCGGCCTCGAGAGTTCGAATCTCTTTCACGACGAAACCATCTGTTCGATGGGCAACCACGTCTTTTTTTTTTCGCACGACCCAGGTCCATCGACGTCATCCTTTCCCCACCCCGACGTCAAGCGTCTACTTCTTCATCTCCACAGCAGATAAAGCATTGATAACATTCTGCCAGTCTTTCACAGTCAGCGACTTTCGCTGGAGAATGAGGAGCGACATGGCGTTGTCCCAGGCCTTCGCGAGACGCCTGGCGCTGCTGTTCCCGCCGGAAGCGAGGATCCACCGGGTGAGCTCGTGGAAGGTGACCTTTGGGGAGGATGAGGAGTAATCCGACATTTTGTAGCTGAAGTTTTCGATACCAAAACCACCTCCGGTAATATACTTCCCGTATTGCCTCATGGTCTCTAATCAAGGCAGCTTGCAACACGATCGAACGTTGGATTAGAACAGCGGCCCGAACAAACTTCTCGGTGTCGCTATAGCCAAACCTGGACGCCTGGCTAGCCCAGTCGCAGCTGCAATAGTCAGCAATGTACTTCGAAAGATAACTGTGTCTGAGACTCTGAACGTACCTTTTCCACAAATCCGCAAAGCTTGGCTTGGCGATCTCTACTGGTTCTAAGTAGAACCATTGAACTGTAACTGGACCGGTAGGAAGACATCCAAGTATAACTGGCGGGAACTCTTCTTGGTATCCAGTGCTATATCGTGCACGGATAGCAGAGCGACGTGTGGGGTCGCATTGCTTAAAGGCCTGCCAGTTCTGGCGGTCCTTCTTGAGCTCAGGACCTACAATGACTAGCCCTCTCTTAAAGTGACGAGCCCAGCAGGAGTACTTGTGTTCTTTGTCGAATATGGCCAGTGTATTTCGATCGCCAGGATGATAAAGCTCCTCGAGGGTTTCCATAAGTTTTTCGGCCGCACCCACGTTTTCCTTTGCATCAAGATCTTTCGTTGATACAATCACACCAGAAATCCTAAGGGCACTGATCAAGAGCGCTTGAGAGCTGCTGGGCTTCTTCTACATCCATTCACTCGGTTTGTATACCATCGGCGGATGCGAACCTTCCAAGGTTGGAAGTCTGTTGTTGCTTCGATCGCAGTTGTGGTATGAATTGATCGGCCGACTGAGAGCTTAAGAAATCTGGGGGTACTTGTGTAGGTGAGTAATCGTTGTGGTAGGGCCCTGTTAAATGTGAGCCCGACAGTTTTGATTGGCAAACGAAACAGTACTTACCTACCAATGCAGGTGACTCCGTGCCCAAGTGGCGACGCGCCGACCTTGCATCGTTTTCTGCTCAGGTGAACGGCGCGTGCGCACCGACTGTGTTTGGCAAACGGATGGTGCCTAGGTAACAATGACTCCCTATTACGTACTGCAGGCGACCTGGAGTAGCGACCAGCTGAGGCCTGAAGGTGATTGTGAAGTGGCCGTGTGTCAATCGAGCGCAGGACTTTATCGAGCAAACAGGAAACCGCGGCGACTTCATCGCCAGTACAAATCAGGTAGTAGAGCTACTTGCACATGTACCTAGATTTATTTGTGCTGATGACCTGGTTGCATCATGATGTCAGAGGTCGTCTTACGCGTCAATGGGTAGGTAGGTCTCATGGTGCTGATTTAGGTTAGATTTCACCTCACTTCTGTCACGTTCACAGTACTCACCGTATACCTAGGTAGCGACCCCTAACATGCCCGCGAATATTATATGCTTAAAATCCGCTGTCAAGTACGTCGGGGGCTTACAGTGGCTCTAATGTGCCCTATCCAAGTGTACTTCACTCTTGGTAGTCAAACTCGTGGGGTACCTAGGTAGCCTTTCATCAACGCCCGGGTAAGATTGGTGGCTGCCTACCTAGGGGTCTAGAGAAAATCCACGGGCGGCATCATCTGGGCAAATGGCCAACATCTCAGACACACTGTCTTCCCACTCACTGGCCTTTTGTTTGTTGTGATCACGCTAGCCGCTTGCTGTCCCACTCTCGCGGCCTGCGGTCACAACTGACGCTAGGTAGTTTGGGTCAGGTCAGTGCGCATAAGGAAGCCTCCAAACCGTTTCTCACTCACTACAGCTACTTAAATACACGGATCACCACTTGATTCGCGGGGTCAAACTTGCATCCACTCCACTCCCAGTCTCAACGGCCCTCTTGTTCTAATTCCAATCTTTCTGAGGTCCTTGTTGGACAAATAACAATCAGATATGCTCTGGATTCAGATTACAGATGCTCCAATCCTCTCGGACACCAACATCTGGGCGATGCTTCGAGATGGGAAGATGACAAAGAATTTGCCTCCACCGACAGTCGGCTTCCGAGTGATAAAGCCTTTCACCGCTCCAACACGGCTAAAGAGTCGATTTTTGCCAGGCATGCAGGGACAAGCCCTCTACCGTAAGCCCGCCCAAATCGTTGTCCTAATCTAATGATAAACATACTGACTAATTGAATACATCAGGTCGAGACAACAAAGTACGTGTAATGGTCCAAGGCCTGTTCGACGCCAACGGGAACTTTCTCGAAGACTGGATCCACGAAGACTGTATTCACATCGGTACCAAGCTCTACGATACATGGAAAATGGACCTGTGCAACGTTCCATGAACACCTTCAAGATTCACGTCAGAAGAACTTGGCGAACTCAAGGACCCGAAGCATCGGCATCTCGCGCGTGGTATCAGTACATTTCTCATAAAGCTGGCAGCGGCAAAGCCGCAATGTCTCACTGAGGAGACTCATAAGAGGCTTGGCGGTGTGTCGGGAAATAAGGTTCTGTGGATCACCAACAGGGTCATCAAGGGCGTCGAAAAGGCTGGTCTCCTCAGTGTGTTGAACGATCCCCACTTCACCATTCAAGCAATCCGGGATAACTCCAACCTTGATTGCAAGCATCTCGCAGCTCAGGGCGAGACTGGTTTCTATCTCCGCATATACTCCAAGGTCAATCCGGGTCAGTTAAAGAAACACGGCTCGATGTATGTTGGTCAGGCCAAGGATTTTTACCGACGCTGCGGCGATTGGAGCCGGCCAGGACAGACGCAGCACGCCGACTTGATTCAGGAGTCGGACACCATTGAAATGCGCACCATATGCCGCCTGGATATGACGTTCTATCAAGACCACAAGTACATCATCGAGTAACTGTTCACATCCCTGTTCCAAACATACAAACCAGGACTTGCAAATTAAAAAGTACGTCCCAAAGGCGGTCGAGACAACTACCATATCAAGGCCTACTTGGAAATGGACAAGATTGCCACTGTATCCGCCAATGAGAGCGGATGGACTGGGGCAGTGCAGAGGGACAGCTTTTGGAAAGGTTCTTTTTCCGCATGCGAAGGCCTCAACTCCCAATCCCCCATATCAGAAGCACCTATGTATGAGCCATGGGTCTGGCTTGAGTCTCGTGGTTACATGCAAGATCCGAAAGACCTAGGCAGTTCGGTTCCGATCTCGAACTTTACTTCCCAGGTGCCAAAGAAGATGACGATTCAAACTCCTAGTGCAAAGGCGGCGTCGAAGAATAAGTCTTTCATCATCTTTGACCTGAAGACCGATTACAAATCCGAAACGAAGAAAGGCTACACATGGCGCACTACTCGAGTGCTACCAAAAGATTTTGCCTCTGACGGCGTGGAGTGGCCAGCTGAGAACTCCTTCTTCAGTGTCACGTTCGAAATTCGCACAGATTGGAAGCCTCATCCCTGCTCTTGGGCTCGTTTACCACTGATCGGTCCATTTGAAGATTGGGATCGAGCCAACAGCTGGGCTATGTCAATTAGTTGGGTTGATGCGTCCGGACAAGATCGGCCCAAGTACCTCCATTGCGAAACCCCTTATATGATGTTGAACAAGGAGTCTATGGGCAGCATTCAGCCTTACGCGCGGGGCATTGAGGTAAGAACCACGAGTGAACTTTAACGCGGCGAGATTAATCCGACTTATACTGACTTTATTCCTCTAGGTTATTCACTGGCTGTTCAACGAGAGAATACCAAGTGGTCAACAACATCGTTGGCTTCAGACGCCGCCTATGGCTGCTGTGAAAGTCATCCAACACGATCATGTCCGCCAGCTCATTACGCTCGAAGCTGGCAAAGGAGTCACTACCACTGCACCCATATCCAGCAACCGCAAGAGCAAAGAAGATATCCTAAAAGAGATGCAGGGGAAGGATGTACATGGGTATTTTGGACTTGACAACGTGGGTCGCACGCTGGCCGACGCGAAGAAAGCTGCTCCAGGCAAATGGCCCCGCTTTAGAGACAAGTGTGACTGCTGCGTGTTCTATAATCGTGGTACAAACACTATCGGCTGCACCTTCAAGGATGGAAATACAGTCTGCGAGAGTTGCCTCTGGGTCTTTGGACGACCAGCCTGCTCTTGGACTCTCCATATTCCGCCTACGAGTGCTGGAAACACGTTCAAAGACCTCGCATTACGGAGACACCGCGAGCGCGCTTATACGGAAGGCTCTTCATGGGCTTGAGGGCTCAACAGGCGACGCGCTGTCAGTTCCCGATCCACAGATGATGGAGATTGACCAAGAAGGTGATGAGTCGGAAGGTCAAGCTTGGGAATGGGCTTGAGGTCTGCGTGGTGTTCAAACCATAGCATGATGTAGGCCTTTATCATAAGGTTAGATATGCCTTGAGTGATACAAACTCCTTTGTATCTATTGCAAACATGCTCGTGGGTTAGCTAGATCTTTTCTCGAACCTCTACTCTTATCAGTTTGCGATTGACTTTCTTAACTTATCGTCTAAGCTAAGGCCTTGTATCCTCAGATCACGTCGGACTGCCTACTGCACTCACTGTATGATACGGCTAAGGATTACCGGCACCCTGCGCGCCTCTGTGGTGGCCATACTCTGGTATCAGTTATCGCAGTGTACCTCTGTTATGTCATTGCTTACCATTTTCTCAACATCTGTAGCCCATTGCCGCATTCCGCCTTTCACACACTTCGTTGTTACCGTCGCCTTTATCCTCGCTTTCGCTGTCGCTACAGCTGGAATTACACTTTCTGGCTTTCGTTGAAGATTACGAAGTCGCGAAGATGGAAGTCGCGACAATTCGGGTTGTGCCAAACATCTGAACAGCTTTGAAGTCATCATGCTATCTCAGTATCAGGACGTGCCGTAGAGGCTCACCCACAAGGAGCATCGCTCTCATCACAAAGCACATAGTTTCGCCTCTCGCATCACCGGAGCGTCTAGCGAGATGCATTGCTTGTTTCGTTGCACTACAGTTGCTTTGCGGACCTTCTCGTCGAGACGAGGAGGGTGCGCTTTCCATCTGAGTGCTCTTTCCACCTGAGTGCTCTTTCCATCCTCGAACGTCAACACAGCGCTTGGCGCTCCGAAGCTCAACAAAAATACAGGCGGCTACTCACTTCATCTTTAGTTATCCACAAGATGAAGTGAGTTTCCGCCTGTCGATGTGTCTTAGAGCATAATGGATGGGTGTAATAGAGCTAACATGTGCGTAGATTCCCTACCACCATCACCGCCGCGGGTAACCGCATACCGCAGCACCTCCCTCCGGTGTTCACCCAGCCGGGGGAGGAAGTTGCTCCCCCATCCGAATGGGATGAATCGGTGTTTGTCGTGCGTCCTTGCACACCTCCACTCCAGCTGTCGCGACCCTCCCTACCTTTCACACCTCCGCCAAAGGAAAAGGAAGTCGAGGCCGCAGATCCCAACGAGGAAGGGGAGGACACTGGAGTGGAGGTGGCGCTGAAGAAGAAGCGAACAAGGAAGGAGAAGGGGGATGATGCCCTACCCAAGAAGAAGACCAAGGTACGTTCTGTACAGGCGGATTTAGGTGACACTTCCATTTAATTTGTATCTCACATTTACTAGGCTGCCGAGAAGAAGGGCGAGGACAAGGAGAAGAAGAAGAAGAAGAAGAAGAAGGACAAGGAGAAGAAGGACAAGGAGAACGTGCCTCCGGAGTGAACATGGTTTTTTTGGTTTTTGGTAATGGAATTCAGGTTCACGACGCCGTGTGTCTTCTTTTTTGCCAATGTCTGCTTGCTACCGCAGAGGATCACTGACCTGGACAGATACCGCACGCGGAACAACTCGTAATCTAGCATTCGAAGAGCGAAGACAAGGCGATTCGTGAAACAGACGACGTCGCCGAATCATGCGAGGAACCCACGAAATCCAGCCAAACTGTAGAACAAACATACCTAGGTACGACGTACTTACAGCTAAGCAAGTCAAGGATAGGGTCATACATGACGAGCTTTTGCAGCCAGGGTGTGTTGTTAACGGGCCTGGGCTACTACCAACGACCGCACAAGACGCTCAGGCGCTCAGTGCTAATCTCAGGGAGGAGGAGGAGGCGCTTCGCAAGCGTTTCATTAATCAGGTCATTCACTGCGCTTCCGCTGCGCAACCTCGAAGGAAGCTTTAAACTTGTCGTCGCTGTCGCCGTCGCAGTAGTTTCCCCAGAGAATGAACAAGGGGGTTTGTGGGGACCCCACCTTTTCTAGCTATGGTGAAATTGGGCTGATGGGTGATCACAAGAGACGGTGACGTTGTTTGGTGTTATACCAGAATGTCGGAAGGATACTTACGTCGGCGGTGGACATTACTGTAGATCGGTAGTGCGCCCCACTTCGTCGGCGACTCTTTCCTTGCGATGATGATCAGGGTTAGCGTCCTGTCTAGCGTCTGCCTATCTAGACTTCTTCAGTAATTCTCGCCGCCACGTCCACTTTGCTCGGCAGTTTTTCCCTCAGGATGGTCTGCTTTGAAAAGACGTTTACCCAACTGGACGACAGCACTGCGCGGAACGACGCGAGGCTAACTATGGGGAATCTGGGGTAGCACAGACATGCTCATGCGCGTTTTCTGGGGTCTCCGAGCACCCCATACCGTTACCGCGGCCTTTGAAGATGCGGAGACGGGCTTATGACGACGGTGGCAGGGGGGTTGAAGGCTTGCGGTTTCATTTCAGCCTCTTAGAAGCTTATTTCGCGGGTCAATGACACGCAACCTGACATCGGAAGAGCAAGATTAGGGTCAAGGTATTCATCGAGCTTCCACTACCGATTCTTACGATCTGTAGCAGAGCAGCTCGGCCAGTCTCGGACGCAAGGGTCCCACAGAAACTTCGAGCGAACCTTTCGACCCAAGCGGCGCTGCCTCAACAGAAGGACCCCCACACGCGCACAACGCGGTCAGATCCAAAGCCACCCAAAAACCAACTGACATGCTCCCAAAAGGTGGTTATCAAGACCAATTAAAATGCATTCGCTTGAGGCAACGTCGGCCGCTCTCCATACATAGCATTCAACCCGTCCGTCTTGGCGTTTGCCCCAGGAAATAGCCGGATGAGCGCCTAACGGCAGTCATATGCCTGGCACTAGCGTTGGCAGATGCTGTACATGGTGTGGGCCCACCGGACAAGAGTTAACGCGACATCAAGCGAGATATCGAAAGTGCATAAAGCTGTCGATTGCCTCCCCTCAATCACTGCTTCATTCAGGCAGAGCCATTCACTACACCTGGCGGTTTCAGCGCGTCACGAACCATACCACTGAACGGCATCATGGGTGAACAAGATTCCATCAAGAGCGCGCCTTATGAGCAGCGCGAGTCGATGCCCCCGTACTCCAGCAAGCAGGGAATGGTAACCAGAGAGCCCTATGGACCAGGAGGTATGCATCTTCACCTACCAGAATTGAACCGTATTGCAATATGTATGGAAACTAACTTCAATGCTAGGCTTCCGTGGGCTCTTCTCCAACCCATACGTTGCCATGTGTGCAGCGTTCGCTACGATCGGTGGTCTTCTCTTCGGGTACGACCAAGGTGTCATCTCGGTGACCCTTGTCATGGATCAGTTCCTAAACCGATTCCCGCGTGTCTCAAGCGAAGCGTCAGGGGCCGGCTTCTGGAAGGGGTTGATGACTGCCATGCTTGAGCTAGGCGCCTTGATCGGTGCTCTGTTTGCCGGTTGGATCGCAGACAAGCTGTCCAGGAAGTACTCTATTGTCGTTGCAGTCATCATCTTTACCATCGGAAGTATTCTACAGACAGCAGCAATGGACTACGCGATGCTGGTAAGTTGTAACTATACGAAACTCAATTGAGACACAGACTGACTTTCTGCAGACAGTCGGACGTTTGATTGGTGGGTGGGGAATCGGAGCGTGAGTTCTACCCATTTCTATCCACTGGATATGTACTAACTATACGTAGTCTTGCAACTATCGCTCCACTCTACATTTCCGAAATCGCACCTCCAGAGATTCGCGGTGCTCTTCTCGTTTTGCAGGAGTTCAGCATTGTTCTCGGCATTGTCATCGCCTTCTGGACAACCTATGGTACGCGCTTCATGGCCGGCGAGTGGTCATGGCGTCTTCCGTTCCTCATCCAGATGCTCCCAGGTCTTGTTTTGGGTGCTGGAATCGTTTTCCTGCCGTTCTCTCCACGATGGCTCGCTAGCAAAGGGCGCGACGACGAAGCGCTGGTCGTACTGGGCAAGCTTCGCATGCTCCCTACCGATGATCCTCGTATATTCCAAGAATGGTGTGAGATCCGCGCTGAGGTCACTTTCAACCACGAGGTCAGCGTTGAGAGGCATCCCCAATTGCAGGCCAAAACCCGCATGAATGAATTCAAGCTGGAGGTACAATCTTGGCTCGACTGCTTCAGGCATGGATGTTGGAAGCGCACTGTCGTTGGAGTAGGCATCATGTTCTTCCAGCAGTTTGTTGGTATGTACCCCATTGGCTCCAGCATTGCAAACAACTAACAACACTAGGCATCAACGCTCTCATCTACTACTCGCCCTCTCTCTTCGAAACGCTAGGCCAGGACTACGAAATGCAGCTTCTGCTTTCTGGAATCATCAATTGCACACAGCTCGTTGGTGTCGTAACAAGCTTGTGGACTATGGACCGCTTTGGACGCCGACCGCTGCTCCTTGTGGGTGCTGGCCTCATGTTCATCTGCCATCTCATCATCGCGGTCCTGGTTGGCAAGTTTGGTAGCCGATGGCTGGATTACGCAGCGGAAGGTTGGGTTGCTGTCGCCTTCTTGTTCTTCTTCATGTTCAGCTTCGGAGCTACTTGGGGACCAGTCCCATGGGCCATGCCTTCAGAGATCTTCCCGTCTTCATTGAGGGCAAAGGGTGTTGCACTCTCGACGTGTTCGAACTGGTTCAACAACTTCATCATCGTAAGACTACACTTCCTCTGTAACCCACATAGCCAGCGACTAACACGTATCAGGGTCTCATTACCCCGCCTCTCATTCAAAATACCGGCTTCGGAGCCTACACCTTCTTCGCTGTCTTCTGTCTGCTCGCCTTCGTTTTCACTTTCTTTGTTGTGCCGGAAACTTCTGGAAAAACGCTCGAGGAGATGGACCAGGTTTTCAAGGATGTCAGCAGCGAGGCAGAAGAGCAACAGAAGGCTCGCATCATGCGCGATATTGTAGAAGGCAAACGGAACGAAACTGTGAATGTGGTTCCTTGAGGAGGATTACAATGACAGCCTCGCGCCGTCTTCGTTACATGTCTATCAAATGATGAGCAGACAATTGAATATAATGAATTTTCGAACAGCTTTGCACGCAGGCACATAATCGTCAACCTCATGTCGCTAATATGTTACGCTGGCTCTATGCAGTAACAAGCTCTATTAACTTATCGCCGTACCTAGAAATGCGGTATATGTCGCATCGATTTCTTTTCATATCTGGGGTCTGGATTTTCGTTGGGCATGTAACACAAAGGCCTCGTTGCAAGAGCAGGGCCCGACGAACATGGATGTGCAACTTGAACACTTGGGTCGAATGCGATCGCATTGCTCCTCATACTGGATTCCCCTGTTGCATCTCGAGCTCCAAATCTCTTCATAACGCGAATAGTCTTTCTCAGCAGGACTCTGTGGAACAAAGGCAAAGTTGTCCTGATAGGTCTGCTCCAAGAATTAAGCGCGTTATGGCTTCGTCTCACTTCCGAACCCCGTTGCCACCTTCACTATACAATTTCGTATTTGTCCCATCGTTATACTCCGAGGTTCTTCAGGCCGGATTCGACGCTACCAGCTATCCCCACGGCTTTTGCGAGACGTCGTGGCTTCCCACCGGCAAAGTTCTGCAACCGTGTGGTGAGGTTTTCCCAGTTCTCGCCGCGCACAACTC
The DNA here is from genome assembly GCF_042100115.1 of Alternaria dauci. Taxonomy (NCBI): domain Eukaryota; kingdom Fungi; phylum Ascomycota; class Dothideomycetes; order Pleosporales; family Pleosporaceae; genus Alternaria; species Alternaria dauci. The sequence continues at coordinate 1,785,407 of NC_091272.1, forward strand.
TCCCCAGCACGACATCGTGGCCCGGCTGGCTCCAAGGCCGTGATAGTTGTGAAGAATAGCGTACGGGTTGCCCAAGCACAGCTTCCAGCGCAAGGTGCGCATAGCGCACAGCCTCGTATGTATCGCACGGTATGCCTACGTCGAGTTGATTCAGTCCGCTTCCGCAACAGACGCTCAGTACCTGGATGTCCAGTGCGGATTGGGGACTCTTCATTATCTCTCCCATATCAATTTACCGGCTACTATAATCCTTTGCCGAGTCGTTGCGGTGAATGCTAGGCTTGAATGCTCTTCGGTCAAGCAATGCATTCGAACACCCTAGGTGCGGAGTCGATAAATATCTAAGTCTGGGAGGTGGTACCTGTCCAGTGGCGTATAACTGAGCCGTCGCCAGAGGTAGTTCGGGCCATATTCCCGTAAGACACGTTGCATAGGAAGATGCATGCTGAAGGTGAGCTGTGGAGATGGAGAGGAATAGCTAAGAACGTTACGCAAGAGTCAACAGATCCTGTGAGCTCTCGCCATACTGAGGATCATGTGATGTATTTGCAGTTCGTTACGACTTACGCGAAAGGGGAGAGTCGACCGGAACAAACTCCCGGCTATCAAAACTGACGTAGCTGCTCGACAGGCATTCCTATGAAAACTCATCAGCACATCCACAATGAGGAAATACACAGAAGACTATGCAAGCACGTATCTACTGCAGTCGTGTCACTTGAAAAGTTCCCAAAGTCAGGCAATAAACAGATAGTCTTTCGTGAATTGGTGCCTCTTTCCGAGGACTTGGAGGTGGTTAAAGTGATGCTGAAAGACATTCGTTGCTTGGGTCTTGTGCGCCGCACTAACGGCCCCAGTGGCGAAGCTCGTATTAGGTCATAGCGAGCTTCATGTGTGTCTCCAAGCTCAACCAGATACGTATAGGATCTGATATATTCTATACTGCGCAAAGAGCCTTGATCAGACCTCAGCAAGTGTTCCACAACATGGTATATGTCAGCACTATTGGAAGCATCAAGAATGGAAAAACAAGATATGCTGATGATACACTCGGAACAATCACCCGGAAACTTGGGTTTCGAGATGTGAAACATACCAAAACACATATTCAGTTTTGAAAATTGATATGTCCGGGGTTATATCTACAGATTTAGTGTGTCGTAAAAGGGAGGGAGAAAACCGTATTGAAATCACACGACATGTAGATGGACATAGGTATAGAGTCGATCATAATGTTGACCGGCTACTTTGTCAATATTATGTTGATCCATACAGAGCATGATCACACTGGCTACCCGAGACTGGAGCAGCTCATTCCTTACTTCGGGCGTCTTTCATCGTCTCCAACACCTTCTCCAATGGCCACCTTTCGGTGATTTTATAGAACTACCGGCAAATATGGACTTTGCTTAGTACCAGTGACTTCCCTTGACCGCAGTATATGCGAATGAAAGGTCAATGCCGACCCAGAACCGTGCTCCACAGTACTAAGCCGGAGAGACGGTCGAGTCAGTAATACCCCATTCGGGTTTCAACGCATTAATGATCCAGGTTGTCGGCCATACGTGGTTTTTCTCGAAATCATCCAGGAGCTGTACTACCTGTTCCCTTTCTCTGGGGTCGCATACAAGAGGACCCCATATGAAGATGGTGTGGCAGACGGTAATTGCCAATGGAACCGTTTCCTGTGAGCTATTACAGGCCCCGCAAATAGCGCGTGCATGTGATAAGATCTGATGCTGTTTGGATTAATGAATGTTTATTCTTCTTGATGGCTGTAGTCCTTACATCTGTGTCAGAAAGGCTCCCAACATTGCGGATTGCGAACTTGGGACCTGGCTTGTAGCGCAACAGCATAATGCAGGCAAAATGGTAAAAGCCAAATGACACGGCTGATGAGATTGGGAGCATCAGCGCAAGAATGAGTCTCGGGATGGATACAGAACTTACTATGCCAGTCGGCTGTGAACAGGATCTCAGGGAACGAGCCCCCGTCGCCGGCTGGACCTTCAAAAATCGGATTGAAACCGTCGGGCCTGTCACGCATCCACGTTTGGACAAGTTCCCATAGCTCAGTCCATCGTCGCATCTTGTAGGATTTCTCATTTTGTGGCTCCTTGCCATGGAAGCAGAAATTCACGACACATGCAAGATTCCACGTCATTTGGTTCGCCCAAGCGGTCTCCAATCTTAATCGCGCCAGCGGGTGTGCATCTCGTAGGGAGCTTGGGGTCGGGTGCAGTTGTAACGAAAAGTCGATATCAGGCGGTTGCTGATTGATGGTGGCATTGTAGAGACACTGACGAACGTAAACCCAAAAGGCAGCTTCGCGCAGTGTAGGCGCCGATGGATCTACGTAGTGATTTCCTTGAGACGATCGGATAATGGCCGAGCAGCCTGCGAGATGCTGTTCATCATCAGAACCAGTGCTGGACGGGACTAGAGGTACGTATTAGGGAGGAGAAGCAAAAAGGGTGAGGTAGCACCTACCATTCAGCTGCTCGTAGAAACGCAGTATGACGATGGCACACAAAAGGGTTTCGTCATGACTAGCAGCTTGCTCATTCAATCGTTCTATGAGCAGGGCAATGCAGCGCTGGTAGGCCGCTTCCGCTGTTGCATCCTTTCTGCAGTGACGAGCCGCAAAGGACATGACGGCGTGGCACAAGACCGGGCATTGTTTGACTTTTTCCGGCACGCCCAGTGTAAACTGGCGAGTGGCGTCTGTACAGTCTAGCCAGCGACCAAGATGTTCGGTATAGTGGTGCACCAGTAGGGCCTCTTCATGTGTCAATGAAACAGGTTGAGGTGAATATTTTCTCATCCCTTCTGGCGTGTCCTTGCGGCTATGCGAGTGTAAATGTGCTTGCTGCATCGCCTGACGGGTATGCGTCGGCAGCGAGCCCTCTGACATGCCGTCCGGGTTAGGCGACTGCAGCAGACTCGCCACTGACACGCCACCCGTTGTACTCTTGGACCTAGGAACAAAGTATGGTGAGCCTGGCGACAACTGAGCCGCTGGTGAGGAAACGCTGGTAGACTGGCCTTCCGATACCCTGTCGGTCCGACTGTTTTTCCGTCGTCCCGGTGAAGTGTTCCGGCTGAAGCTTCCCTCGCTGAACCTGTTTGCGTGGACGGCTTCATCCACTGTACTGATGCCATCGACTCCATCGACGCCGTCGACTTGCATCATGTCCCCCTTGGTCTCGGTTTCATCGTCGGTGCCACCGGCAGCAGAACGACTTGACGATGGTCTGTCAGGCCGGTAGTCCTTGAACTTGGTATGTGGCTCTTCCCATTGGCAAGGACGGTTCTTTTTGCCACAGGCTTTGCATACTGGACGGGTTTCGTCGCCTGCGTGCAGTATCAGCGTAGGAAGGAGCGCTCTGCAACAAAAGACTCACACTTGACGCGGCGGGCTCGACAGGTAAGGCTTGTGCAGATCAGCGGACTTTGTCACCGTAACCTCATGGGTCCACTTACCAGCCGCTCCTAGAGCGGAATTTACTGTATACAGTCAGTAATATGTTTCAGCTGTTGGCTGGGTACCGGTACTTACCCCATATATAGAAATTCGAATCTAATGTCCGAATCGAAGTGCACCTGTCGCCGTATTAGCGGATGCCCTGGACTGTGCCCTGCGCCTCGAGCTAGATACGCTACCAGGTAAAACGCTGACCAGGTCTAACGTAGTCTCGATAACATTAGTCGTTTGCTAATTCGCCAGTACATGTGCCTTGATCTCTGATGCGATGAAAAAGGAGTTGGACCTATCACTGACCTGGCTAAAACACTGCTATCCGGTATGTCTGTGGTGTTGGCTAGACCAAGGTGCAACGCCACTTTGTGCCCGTGGAATCGATTGTGTGCTGAGTATACGGTATCCATGCAGAGCCTATGCTCACTCGGATCAATGCTGCCAGGTGCGCTCGATGTTGGTGGGCCCTGGCTAGGTGAAAGTCAAAGGACGGAACAAGATCCCGCAGCCAGTCAGAGCCGGCGAAAGCGAGACGCTTGGACCACATATGCTCTGTAGGTGCTTAGGTAAGTGGCTGTCGGAAGAGCTGGTGATTTGCTATGCCCCAGCTGTCTCAGATGCCTTCTAAACTGCTGGAGAAGAGCGCCTTTGTCCAAAGGTACTGAGGGTCCCACCCAGTCCTCCCCACCCGTCGGTCAAACGTCTCGCCAGACGGCCACCAACATGCTCCATTCAGCAAGGTCCAGACGCCGTCTCGACTTTGGAAGTTGGAACTTCGCGCCCTCACCAGGCGACCGTTGTTGACGCGTTTGCGGTCCCGTCGTCCACACATGCGCTCATGAGCGCCCTTACCACGCCACTTCATCCTAGCCGAAACTGTTCACACCTCCCACCCACGGGCTTCTCCAGCCGTACCTACCTACGAACACCGACAGTCGTACGCCGTCGTCCCCACCGTAATCCCGAGAGAAAACAACTAGATCCGCGTAGCCAGGGCTGACCAGGGTCACTTCTGAACGCAGTCAGAGCGTCCCACTGCCTAGCCGCATTCTTGAGCGTAGGCCCGGTAGGCTAGGACTAGGTGCATCCTCCTGTACCCAACTCGTCCGAATTGTGGGCGCAGCGCCTTCCAGAGACGCACGACTGTTGAACATTCAAGGCCGTGTTCCAACATCTGTGGACTCGGTTTGTATCTTGACCTGTCTGAGCCGCAACAAACAGGGTCTGGAAGCCAAGACACTCGTAGGAGGAATCGTTCCTACACAGCGCATGACGTGGAATTTCTGCTGTTGCAACGCTATTCCGCCAGCCTGGGTATCTGTCGAGTTCATCCCGTGTTTTGTTTCATCGAGTCCTTCCTAGGCATACATATTGTCCGCGAGTTCCGATAATGCAATCCTACACGTACTCGTTTCCGGACAAGGTTCGACGATACTACAAAGGTTTTAGGATCATGTAGTCGGAACATTCGTCGCCACTTATCAGAACGCGATCTGTATGCCCGAAGACACGGCCGACCTACGTCTGAACAGTGGATTGTCTCGGTTGCACGAATTCGTGGAGTCCCGGTTTGTGTACGATACCAAAATGGAACTTGCAGCATTACCTTCCAGTCTGTACCACGGATCTGGTTTTCATGGTGTGCTTCATAATCTAAAGGCATTAGTGTATACCGTAACAAGACAAAATACACAAGGGAAAAAAATATACTAGCAGACTTCGCTGGCCATTCCCTTCGGATATAGGACTTTTAGTGAGCAGACCGTGATCCATGACGTGACCTAAGGATGGTGGTAACTCCATTCAACGATTTTGAACCGACTTTTTTGACCGAGACGAGCACAAGACGGCACAATCTGAAGCTTTTTGGATTATCGTTCCTGTCAGTCAAAGTCAAGATCGATCCAAAAAAGCAGTAGTTCTGTCACCGGTGAGCTCAGCATTGTAAAAAAACAGCCATATAATGCTGGACGTGTGGAGCGATTTCCATGTCGGAGTAAAGCTTCATGCAGCGCATCGATCACACGGCAGTCGACAATTCACGGATGCGGTGAGATCGGATTGTCTCCACAAGATCGGCTTTAGCGAAATTGCATGGACCATGATGGCATTTGCGAGCTACCAACTAGACAGCCTTACGCGATCGGCCGATACGCGGACGTTATATCCGTAAAAGTCTCGGAATGTCTGGCATGCGACAGACCAAGGTATACACAATGGAACGGGATTGGTCGAACGCGAGTACGCTCCGCGGAACAGTGGTCCTACCACTGCCTCGCGCTAAGTGCTACACTATGACTTACTAGTGAGGATTCTCCTCTGGGCCTTTCGTCACGACGATCGAGAGCGTCGGATCGGCTTAAGTAGGTATAGTTGATCATGGCTTGAAGGTAAAGTCAACGTCGGTTCATCAGACCCTCAGAAAGGCACAGCTGCCCAAGGGGGAAAGTGTTCGAGTACAGAAGACATGGATACTATGACGCATGATGATTCACCAACATAGGCCTGTAGGGCTTAAGGCGTGCGCTTGGGCGCCTTGGACGATTCTTTCCGCGCTGGTGTGTACGCATTTCTCCTTCGTACAGGCACCAACACGTGTGATGCAAGCATCAAAACACGCTTGCCATGCGATTTCAATGCGCGACCGTACGTCAGGCTAGACTCCTGGTGTATAGACCACTGTCAGTGTAAATGGTCGAGACTTCCAGATGTGATCATTTGATCGCCAGCAAGAGCCAATACCGGAAGTTTACTACCCTCGGCGTCCAGGCGACTTTCATATCTACGTTGCAGCGCTGTAGGGCTACTCAATGACAACGTCTAACGTCAATGAAGCACTATACATGCAGAGCAACCTTTAACTACAAAAGTCTTTGCAAGCTCTCGATGGTTCCAATGATGCTCCAACAGGACAGTGACAAAGTGGAAAGGATTTTGCCATTGACTCTACTGTGCGCATCATACATGTATACTCTGTCCAACTTCTTTCTCGCCAAATTGTTCTCTGTTTCTTTCACTTTCACTTTCACTTTCACCCCCACTTTTACATTCATTTTTGACTTTCGCTTGCCACATCAAGGGCACGTGTTGTTGGAACCGAGCGCAAACACGCTCCTGCTTCTGGCAGACTCTCACCTTCTTCCTCCTCGGGCACGCTCCGTTTGCATTGATTCGCTTAGGTCCGTACTTGCTCTTATGACCTTTGATCTCCTTCCTTCCTTCCTTCTTCCTTTACTAACTCCACCCTTTCCTAACACACACAAAGCCACCACGATCAGGCCATCAACATGACTCTGCTCCAGCTCTTCAAGATCTCTGTGCTCTTTCTGCTGGTCGCACTGACCACGGCTTCACCCATCGCAGTTCCCACTACTAAAGGTGTCTCGGTTCCGATCACTGTCCCCAGCGACGTCTCAATCGCTATCCCAGCCGGTATCTCAGGCGATGTCTCCGACGAGGTGTCAACTCAGATCAACTGCTATCGCTGTGTATACATCACCCTCTTTTGCAAGCAAGTTCGCCTCAATGAGGACCAATGCTTCGAATTGCGATGCAAGGATCCTGACGTAAGTTCATTCCCCTAACACTGTACCACCTAGTGTGCGTAGGTTAAACCTAGAGTATACTAAAACATGAACTCACAATCACGCAGTGCTACCGATGCCGTAATAGTTGCCGCGAGACCCGTCAATTTGATGGCTCCGGCTCTGCTACTGTCGACAGTGTCGTCGCCGAGAGCTCTCCGACCTCTGTGGCTTCAGCAATGAAGCGCGAGGAAGCAAAGAAGTGCTTCTGGGTCTGCATTCATACATACTGCACGCGTCAGTGCATCGGCGATGATGCCGTTGCAGCTCTCAGGGCCAATAACGCACTCGTCATCGACGAAGCCGATATGAAAACCGACACGACCATCTCCGTCGCCTCGAGCCATGCGCAACTGAAGAAGCCTTTTCTCTACCACTGCGACTGGACCTCTGGTATATGCTGGACAGATCCCCCTCGCCAAGCGGTAGCTGGTACCGAAATCAGGATTGAGGAGATTCCGGATATTCCAACCAAGGTCTGTCGCGAGGTCTGTGCCACGGACGAGTCGCTCTGCGGATTGATCTGTGATGTGGATGAAAACGAGGACAAGAGTGTCGACTTTGAACAGGCTGACACTGCTTACCGCGGGCCAAAGTGCCACTGGGAATGCATGTTTGGCCAGTGTTGGGCCGTCTGTGGTCCGATGATGGCTGTCGGCTCCGCGGATGCCAATTCTGTTACGGAGGCATCCTCTCACACATGCAGCTGGGAGTGCTCTTTCGGTCAGTGCTATGCATGCTGCGTTCCTCCGACCAAAGGAGAGGTGGCCGAGAAGCGCGGTACACCACCTCGACCCTGTCACGAACGCTGTGACGACGACAAGTGCTGGGTCGTCTGTCCCCGTCCACCGGTAGAGTAGAAGGGCCTTTTGTGGTACGGTAGCCAGCATATGATGATTCTACAATCTCTAACTAACTTTCACTAGTATGACGGTTCTGCGAGGTGTTGGAGCACGACGACTATCAGCAGGACAAGAGCGGAGTTGAAGCTCAGTAATGTCGACACGTGGAATGAAGTGTCTGGGAAATACCGAGGCCTTGTACCAGTGATATAGAGGTACAGATAAAAGCAAACTCATAATAGTAATGCGATTCGGGTGTTTAGTTTGTGACGTCACTTCTATCAGTCGTGGTGGTGTACAATATGTACAATATGCTCTTTCGTCGCTGCTTGGCGCCTGATGGTAGCCAAGGTTAATCGTCTGCACTCTTTCCCATATGATACAAGTTTTGCTACAACAGAGGTATACTCGTCTGTACGCTCTGTTCTGCGCTCCATTCTTTTCCCGTGAAACACGTCTCTCCCTTGTGGGATTACATGCCCCGGGCCTTTAAGAATTCGGCAATTTCACCAGAATGATGGCCCTTGACGATGACGTGTTGTGTCACGCTGTTGATCTTGACGTCCTCGTTCTTCTTGTTCAGGAACACTCTCAACTCGTCGCGCAGCGCCGATATGTCTCCAGTGATTTTGCGCACTGTTGTCAGGTGCAGGTTGCCTCCTCGCTTGTAGTCGGTGTAGATGGGCAGGTTCTTGTTGGCTGACCTCGAGACTGCATATTTGGGCGGTGGCAGAGACAGTTTGGGTGCGCGTGACGTCTTTGGCTTCTGGGTTGGCTTGTTGTCGGCTCGTGGATGCTTGGACGGCAGTGTGGGCTTCGGTTGGGGCGGTTGGGCGCTGTCGCCTTCGGTCAGCGACTCTGCTGCTGCAAGGCCGGCGGCTCGCTGGGCCTCGTGGGGCGTTGACGGGGTTGGTGGGAGTTCGGAAGAGGGTGTAGAGAAGCGGGCGTGCTGTCGGCATGCGACTGCTCTGGGGGCAGCCAATGGCCTCAGCAGCGGCAGCAGAGAGGGGAGGCGAGGCATGCTGTGGCAGAGGAGGTGCCCGTTTCAAGTACAGCAAGCGCAGCAGCGAACAAGAGGCGGATAACGCGATAGCGACGTGAAGGCTGCTGCCATGGTTTGCGGCTCAACACCACAAGTCTAGCGTACAGGGTTCCTCGCTTGCGCACAGTCGCGGGTTTTTTCACCCCGCCACGGCCGACATAGCGAATTTGCCCACCACCCTCACCCACCACGTTGCACCCGCACAACCTGCCACATCCACCCAACATGGCCGACTCAGCGGCAAGCGGCGCAAACGTCGCCGAACAGTACTCGCTGCTCCCCAAGCTCATGCCCAACCTCGACCGTCACCTCATCTACCCGCTCCTCAACTTCTCGAGCGATGAAGAAGCCGACCAGACCGTCGAGCAGAAGAAGCTGCTGCTCGAGCTCCTCAAGCCCACCAACATGACGGATTTCGTCGGACAGCTGCACCAGGAAGTCCACGGCCTCGACGACATGTCCGACGAGTTCAAGACCAAGCGCGACGAGGTCCTCAAGAAGCGCGACCAGCTCGACGAGGCGACCAGCAAGATCAGCGGCCTGCTCGACGACGAGAACGTCGTCACAAACCTGAGGAGCGACAAGCAGCAAAACTTGGCATACTTGAAGGAGAGCCATGGTGTTGACATGGACATGGTCAACCAGCTGCTCGAGTTTGGCCAGTTCCAGTACTCGTGCGGCGTATACCCCCACGCCGCTGAGCTGCTCTACCGATTCAGGGTTCTGGTATGTTTTGCACAACATGGCGCTTGCACTTGGCCTGCTTACTGACTCTCCGTGTCATGACAGACTACAGACGGCGACAAGGAGCGCGAAGCCACCTGGGGCAAGCTCGCCTGCGAGATCCTCTCCGTAAACTGGGACTCGGCCATGGAGGAGATCAACAAGCTCAAGGAGATTATCGACACACGCCTCTTCAACAACCCTCTCGCACAGCTCCAGCACCGCACCTGGTTGATCCACTGGTCCCTCTTCCCCCTCTTCAACCACGAAGCCTCGCGCGAAACCCTCACCGACATGTTCTTCTCCCCCGCATACATCAACACCATCCAGACAAACTGCCCATGGATCCTGCGTTACCTCTCGGCTGCCGTCATCACCGGCCGCAACCGGGGCCGCAACTCGAACCAGTACCAGAAGCAGCTCAAGGATCTCATCAGGATCGTGCGACAAGAGGGCTACGAATACAGTGACCCCGTCACCGACTTCATCAAGGCCCTGTACATCGACTTTGACTTTGAGGAGGCGCAGAAGAAGCTCAGCGAGACTGAGGAGATTCTGAAGAACGACTTCTTCCTGTTGGGTGCGGCGGAACAGTTTGTAGATGCAGCGAGGCATCTCATCTCGGAGAGCTACTGCAAGATTCACCAGAGAATTGACATCAAGTGAGTACTGGCCATTTCCACGCACTTGGCATCACACTAATATACGACCAGGGATCTTTCGACTCGTCTCGGTCTTTCACAAGACGAGGGTGAGAAGTGGATTGTCAACCTCATCCGGGACACTCGTGTAGATGCAAAGATCGATTACCAAGCCGGCACAGTCGTCATGAACCACCCACCACAGTCCGTCTACCAGCAAGTCATCGAGAGGACAAAGGGAGGTTTCTTCAGGACACAAGTTCTGAGTGCGGCTGTTGCGAAATGAGCGTGACGCACACTGTATCCAATGCATTTGCGTGTTTTTTTTTTACTATGGGAGGGAGAGCCAACAGCTTCTGGGGAGGTTACAATTGGGGAGATGATGACGATCATGGGAGGGATGAAGGAATGATCGAAAAGTATGGGTTCGGCATTTAGGGTTTTACGAACTGGGCGTGGCAAATACTTGCGCACTGCATGCATGGGTATGGGCGTCCTGCTATGGCTCTTGTAGAGCCATCTGTGTTCCTAGGCAACAGCACATGAAGCGCTGTGTCGGTAGTGGACAACAAGTAGTATCCGAAAACTGACATGGACGATGAAATAACACTACAATTGTAATTTCCCCGTTCCCACTATCATACAGTACAAGTCAATTCTCAGTAGAAGAACATCTCCTTTTTCCGGCACTCCCAATCTGTTCAGCCTGTGCCTCCACCTCAGGCATAATATCTCGGCTCATCAAAGACGTGATACCTATGGCCCCTGACACCTTGCCCCTTGAACAGTTCCGGGAACCTCAAGCCCGCAGGAACCTGTGATTCATGTACAAGCTCGTTTCCGTTCTCTGGCTCGCCAACGACGAATTTGCCCACCTGCATCAAACATCATTAGTACGTACTCATTCCGGTATGATTGACGGGACAAAGAGGGAGTAACTTACCTGCAACTCGGTATCCGTAATGGTATGTCTGGAAACACGTGCGTACCCACTCCTCTTCAAGCCCTTGAAGAGAATGTACTCGCACCATCTATCCCAGTCCGTCGGATCGATATCCTTCATGCCGCTCTTCTCGCCCACATAGGTGTTGTAATTGCCCTCGCCAGGTTTGATGACCAAGTACGATAGGAGAATGGCAGGGCGGGGCGTAGCCTTCATGCGTTCAGCTAGATACTCTGACTGTAAGCGGCGGTCCTCGGGATCCTCTTCCTGGCCCGAGTGGAAGACGAAGATGTCAATCATCTCGCCGTATGCGTCGATTGTGGCTTCGATGGCGGGCGCGAGTTCGCCGACGGGCGACGGGAGGAGATGGTGTGTCGAGTTTACAATTGGGAACTTGGAGAGGAGCGCTGAGCCCCATGTGTGCTTGTTCGGGCCCGGGCCAAAGTCGACATACATGCCTAGGTCTTCGGCGAGGAACTGCGTTGTATCACGATTGCCCATGATAATGCGTTGGAGATCACTTTCTAGGAGACCTATGACGTCGACTTCCATTTCTTTGATCAGATCACGCATGCGGTATTCAGAAGACCACATGTCGTTATCAAGGGAGAAGTGTATGGTCCAGATGCCAGCAGTAATGGACTTGGTTTCGGGGTGGTAGGGCGTGTAGTCATATGACGGGAAGCGTAGGTAGGCGGTAGCAATGGCAATCAGCTCCAGAGCACCGAGCACGTACAGATAGTAGGACCGTTGTCTACCAGCGGCTGCCGTGATGACAGCTTTGCCCTTGTAGCTTTTGAGTGCAGGCGGTTGCGCGGAGACACTGAAGACGCCAGCGCCGATTTGGAGCATCATGGCTGTCATGACCCAGTCCGTATGTTCGCGGACGAGCGGGCCACCGGGAACAAACGCGTAGGCTACAACCCAGACGTGGAAGAGCACCATGAAGTTATAGACCAAGAATCCAAGCCCGAAAGTCCGGCCTGGTGAGTGGCGCGCCGCGTGGGCAATCAGGATGGGTGCTGCTGCCATGGTGTACACGGCAAGAACGAGGGCACCATAGAACCCAGACCAGTGACTAGTGGTCGTTAGGACGGCAGCACCGATTGAACCTACGCCATAGAAGGCCCATGATTTTGACAGGTTTGGCGCGAACAATCCAATCATAAGACCCAGTCCCATGGCTAACAAAGTCAAAGTGCCATGGGGAACAGCCAGGGGGCCCCGAACGGGGTAGCCTTCCCATACCCAAGAGATCATCGTGCTCGAATCGGAGAGCAACGAGTGCATGGCGAACATGACTCCCGCCAAACCAAAGCTCGCAAAAACAGACGATCCTTTAGTAGGGCCCTGAGCTGGCACATCAGCACCAGAGCTGGCGGTAGATCTGGTCGATATAAGCATCGATACGAAAGCAACCACGAGACCGGTCTTGTTCCATCCGCCGTTCGCTTCATGCATGATTGGCCAGATTGGATTGTTTGTCCAAAAGGCAAACTTGGCAACACTAGAAGCTATCAGACCGATAGCAAAAGCAGAGATGCGTGCTTCGAGACGATGTGGTTGGGATCGTTCGGCGAAGAAAGTAGCACACCATGCGAGGCATGACATTGATACGCCGAATCCAACAGCAAATAGTCGGTTGACAGGCGTCTTTGCGAGAAACGCGAGAAGTCCGGAAAGCGAGAGCAAATGGAAGAACCAGATGTAGCGGGTGGCAAGGTAGCGTACGGGCTTGATGCCAAGGAAGAATGGAGAGACGGTGCACATGACCAAGGCCTCGTAGCCAGAGATACCCATGTGCCAAAGCGGGAAGTCTAGATGTCATCAACAAGGGCGTTACCATCGTGAAGCAGGAGTTGAACTTACACCAGACGCAGACGCCAAGTGAAGTCAGCATGGACCAGAAGACAAACTGTAACCAGTCAGTTGCGTCTAATAGCATCTTGATATGCCACTTACTCCATTGTACACATCTGCTGCAGCGTAAATGAGTCCAGACCAGGAAAAGGCGCCTGCGAAGGTCGCGCTCATCTCCTTGTTTTTTCTACCATCGTCAGCAACGCTTCATGTTCCGCAATCAAGTGACAGCTTACTCTTGAATGCTGTCTGACGTAGATTTGGAGCCCGCACTACAAGGGGTGTGTTGTCAGAATATGATCGCAAGAAGTATACATTGGTGATGAGTGTCTATCTATATCGGGAGACGAGGAACGTACAGGCGGGATACACCTCGAACATCCTTAACGACAACCTCCAAGTGTTGGAATTCGATCATCGTAACAGCATCAAAGCCTACATCGAGCAGAACCAGGGCCCATTCGAAGAAAGCGTAAATGGTGTAGGCTAGAAACACATTAACGAGGACAGGACAATACGATGAGATGACATACCTCCAGCAACACGGTGCACCTTGTGTTGAATAAAGAAGTATATCAATGGCACAAGGGTTCCGAAGAAGCTGCCAGCAAGGACTTTTCGGTACTTGAGGGCAGTGGGGTTCTTGGGGCTGAGGGCAACACAGCCCAAGGTCCAAGGAAGCGTTGCGACCAGGTATGAGATCATGAAAATGTCGTGCCAGTCGTGGTCGTCGGTAGAGGTCACATATGTCCATCCACCGCAAGTCAAGGTCCGGAAGATGCCAACGCCAGCGATGAATGTGGGGAGGGACGAGTTAGGACGACGGGTCAAGATGTACCAGAGGCCGACCAGGGCAAATCGGGGGCCTACGTATGTCAGTATAGTCGTCCATGTGTCCGGTCTTGTTCCGTACCAGATGTGAGAGCGATGAAGAGCATAAACACTGAACGCTCTGGGTAGCGGTCGCCGATAGTCGCGGACACGGATGGGAACCATTCATCTGGGTAGCCCTGAGTATTTGATCAGTCGATTGAAAGCCTCATGTGCAGCATGGGACTAACGTAGAACTCATTCTGTACAATCTTGTGGTAGTGTAGCCATCTGTGGGTGTTCAGTCGCGTCGTGGGGTAGTTGAGAGTCAACTTTGGAAGTGCTTACATTCCGACTACGAGGGCGCCAACGAAGGCACCTGTACTTGCCGTCAGCACAGAAGATCACTGGAGTGTCATGTGGACATACAGTAGGCCATGGCGGTATGCGAATATGATATCCATTTTCCATTGAACTACGTTTTGTGAGCATGCGGAGCTCTCGGGGGTGAGGTCTGCCCGCGCATACCGTAGCGACGGTGTCGCCGTCCTTGTCCTTGACCATTGTAGAAGATGCAGGTAGCCTCTCAGCGACGCTCGAGCATTGGAGGAGAAGAAAGAAGCAAAAGAGCGTCGTGAATTGATGATTCACAGTCGTCAGACACGCGAGTCTCCTGAAGCTGCCACGGCCAGGGTTCGCGCTTCCGAGGCCCGCAGCCAAGGCGCTATCGGCGGGAGCAGCTCTAGCCTGGCTTTTTTCTAAAGCGCGGCCAACTTTTCTGATCTCAAGTCTGCCAGCAACACACACTTGACGCGCGCGCAAACATGGCCGGACCGAGTGACAAGGCGCGCTTCTACCTCGAGCAGTCGGCGACGGAGCTGAACGAGCTTGAGCGCAAAAAAATCTTCACACGGGTAAGATGGACGCACATTCGCGCTATGCCATGGTTTCTAACAACCTGCAGGAAGAGATCGGCTCCATAGCGAAGAAGCGCTCCGACTTTGAACACATTATCAATGCCAGAGGCTCGCACCCCGAGGACTACATGCGGTACATTGAATTCGAAAAGAGCGTCGATGCTCTCCGCCGCAAGCGAGTAAAGCGACTTGGTGTACGGTACAAGGGCTCTGGCCAACGGACAATCTACTTTCTCTACAATCGGGCCACGCGCAAGTTCCCGGGCGACTTGGTGCTATGGATGCAGTACATCGACTTTGCGCGCAGGGACAAGGCATACAAAAGACTAAACGACATCTTCACCTCTGTCGCTCGACTCCACCCGACCAAGCCTGACATATGGATCCTCGCGGCGAATTACTTCATGGATACACAGGCGGACATTACGAATGCGCGAAGCTACATGCAGCGAGGGCTGCGCTTCTGCAAGAATTCCGAGGTCATGTGGCTCGAGTATGCAAAGCTCGAGACTATCTACGTTGGCAAGATCGCTGGCCGGAGGAAGATTCTCGGGTTGGATATTGATCGCACAAACAAGTCGCGCACAGACGAGGATGGGGATGAAGACATGATTGCGCTCCCCGAGGTGACCGCAGAGGATGTAAATCCCAGCTTGAAGCAGGATGATGGTGTGGATGAGGTAGCCCTGCAGAACCTGGCCTCTGCACCAGTACTCACTGGCGCTATTCCGCTGGCAGTCTTTGATTCCGCCATGAAGCAGTTCCAGGGCAAGTCCAAACTCGCCGACAACTTCTTCGACATGTTTGCCGAATTTGATCAGCTAGCCTGCATACCGCGCATCTTGCAGCACGTGCTAGATTACCTGCAAGATAATTCTCCACAAGCCGTAGAGACCGCCATCTGCCGATTCCGCATGCAGTTGTTTGGCTGCGATCCTGCCGACCCAGAGATCGCCCTTGCGTTAAGCAGGGCCTTGGACACGATAAGCTCCACCATTCAGCAATATCCCACCGAGGCTGTCAGGGTTTCCGAGATCGCCGTCCGACGGCTGTTATCTCTACATCGGTTACTTGCGGATAGCGACTTGTCGTTGCAAAAGGCATCGCGAGCAGCACTGCGCAAGTACGTACGTGCCATGGAGGATGGTGAAGGCGACAAGGTCGCTAGATTGGCCGAATCGCTACGGCAGCAGGGAAAGAGAGACGATTCAGAGTTGTTGGCCCAGACGGGCGTCAAGTACTGGCCTGCAAACGAAACGCTCCAGAAGTTGTCGTCGGCGGGGGAAGCGTAAAGGATCAAGAGACCTTGGTCAGCAGACACTAATTGTACCGAGCACTCCCTGCATGAAGTATTCTTCCTATCTCTTATCGGATCGAACGCCATAAGCTACACCGCTACGGCCACACTCGCACTGTCGTGAGACGTGCTACAGTTTAACGGTCGAACCACGTCACCTGCGCGTCAAGCTGATCAATGATGCTGTGGCAAGCCGCTTCCCCGCAGACCGCTTCACTCATCACCCCGGCCTCGCCGCGATGTCTTCTTAGCGCTCTGCTGCTTCTTGCTCCTAAGGCGGCGCTCGTTATCAGACTTTTGTCTGGCCGGTTATCAGCTTTCGGGCCGTCGCTAGGGCCGTCGGATTGGACGAAAACGTACAGATTTTTGACACGCTGCACCTGTGCTGCGGGTGTCTCGGCGGGCACAGCATCTTGTCCGGCCTGGGCAATGGCTTCGTATAAGCGCTTGTAGCAACTTTGGGCATTGTCGCTCTGCTTGCGACTGTCGTCGGCCTGCACTATGATGGTATTTGACCTTGCAGCTACGTAGCGGCAACGTCTAATCTCGCCATGTAGAGCGGCGGGGACATGGTGCAGCAGGGCGTCCAGAGGCACCTTTAGAGTAGCTTTTGAATTGACTCTTTGTGCACGTTTTTAGTATAGCGCGAGGTTGGAAATTTATTGTAGTGTGTCATACTTGTTGACGTTCTGGCCACCGGGGCCTGATGATCTGCTGAAGCTCAGTTCGCCAATGCTGTGCAGGGGGATCGTCTCTGCATCAAGGTTTGCGAGCCAGGTGCGCGCTGCGCGAAACTCGTCGCCAGTAGCACTGCTGGCAATTGCTCGAGCCTGAAACGGGACGAGCGAATGGAAGACGAGACGTCGAGGCAGCATCACCGCTTGTGCAAAGTGCTCGGGGTGGGCTTTGTCAAGATGAAATCATGTTATAGAGGCATGTGCACAGGCTAAGGTTAGAAAGACCATTTTAACCACACAACGGACGCTAGAAGCGCACTAGAGCGCATCACGTGGGCAAAGCTTAACCAGAGAAGTTGGACATTCTAGGCTGTCCTCGGAGTCGATACTGCGCCGTGTCCCAACCTCTGCTGCACCACACTCCCTCTTGCACCTTGCCTGACTGCACTGCACCCAACATCTCTTGCCACTTTTGCGGGACCCGCTCCTCGCTTCCGTACCTGTGGCTTTCGCGCGTCTGCCATCGCATCCATCTAACCCTCGACCATCATATAGCACCTGGCCAGCCCCGCCATCGGCTTCCTCTTCTACTTCTTTCGTCTACTACTAGTGCTCAATCTGCTGCAGCTCTCCAGCCCTTGTCGCGACGGTGCGTTCCGTAGATGCTTTGAGTTGACTTCCCCCTTCACCCACGCCTTGTCTGCCAGCTCTGCGCTCTGGCTCCGCAGTCTACATGAGACCCAACTCCAGTCCACCGCAAGAAGCTGAGCACGTACGGCACCAGTCACTGACGCCGGAGAGCCCGCGTCCGCAAAACGTCCCGTCGCCCGCCAACATTCCCATCCTTGTAGAGCACATGGATGCAAACTATAATGATGTCTCCCTCAGCAACACCGACTCTGCAGCTCCTTCCGCGCCCTATTTTCCCCAGCAGGCGCACAGCTCCAGCGCGAACGCGAACGCGAACACGTCCACGCCGTACTTCGCCGACCAGTCCGCGACCTCCAATTTCCAGACTGTAGGCGTACAGAGCGGAGGACATGATGCGCCGGGGACGTTCTCTCAGTCGACTGGTTTTGGTGGCAGCATGGGTACGCAGCCGCATGGTACCTCTTCAATGCAGAATTTCACCCCACAGCATCAGTCGCGCGCTGCTTCGGCCAGTGACGCGCAGCACGCGTCTGGTCAAGGTCTTCCTTCTGCGTACCCATACTCCCATGACAATGCCTATGCTGCACAGCATGCGCCCGCCCAGTCTACCCAAGGCGCTCACTACCAGACTGACGCGCATTCTGGCTCCAATATTGACGTACAAGCCCTGTTGGACTCTCTGACACCTGCTGCCAACAATGCGCCCTCGACTCAATATGCTCCTGCACAAGTGTCCGCCCAGTCACCGCAGACACAACACCATGCCTCGTCGTTGCCCTCGGCCACACATCTCCCTGCGAGACCACCTACCCAAGATAAGCCCGCTACACACCCAAACTATGATCCCAACGATGATATCAGATCCTATCATCCACAGAATCAGCAAGCGCCCAATGCCCAGCAGAGAGGAAACGGCTCTTTTCAGCCCATGAATGTGCCGAATCACAACTTCTCTGCAACGCCTGCCCATGCTCAGCAGCAGCAGCCGGGTGAACGTAGCGAAACGCCCGACGACGAGGACCAGAGGTGGCCGCCCGAGGTGAATAGAAGATATGAGGAGTTTTTGGATCAAGAGAGAAAGTTTGTGACAGAGGGGCAATGGGACCAGTTTCCCATGGGCTCGCGTCTCTTCATTGGTGAGATGGGATTGTTTTGGCACCAAGGATGCGCCTAACCTTTTCCTAGGAAACCTCCCCACCGAAAAAGTCACTAAGCGCGACATCTTCCATCGTTTCTACCGCCACGGCAGACTCGCGCAGATATCGATCAAGCAGGCATACGGCTTCGTTCAATTCTTGGACTCGGAGTCATGTCGCAGGGCCCTGGATGCCGAACAAGGGCAGGCAGTGCGTGGCAGAAAGATGCGTATGTCAAGCTACATCTCTGCGCCACTGTTAGACAGTCGACTAACGAGAATAGACCTTGAAATCTCCAAGCCCCAGCGAAACACGAAGAAGATCGAACCACCGAATCCGACACCGCGAAGACGCTCGCGTTCCCCGGATTACACTAGGGGCGGGACGGGACCGGCGCCCAGGGATAATCGTTATGTAGGACATCCAAACTCCATGTCGCCGAGGGATCGACGCTTTCGCGACCGGGATGATTACCGACCTATGCGATCGCCTTCGCCACGGGCTCCTCGGGGCATACGATCACGAGACAGGAGCCGCGACAGGTTCGATACGCGATATCGTAGCCGATCCAGAACACCACCACGGAGACACAGAAGCCCGTCTCCACGTCGCGACTATACAGAAGATGGATTGGACCTTCGACGCCGTTTACCCCACGAAGTACCTGACATCCAGATTCTCGTGCTCAATGAGGGCCTTCCTCGGTAAGTTGATTATCATCGTTTGCTGTGCGATAGCAGGCGCTAACAGTGTTGTAGTGACTTTATTCGCTACGTCGAGGACATTTTCCGCTCGCAAAACTTACGTAGTAATGTCTTGATATTGAGTGGTCGATTCCCGGAACCAGCTGTAGTTCGCAGACAAATCCTCGAAGGGGTCCTAGCTATTGTAAGGCTGGATACTACTGGTCTGACCAAGGGTAAGGTCAGCGTCCAAATTTTCGACCGACGTGGTGGTGCCAACAACGTCCAGTTCAATGGTATGATCGCCCATGACTTATATGAGTGACGACTGACTCGTGTTCCTAGAATATGCCGATCTTGACCCCACGACGGCCGGTCTACTCGTCAACAATGCCAAACAAACCCAGTTGCGACCAGTCATGCCGCCATCATCCTCGTACGGATTCGGTCAGACTCTGCCACCGCACTTCCCTCAACCGAGCAACCCGTTCCCATCTCTGCCAACTACTCAGCCCAACATCTCCAATCTCATAGCATCCCTCGACGGTGCTAGCTTGTCACAGTTGCTCGGTGCAATGTCTGGCAACAACATACCCCAAAACGCGCAACCCGCGCCGAATCAAGGCTTAAATGCCGATCTTGCACGCCTGCTTGCCCAGGTGCCTAGTCCTGTTCAAACCCCCGGTTTCAGTGGCTCGGCTCAGCCACATCTTGCGCAGCTGAGCAGCCAGTTCCCCGCACTTGCTTCTCTCTTCGCAAACCAGAGCCAGGCCGCCGCTCCACCAGTGCAAACGCCTACCCAAGCTGGCCCCGCACCAGACATGTCTGAAATCATGGCCCAGCTCGCTCAGTATCAACGCTGAGCAAACTATTTCCCTACAGCCAGAATCCTAGATATCAAACACGGCTGTCTCGGGAGTTACCACCAGATAAACCCGACATTGCTACAATAACCCATATCCTGTATGCCACTCCATCCGCACATGCATCGACATGCTGTATATCCCAACCAAGCACACCCGACTGCGCCATCCACCCAAACCCCCCTGACATGTATCTCCCACGAACCAGCTCATCGAAAACACAGTAAGCCGTTGGACTCGTGCTGTTCGCCTGGCCCTGAATGATGAACCTCGAAGGCCCTCGCATCCTTGTTCCGCGCAGCAACCTCATGGAGTACCTATGCGACAACTTCCTGGCGACTTCGTCCTAACCCACGCGACTTATAGAATTCCTGGCGACGGCCTACCTTCCCCGTCCACGTGCGTTGCAAATTCCGGATGAGGCCCTACCACATTGACCACTTCTATTCAAGGGTTTGCTACACTTACACTCATATTTTCTGGCTTGTAACGGTTGGATCCTTGTATCTTCTACGAATTTCCTTGGTTCCGGTAAATGGTAGCTTCCTATTTTGATTTGATCTGACTTAGCGTTCTGCAAGGTGTTGATGGTCGCACAATATTATGCCATGCATTTGTGCTTGGAGTTTCTTCCAACCCCTTAGAGGCAAATTGGCGTTTTTTGCAACGTTTTCGCGTTTTTGTATATATTGGCATCAGCAAGGCGCGAGCAATGGTTTTAACGAGGTGATGTACTGTCAACCATGAGATAGACGGGGAATATTCTCAAATACTCAAATAAAGCTGCACAACTCCAATCCAGCAGCAAGCTTGCAACATGCATTTATCATGACAGTCATTAGTCGACCAAGTCGAGCTAGCGCTAACGCGAGGTGTCATGACGTCGCGTGTGTTCCTTCCGCGGCGACCCAGTCTTTTCTTGGGCGTCCGCTCCAACACGACATGTCTCCCACGTTTTCTATACCAACTTCGCAAACATGAACTGCCGTCGCAGCATACGCATCCGGGCTCCGACGCCTGCATTGAGCTGTCAGATATGGCATGATGGGTCCCGGAATATTGTACAATGGGGGATGCAAGCAAGGAGGTGGGAGACACAAATCAGACGGCATGCCTCATCTTCAGCGACGCCAGCAAAGAAGACAGGATACGACGGGGCCATGCCACCACCTGCCAAAATAACCCAAGCGAATGCACTCAAGAACCCGAATTCTCTGCATCTTGCCAAAAAGCCTCAATCTTCCCCCCTCGTTCCCGCACAGACACCCACCTCGACGGCTACAACCGTCCCAACGCTGCGAGCGAAGGAGAAGCTGAACCCACCACCTTTTACCTATGCCCCCGAAATATCCGTTCCCGCACGCGAACCAGACCAGAACTTTGTCAAGTGGTTATATCGCGCCGGTCGCGCATACCTCACCTTCTACAAAACGGGCATTTCGCATGTCCGACAAACATCAAAATTCGCCAAGACGCTGCGCCAAAAGGCCGCTCAAACACCCAACAAAGACATGAGCGAGGTTCTGACAAGAGCGGAATGGCAGGTCGTGCGGAGAAGCAGGTTGGACACGTTGAGATTACCAGCGTTTGGCCTCTTGGTCTTGTTACTTGGAGAGTGGCTACCAATTGTTGTCATGTACATTACGCCTGTAATTCCCGAGGCGTGCAGAATACCCCAGCAGGTCCAACGCACGATACGGAAGCTCGAGGACAAGCGGCAAGACCGGTTAAGAAGGGTCGCTCTGGACGCCATGCGTCTTATGAGCCGAGACCGCCCACCTATTGGCAGCGCATCTTCTGACGCGATATCTGTTTCTCTACCGAAAAGTGGACTGTCGATGCCAGTCACCACGAAGAATTGGAACGAGATGACGCTCTACGAACTCTCGCTTACCGCCGCACAACTCGACTGCTATCCCGCACTGTTTGATTGGCTACCTCTGACACCACCCAAGTTCCTCTTACAGCGCAATGTTAGGAAGAAGTTGGAGTACTTGAGGACAGACAACAGGTTGATCAAGAGAGATGGCGGATGGGCGGGTCTTGGGAAGGAGGAACTCCAGAGGGCTTGTGTGGATAGAGGTCTGCCTGTATTGGGAAAGAGGGAAGATGAGCTGAGGAAGGCATTGGCGAAGCTCGAGGGGTGATATGGCGTACACGAGCAAGAGAGGCTGGACATATGACTATATGGTTTGATGGAGACGTTTAGATGATACTCAAGGGCTGAAATAGACATCACCCCTCCTACAACCATACGAGTAGCAACATGCTTGAACATTTTAAGTCACATATGTGATGATTGAAAACTCGTATATGAGCGCTTTTCTGCTGGCGTGTGAAATCAATTTAATCGGATCCGGGAGCGCATTTGTGCGCATGTGTTGGAAAACTGGCGGAAGTCCAACCTTCGTCCACACAGCGTTGGCAGCGTCATGTAAGGTTACTAGATGCGGGAATTTGAGCAACACGCTGTCGATTACGGCACTATTGGAGGGGCAGAAGAGCAGGCGCTCTTATCGAGGCAACGAGGGCATGGCGGGGTGTCTGGAGTGGATGGAGAATGGAGGGGCACGACATGACTCGCTTGCTTTCACAGGCACATTTCCTGGTGAGAGTGTATCGGGGTAATAAATTGTGCGGAAGAAAACACTGGGTGGTTAATATATATGAGAAGTAACTCTGTCATCTGGAAATTGAGGCTTGTTTGCTATATCGACTGCTCTTCCCCAAGTCTTAGCAGATGACTTTGACGCCACGAAACGAGACACTCTCCGTTCTCCTGTATATTTACTTCTGACCTATGGGAGTACAGTATGTATTTCTGAGCTCGTGCGACCTTTCATGGCGAACAACAAGATCATCGGTCTTAAGGTCTACCGGAGGGAACTTGGTCGGCTTGATTGTTGCGTAGCATCTGCCGCGAGTGATTTACCACCGAAAATCCTACGAGATTCGTCAAGAAATTAGCATGTACAGATGATTTCCAGATATTGCTTTCGCCCCAGCTCTTCTTGTCTCCTATGCTATCTTTTGGCTAGGTCGGACACCGAGTAACACATCAAAAAGTTCTCGAGAGAAAACGGCTGCGCTTCGCCTCCAATGTCGTCTTTTCACAACATCGTCTTCGGCATGGAATAGATATGATGGCAGAAGACGAAGTGAGAGATCAGAACAAAGAGAGCAATACAAACACGCGGAGCCATGCTGACGACACGTCATGGGTCACTGATGCAGACGGCAGGTTGCGGTGAGGGTGAGACGCCCACACGGCGAGATCTGATTGAAGGGCAGATTCTATAGTGGACTGACTTGACGATAATGTGCAGAGGTTGGTAAATCTTGCGCCGACTAATAGAGCAAGGACTTTGGCACGGAGAAAGCGGAATCCGTGGTTGCTGTTGGAAAGCCGTGGGCATGTTACAACCAATCAGCAGTGTTAGAGACATGATTACCTCTTATGCCTCGGCATGTTCCCCGGATGTTCGCTGCACCAGCTCCACACAAGACGGAGTGCTGCATGGAGCCGGCTAGCTCATGTCGTAGACCGAGGTCAAACGTCTAGAGACGCGTATATTGTAGTACAGTGCTGGCGACCGCTTCTCCTTTCATCCTAAACTCGTCCAAACCGCTCTGTTGTGCATCGCGTCGCTCCCTGCTCGCCCATTTGTCGCGTCCCTTCCTACTACCGCTACCATGCCCCACGCCACGCTCACACGCGAGTCGGTCGCTTCGCACAACACGCCAGAAGATCTCTGGTGCATCATCGACCACAAAGTCTACGATCTCAGCGATTTCGTCGACGCCCACCCTGGCGGCTCCGTCGTGCTCGAGCAGGTAGCGGGTCAAGATGCGACAACGGCCTTCTACAATCTACACAGACAGGAGGTCTTGGACAAGTACCAGGAGCTATGCATCGGCACCATCGAGGGCGAGAAGTCAGAGGTGATTGTCGGAAAGCCTGGCGATCTGAGCCCAGTACCATACGCAGAGCCTTTGTGGTTGCGACCGCAATTCAAGAGCCCATACTTCAAGGAGAGCCACCGGGCACTACAGAGGGAAATCCGTAAGTTCGTTGACACACACATCACACCCGAGGCGCAACGGAAGGAGAAGGACGGTACATATATCAGCCAAGAACTGATCGACAAAATGGCCGAGAACGGCATGCTGGCCATGCGTCTCGGGGCTGGAAAGCATCTCCATGGCAAGACCCTCATGGGGGTTGTCAAGGGTGAGGAATTCGACTACCTCCATGATCTCGTTCAGGCACAGGAAGGCGTGCGCGCAAACGCCCGTGGATTCCAAGACGGAAACATGGCTGGCATGACCATCAGCTTGACAGCCGTCTTGCAGTGGATGCCCGAATCTGAGGTGAAGACGCGCGTGGTAAACGAGGTCTTGACTGGCAAGAAGAAGATGTGTCTAGCCATCACCGAGGCTTTTGCCGGATCTGACGTCGCTGGCATCAGGACCACTGCAACATTGACTCCAGACGGCAAGCATTACATTGTGCGAGGCACCAAAAAGTGGATCACCAATGGAATGTTCTGCGACTACTTCGTCACAGGCTGCAGAACCGAGAAGGGATTCTCTGTCCTGCTCATCGAACGCGATGAAGCTGTAGAGACTAAGCTCATCAAGACGAGCTACTCCACAACGGCGGGTACTGCATTCGTCGAGTTCAACAACGCCAAGGTACCAGTGAGCCATCTTCTGGGTGAAGAGCACAAGGGCTTTATTGTGATTATGAGTAACTTTAACCACGAGGTAAGCCCGGGCCCTACAAAGAGTCTGTGAGACATGTACTGACTTTGTATCTTCACTTCTGCAGCGCTTCATGATGGCTTGTGCTGTTATCCGACAATGCCGCACCGTTGTCGAGGAGTGCTTGAAGTGGTGCAACCAGCGAATTGTCTTTGGCAAGAAGCTCATCGAGCAACCAGCTATCCGTCAGAAGTGAGTGTTGCATCGAGAGATGGTTTCTTGTCCTACTGCCTTGCTCGTACTTACACTACCCCAGGCTTGCCAAGATGATCTCACACGTCGAAGCCAACCAAGCATGGCTAGAATCCATCGCCTACCAGATGACGCACATGTCGTACGCGCAACAATCGAAGCTGCTCGGCGGACCCATTGGTCTGCTCAAGTCGTTTGCGACTCGCTCAGCACACGAGATTGCCGACGAGGCCGTCAACATCTTCGGAGGTCGCGGACTCACCCAAAGTGGAATGGGTCGTGTGATCGAAGAGTTCCATCGCACATACAAGTTTGATGCTATTCTCGGGGGTACCGAGGAGATTTTGGGCGACTTGGGTGTACGACAAGCAATGAAGGATTTCCCAAAGAGCATGTTGTAAACACGGATTGGAAGCGGTGCACTGTATGATAGTAAGGTAGTAATAAACATATTGGTACAGGCTCCAAGGCGATTCAGAAGAGGGTGAAACGCTTCTAGAAGCAACGGCAATGTGACAGGACGGATATAAAGTGCGTGTGGGGAAGGTCATGTTTGGAAGGTGTTTGACCATGTAGGCGTACAGTGCGATGAACGTGTCTCGAGTACCAAGGTTCCGACTGCACACGGATCTAAGCGGTCGTCGCACAGACGACATGATGGGCGGACGGTAGCGTGACTCGAAGTGATCAACGGCATATCTGCATTGACTCGGAGCATTAGGCCTTGTGCATGTGTGGTTAAGCATGTCGAGTATAAGCGGCAAGGCAATGGTCAAGACCAAGGATGATGATGATGATGATGGGCTCTGTTGTTTTGTGACGATAGTGGTACAGCATTACACAGCGCATAGCCGGCATGCACGCGCCACGAATCGCAAACACTGGCGCAGGCCGAAGGATGCGCCTCATGCGACACAACAGAGCGGCCGGGGCTGGCTGTCTGCTGTCTGCCGTCGTCGGCGGCGTGTTAGAGGCCTTGAGGCGGCGGCAACAAGCGAGTTGGTGGTATACAGGGTGCATGAGACACGATCTAGACTGCACGTCACAAGTAGCATACCAGGAGTGGGTGAGGCATGTCGCCGATACGTGTCACATGCAAGCGGCAAGTCGGGCGAGGGATGATGTGGACGTACATGCACGAGCGTCTTGTCGACATTCAAAGAGACTTGAGTCTTTGCAAAAAGGCAAGGCTGGCGACGAGTGGCGTCTTGTTTTTGAAGGGGGTTGAAAAGGCATATGGAATACCGTGGAACAAGGTCGGCTATGGTAGTGGCAGCCGCCCTGCATCGGGGAGGCAAAGGACGGCGGCGCTGCGAACGCATGCCGGCTCGAGTCGTGTGCAGTGTAGCGCGCGCAGCGCAATGCAGTGCCATCGGTCGGACCAAGGCACCAGTGACAGCATGGGGCTCCATTTGCCTGCCTTTGTTTAAGAAGCGGTCTGCGTCACCTTGACCTGCTTCGTCTCCATCTGTCACTACTACTACTACCCATCTACCACCTACTACCCACTACTCACTACCTACCTACTACCTACCTACTACCTAGCCATTCACTCTGCGGCTTAGAGCACCCGCCCCAACCCTCTCCTGCTTGTCTATACCATCTACCCGCTCAACCATCTCCCTTATCTAGCCGGTCAATTCGCCGCCACAACTCGCCGACCACCGCAGCGTCATCGTCATCACACCAGCCTCACTGCTCTCACTCAGCCTCTCCGCACACGCACACGAACATCTACCCATAACCACAGTCGCAACCGCCACTATGCGCCGCTCGTCCAGCATCAGCAGCATCAGCTCGTCCGGCTCAGAGTCCGAGGACACGGTTCAGATCTTCGTCAAGACCGTGTCCGGCAGCAACAGTAAGTCGTTCCCGCCACCGTTCCGACGCTCGGAACAGGCCGCGTTGTCCAGTCACAACAGCAGGACACGGCTAACACGGTGCCTTAGCAATTCCCCTCACAATCCCCTCAAACACATCGATAAGCACTCTGCGCTCTCTGCTCGCGCTCCGAACCAACCTCTCGTCGCCCTCGGACCTGCGCATCGTCCACGCCGGCAAGCACCTTTCCTCACCCGACACCACCTTGGCTGATTACGCTATCGGCCCAAACTCGACGCTCCACCTCGCACTCCCACTGCGCGGCGGCATGCCCCCAAAGAAGATTCGCTGCTCCTTCAAGGACTGCAAGGACCGCGCTCAGCCCATTGTCGGCGATTGCGGCTTCTGCCAAGGCAGGCACTGCAGCCGTCATCGCATGCTCGAGGACCACAAGTGCGAGGGTCTCGAGGACTGCAAGAAGGAGAGCCACAACCGAAATGCCGATAAGCTCAACAGCGAGCGCACCGTTGCTATCAAGGGTGTGTAGATGACGGGACATGCGACAATTGCAGACACGATATCCCCTCGGGCGATTTGGCCACGGCCATCTGCAGCTCTGCTTTCCGCGCCTTGACGTAGTGGCGTTGGGGGGGCTTTTATTTGTTTACCTGATTGTTACAGCTTTTGATCTCGTACATGGGGCAGTAATCTTTCGTCCCTGGAGCATGGCGTTATGAGGCAAGCGTCTAGCGAACTTGTATTTGTAGCTAGAGTAATGACAGCCATTCGTATTTCATGACGTGCTTTGGGTTGTTGTGGTGCAATGTCGTGTGACGTGTCAACTAACTGTGTGTCTTTACGCTCAGGTCGTCTCATTATTAATTACCCAATGAGACATTGTCCTGCGCTGCCGAGTCGTTTAGTTGTCCGGAGAGCTGTCCCACGTATAGTAGAGGAGAGGAGAGGAGAGGAGAGTAGAGTAGGCACCATGACAACCAACGATTTCCATGTTCATTTCATGAGAATTCATCGAGTGCCGAACGACCATCTTACCCAGTCGTGGAAAAGAATCTCAGTACGGCAAGGACATGACAAATAGATGAAATCGACAAGGAAAAATGAATGATACCATTGCGTGGCCAAACAGCAGCCACGCCTTCTACCTAGGCAAGCCACAGCATCTTGACTCCTCCTCGGAGCAAAGTCGTGACAACACGATGTAGCATACTTTGTTGTTGTCACCTCTTTGTATGATTGTTTTGTTGGTCGGACGTGTGTCGGGTCCCCTCAACAAACCTATTCTGCTTGCAAATACTTTGACGCGCGTACTATGTCTGCGGCGCCGAAAGTATCGCGAAATTCATATAATCAATGTTTGAAATCAAGAAAAGACGTCATGGAAAGAATTGAGAGTAGCGGTGTTGACAGTAAGCACCAGGGATCTAGAAAATATTGAAAACGAACATTTGCTTGTTTTGCCAGGATGAAAGCAATGTTTGTAAAGTAGGTTTCCTCGGATGCGTCCGGGTTGAGGGGCGGGCGCTTCGCGGGTCTGACCGGAAACGTTCAATGATGGAGTGAAAAAGACCGAGAGGGGTGTACTGGAGGGAGAGACTGGAGTAGGCGTGTAGAGTGGGAAAGAAAAGATACTGGTGTCAGGTGTCGCCATATGTGGCTGCTGTTTCAACAAGCTTGTTTCGCCTACAATTGTAGTGAATGAAAAGATGATTGCAGCAGAACATGGTTGACTTTATCGAAGTCTGGGATACGAAATGGCGTAATTAAATCACTTCCACGCCTAGTGCTGGTGTTGTTGGGATGTTGTCAGAGTGTTGCCCAAGCGCTGACTAGGTAGTGTTTGAGTGTTGTCAAGACACCATGCCAAGTACGTGATAGAATTGGCTGCGTTCTGCCGCTGGCCGAATGAAAGGATCATGCTTACTCCAAGAGGTCTTTGATTACGACAAGACCGCACCTACCTGTGGCGAGCCCAATGTTATATTTGTTGAACTCGCGGTACTCTCGGAGGCGGCGCTTGGACACTCTGGTGGTGAGCGTGCGAGACGCTTGTTGCTTGTTGCCTGTTGCCTCGCAGTGCCTTGGGTGCCGAAGCAGGCATCGAAAAGCCTGGCGGCGCCCAACGGGAGGTCTCAGCGCAGTGCGCGTGCATGTCAGCGCAGTTGTCATTGCCCGAATGATTATTTCTTTGCGAGTCACGAAATCTTGTCGGCGTATAGCAAAACCCCTTGCCGCATGCAATTCGGAACCCAGCGCCACGGCCAGCGCTGGGCTTTCCGCTCCGCCAGAGGCCAAAGCATGCTAGGGGCAGCGGTTCGACTCGAAATGATCTTTGACATGGAGTGCGGCGGTTGTCGGTTTTGGTTGCCGCCTTGTCGTTTCCGAGTCGGAACAGTCGTCGGACCTCTAACAACGTGGCGAGTCGGCCCCGCCCAGTTGCGCCCAGCAGACGACAAGAGGTATCTGAATCGCTTCGCCATAACATCATCTCTTTCGTTTCAACCTCTTCCGCTCTCCGCCCCGCCCCCGGCGCCTGTCGCTTCGAATCCGCCGTCTATTGGGTGCGGGATCGCGTCTCGGAGTTGGATCTTGAAGTGGCCTGATTTTGACGCACGGAAACTGCACGCCTCCACAAGGGGTTTTTTGTTGTGGCGTTCCGCTCGTATTTGCTTGTTTCTTCTACAGCGCTATCAGTGACGGTGGAAACGGAGATGCAAAGGCTCTCTTCCATGTGGCTCGAAGGACTAAAGTGGGTGGAAATGTTTCCTGTGTAAATTCGCATCTCACTGCAGGACTTGGCATTATCGCATGCACCAGCGGGAGTGCTGAGATGACAACTGATACCCCTTAACTGACCACGAGTTGAGCTAACACACATCAGGTAGGATGCCTACCGCCACAACAAGATACGAGTTCTAAAATCTCAACAATTTGGCTCGCGCTCGCTGATGATTATTCGACGAGAATGCGGACGGCCGCGCTCCCGCAATTTCACATGGACAAGCGAACCGACAGATCATGTTCAGATGTCGCTGACAGCACCACGCGATTGATACCGTCAGTCAATTCAATCAAAATCTCCGAGCATCTAGCCGTGGAACTGCAATCGAGGCCCAAACGCCGTTTCCGCTGTCACAGGCTGCTCAACGGACGATACACGGAAGCCTGATCCAGCCGGCCCAAAAGGCCAGCCTTTGAAAGCTAAATCGCCACATGGTTCCGCTGTGCGGACTGACTGCGGCAGCATGCATGTGGCACTGAAAAGTAGCATGCATGACGATACCGGTTACTCAACGTCCGGCTCCGGTACAACTTCGTTACATTCGTTAGAGCGTTGGACAAGCCCCGGTGTTCAAAGGGTCCTGCTCCCCATGGGACCTGGGACTAATGTGGAACACTTGTGACGTAGCCGATGGCGTCCGCGGAAACCCACCTCGTGTCTCGCCATCATTACAGGAAACTGACTAGCCGTTGCGGCGGAGAGTTGAAGCCGCCAGCTGACCGCTACCGTGGCGAGGCTTAACTCTGGCTGTCATTCAACAAGACGACTACGAAGACCCGGGCAAGATAACGTTCTGTTTTGCCTTTGTCATTTGTGTAACGTGTAGCGCAGTTCTGCGCGGGATGCTTCTTTGGTTCTTCTCGGCTCTTGACACTTCCCGACAGGGGAGATCTGCACAGACCTAGGAAGTTATCGGGCTTGGACTTGTTTGCAGATCGGATTAGAAATAGCATCTGGTGCTCGTCTCGACGCTGGATCGGGTTGATACTGTGCAAGGGCTTCCTGAACGCGTAATGGCCCCAGTCAACAACGAGCCTTGGCAAGGCAAACTCTCTGAAGGTAGCGTCGCTGATCCCTAGCCTTAACTCTTCTCCACCACTCTACCCCAACACGCCGCATGCGCTTTCAGAATCGCGGAGTCCGCTTTCCGCGCGTCGTCCGTCAACAAAAACATGCATCTTAGCTGACGGCAAGGCACTGGCGTAGGTGGGCGTCGCTGAACGAGTCATCGCAATGCAGGGTGATGAATCTCCTGCAGCCACAACCGCATCCTCCGATACAAACTCGCAATATGATACGTTTCCTTGGGGGCATATCTTCGCTGCGGCGGGAAGAACAAAGCATCAACGCCAGCGTGGGTGCTCATGCTTGGCAGAGCGCCCTAGCCGTCGATCCCTGGCTGTATGAAGTGGTTGTGGCTGTGTTGAAACTGAAGATAACGAAGCAACGAACTGCACCGGCCCGCTGATCTTGTTACGCCGCCAACTTTAGCGTGACTTCTCGGTCATGTACTCGAGATATCGCGGGTGACACTCGACCCTCCTCCTCCACGGTGGCTTCGCGTGTCTAGTGTCCACACTCTCTGTGGGCTTGGGCGTCTTCATCCAGATTATCGGCCGTCGCATCCGCCTCGATCCAAAGACTGCCCAGAGTTGTAGAAGTCTCAGCAGTAGTACCGCGAGAGTACTCATCTTTGGCCCTTGCAATATAACTGGGCCGGCCAAGGCGGATTGTACACCACTACTCGAGCACATTCTTGGCACACAGACCCAATCGAGCCGCATCACTCATCATGCCTCCCGCTGACGCTCCGCCAAGCGCTGGGGCCCGCTCCGCTATTTTATACAACCTTGTTAGACGCATCGACCCCCATCATCATCTACCGAGTGTCTATGCCCACCGACAACTTCGTTTTGGTGGAACAAGCCAAGACTGCACAGCCGATGAGCAATCTCGATATTCGCACACGCAACTACGAGAAAGGAGATGCGTGGTCCATGTACCATGGTAGTCTCGCCCAGCGTGGTCCAGTACCGTCTAGTGTTACGTACGTTCAGTAACAAGAGGTGGTAATGTCCCGGTTTGGAACAAATTCTGTTACCAGTATCCAAAGGAACTCCCGGGAGACGGCATGGTTTGCATGGCTTCCACGACACTGAGTGAGCGTGGGGAAGCCCAGAGGCAAGATGTGCCGAAGAATCTACCACCGCTGATCGCTCTTCCACCGGATTAACGCGCCGCACTAAGCTTTGGGCCGCAGGACATCTGAAGCCTCTAAAAGAGTAATGAAGTATACCCTGCTACCGGCGGAGTGCAGACTTCCGTATGGCCTTGGCTTCTCTTGGTTTTGCACCCTTGCGTTGCTTGTGCCCTGCGGCATCCATTCCCCATTACACGACCGGTTTGACTACCACGTCACTATGGGAGAAGGTAGCCACAATCTACATGGGGGTTACGCGCGTGCTCAGCAAGAGTGGAGCCGTAAAAGAACCCTCTATCAACCCAAGCCTTAGGCTCGTTCCCCAGTTCCCGTGAGTGTTTGCACATGAGTACCATACTTATACCCCGTCCCCGCCGCTTTGACAGTTGTTTGAATCTGCACCAATCCATCACCAGTGCGTTCCTTTGAGCGCCTCCCCTCCAACACGTGCTATCTGTGTTGAGCATCTTATCACGTCATACGTCAAACGCTTCTTCAATTGATTGATTGCTCTTGCCCCCCTTCGCCCCACGGCCTTCACATACAGCAACTACAGCCAACATGCCACCCACAAAATCTACCTACAAAGAGAGTCGGAAGTACAGCGAGGGGACGCTGCCACTCTCCGAAGCACCAACCGCGACCAACTCCATGCGAAACGAAGCGCGACACGCCAGTGTCGACACACTCGACGAGCCTAACTGGCCCCAATCATGGCGTGCCTACGCATGCTTGCTGGGCTGCTTCTTCCTCATGTTCAACTCATGGGGACTAGTCAACGCCTACGGCACATGGTCTTCATACTATGTTGGCCACTCGCTCCGAGGTATTGATCAGCTTGAACTTAACCTGATCGGCTCGACACAGTCTTTCATCGTGCTTCTGCTCTCGAACGTCGTCGGACGCCTTCTGGATGCAGGTCATTCTCGCAAGGTTATCGGTTGTGGTACTTTCCTTGTACCCTTTGGTCTTTTTATGCTATCCGTCGCGCACCCCAGCGACGTTGAGGCTCTTGGAAACTTTGGCTCCATCTGGGCAACTCAAGGCCTCGTAGTTGGCCTGGGTATGGGCACATTTTTCGTTTCCAGCTCCCAAGGTGAGTCACAGTCATCATCTCTCTATGATTGTTCTTGCTGACACCAATTTTAGTTGCTTCAACATGGTTTCCGAAGCGCAGGGGCCTTGCTGTAGGCTACGTCGCTTGTGGTGCCAGTGTAGCGGGCGTGATCTATCCCACCATGCTCCGCTACTTGATCCAATCGGTTGGTTTCAACAACGCAGTACGCTACGTGGCCACTCTTACTTCAGTGACATGCATCTTCTCCTTCATCTTCTGCACACCGGACCCTGCCCACGAGCATCATGAACCGAAGAGCTGGGGTAAGCTCAGGACTTGGTTCGATACTGAAGCCTTCAAAAACAAGGCTTGGTGCTGGTTCACAGCTGCCGTTGCGTTCATGTTCTTCGGGTTCTATCCGGTTTTCTTCAACCTTGAAGAGGTTAGTATCTCTGTTCTGACAACCATGCGGATAGCTAACAATTTCTAGTGGGCATCAGTGCGCGGCTTTGGCACTCGCGACCGAACAGGCTCCCCGGTGAGCCCATCCAAGACGACCGACAAACCTCTTCAAACATTCTGGCTTCTCGTCATCATGAACGGAGCTTCGACTGTCGGACGCATGCTCCTCGCGCACTTCTCGGACAAAGTTGGTGCTCTCAATATGCACATCAGCTCTCAGTTCACCGCGTCGATGCTCACACTGGTTCTCTGGACATTGGCTGGATCAGAGACCGACGCTATTGCCTTCTGCGTTGTTTTCGGTGTCTTCTCCGGTATGGTCATTGGTCTCCCTCCTGCGTCTATCGGCAACATCCTCAACTGCTCCTACACTACACCTGATACGAAACACTTCGCAAAGAAGAAGCTTGGCCACTGGACTGGTATGATGTACACGTTCGCAGCCATCCCCGCCCTTACTGGTCCCGTTATCTCTGGTCATCTCATCACAAAATACAATACGTACATCACCGTACAGATGTGGTCTGGTGTCAATCTCATGCTCTCATGTATCTGCATGATCATCTCTCGCTGGTACCTACCGTGCGATAATGGCGAGAATGCGAAGGAGGCAATCGTTCGCAGACTGAGCAAGGCTGAGACATCCGAGAAGCGTAGGGGCAGTGACCCTACCTCATCACCAGACCCACTGTCACAGGCCCCTACCCGGGTTCCCTCACCGCGCGCTTCTTCCGACAACGCCAGCGATGCCGGCCAGATGGTTTAAAGAGTTTCATTTACTGGGCGATTTCTCTTTCTCTTTCTTGATTGTACTTTGTGCGAGGCGTTTGGAAGACGCTTTTACGAAGTCATGAATGCTTGCACGAGATTTCCTGTTTGCACGTAGGGTACGAGGATTTGTTCATTTGGGCGCTTTTTATATCCACTCGTCTTTTGGCGGCCTGTTGTACCTAGACTTGCTTCGCGGAGGACATTGAGGATTTCCGTCGACCAAAATTCTCTGTCTCCGATTACTTTCCGAGACGATCGTAGGCGCACGGAGCTCCCTCGACCATGGGTAGAGCATCAGTTTACGGTTCATAATGCTTAAGATCACAACCTTCCATCACACTCCTACTTCACATATCCACTTCTAGCTGTGACATGACTACCTGAACGTGGTGCTCCAGTGACAACTGTTGTACCCGAGATTCCCGCACATTCCCCTGCGACTCGCTCAATCACAGTCTCACACCGCAAAATCCAGGCTTACGGGCTGCATTTACCCCACGGACACGAATTATATCTATATTACGCGCACACATCACGAGTTCATCATCAAGTTCCGCGGCAGTGGTTCAAATTGATCACATCATTGGTCCGGCTCGGCACGGCAGTTTGGGCTTCCACCACGCACGTCCCGTAGATCTTGGATTTACAGCACGAAGATCGTAATCTGTTTTTTTCCCATCGGGCGTGCAGAAGTTTCGCTTCGCGTTTTAGACAACTAGCTTTCATGGCGGTTCGGTAGACGAGGTCGGCATATATCAATGTCCGAGTGTCCGGTTGATCTCGTGTCGGATCTAGGACGCTGTTAGTAAACAGACATTCTCGTGATGTGATGACTTGGCTGGGTGGCGTCTGCCTAGTTGAAGTTTCTTCCGCTTTTGGTATACTAATGCTTGGAGCACCGTGATTTCTGATCATGTATACCTGGAAAGCATTCAAATCGCTGCAAATATTGGACTAACAGGTTTGAGAATCTAGGCGTAGAGGTGTGACGACGCATTGTCGTGTTTGGGCAACAATGTGTGCGCTCTCCGCGGTTTCCGTGGTACCGAACGTTGATACCGTAGGTGCGGTGACACACAGGTAGCGACTGGTCATCTTTGCTCTTTGTTCGAGAAGCATGGGTTCTACGGTAGAAGGTCTGAGCAACAGTTTTGAAGCCACACACTTTCGAACCCACAAAGACACACTCGGTCTGTATGTGCTCGAAAGACTGAAGACGTTGTACTGATAATTGCTCACCCATCCCGTCGTCGCCTTGTCACTGTAGCAGCACCTGCTACGATATTGACTGCATAGCACAGGACTCTCGTCTCAGACTCAATCAGAGATGGACACTCGTGATTAGACTGCGCAGCAAGAATAGTCAAGCCAGCATAGAACGCCATCACCGAAGCCAGGGCAGATGTTTCGCTACGGCAATGGTGTTGTGGGGTCCCGAGTATACCTTGCCCACGTGTACGTGTCCATGTTTATACAGGTTCATCCCTTGCATTCAATCTCACACATGTCAGCACACTACATGAATGCCAGGCAATAGACATGAAGAAAACAACAGCCTCAACATCCCGGATAAATTAAGTGACCACTCCTGTGTTACCACAACCATATCCCGGTGCAACAAACCGCAAAGTCTGGTTCAAAAGCCTGGGCCGAGAGCCCGATTACTTGGCGTTTGGAAAACAATGCGTATGGCTGTTTGGTTCGTGATTTGGATGCTGAGCGGTGTGACTATCTGTGCGCTGCAGTGGTTTGTTACTAGATGATGCAGTGCTCACCGCGGACCCGTGCAATGGTGCAGCGGGTGTGAAGAGTAGCCAGACAGACAGCCGAAATACGCCGGATTAGCCAAGCCTAGAACAAGAAGAAGGAGCTTTGGTTGTGAAACATAGGTATGAGGTGTGGAGTGGCGAGCGATGTAACGAAGTAAGTTGGTGTAGTCAAACTACCTAGTATTGTGGCGCTTCTGGTGGAAGTCACCTTGACTAACGCATCTGGATATTGATAAGAGTCATGTTTGATCTATGGGGTAAGTCTACCATCTTGTTGATCATCATCGCGGTGCCAGATGCCGCTCTGTCGTGGTCGTCTACTTACTTGGCAATTCGATAGAACGGAAAAGCGAACCACCTTTCCAAAAGTCGTGAAAGTCTTAGCAGCATTCCCAAGACATTTCAAACAAAAGCGGTCCATGACGAAACAGGGTAACTTGCGCACTTTTTGACGCCTCCACGGAGTGACATGCATACTCAGCCACCACCGTAACGACCAAGCCTGCAACGACATGCCCACCATCATAAAGGAGCAATAAGCAAGCCTTAGCCGAAACAAGCGATACAGAAATCTCTCAGCCCGTCTTGACCTTCCTTCGCAGTTTTGGTACCCGCACTAATTGCGGCTGTGGCTCATCTACATAGCGGGAAGCCAAGCAATCCGCTCGTCTTGTCGCGGCACCTTCTGTGGTGGGCGCGGGGCCAGGGCTCTCATGGTGTGTAGATTAAATAGCGTCGGTGGGAAATTTATGTCCGATGGACTGTGTACGTGCGCAGGTGGGTAGTACCAAACTATTTGGCGTATACAAGAGGTTGGTATCTGATAAGTGCCGCTTGGGCAGCAGGTACATGATGTCGCTGTACATGGTTCCAAGTAGCGCGGCAAGCTTGGCAGCATTGCGCAATGTCGATCCTTATAGTGAGAACAGATTTACAGTCTAGATCGGATTCACCTTTGGGCTCGACCTACATCATGTGACTAAAAAACATCTGGGTGCCACATGTGGAGTGTGATACCTCAACCACTGCTTGGCAATGCGAACTTTGTGGGCTCAATAAACGTCCCGACCAAGATTTCAATTTGTCCGTGCAGGTGCTACAGCCGGCTGCGTAAGCAGACGGTAACAACAATACAGTGGCATGCATTAGAAACAAAGACAAATTGATAATGGAAGCCCGCCACTGGAAGACATCGAGGTGATTGTAGAATGGAAACAGATTCATGATCGGTGACAGAACGCTAGACGTGCCCAGAACTCCTACCATGCAAGTGCAAGTACGACCTACCCCCACTGACGCGTGGATATCTGAAACCGCTGATAAGGGACATCGCCAGACTCCGCGCAACCACTAAACAATGACCACAAGACGCCTGTCGCTCAACATAGCTTCAGAACATTCCGACATGTTATTGCGCCACCTTCGACATACTTGGCGTTTGCACGCCAGGTTGTGCAGTGTGACCTGCGATCTCCAAGACGCTCGTTGAGCTCTCGCTACTACCTTGCACAGTCATGCCCAGCGCTCGTCGTGCGTACTCTTTTTGGCCGTTCGCCACATGGTCGACCTGGGAGTTTACGGTACCATTACCATTGGCCGAGCCGTGTTCCGCGATGGCAGCCGGAGGCTGTAACCATTGTACACTAGTACATCGATTCACAAGTCGTACGGTGGTCTCGTCAACAGGTGCGAAATGGTTACCGCTTGATACAAGGAGGTGGAGGAGCCGCAGTAGTTCTTCACGCTTGTAATGTGGTGGCTTGCTGATCTGGCTGTACATGAGTATCGGATGTAGGACCCGCAGGTATGTATGTCGTAATGCATTTGCAGCAGCCGAGTCGTGTGGCAGATCTATAAGGTTCCGAAGGATGACGTCGACCAGGACGTGAAGATCGTTGGTGTAGAAGTATTCGGCCGTGGAAGGATTGCCGAAGAGTAGGTAAAGCACTTTGAGGATTAGAAGCTGGAGGGAGGTCTCCGACTCGCGGTTCAGAAGAAGAATCAAGTTGCATCCGAAAGTCTTGTAGGTCATTCCATGGGTCGAGATGGCTTTAATGACCCGATTTGTTATTCCAGGTCGTCCATCGCTATGACGGCTAGTCGACGCTACAAGGTACTGTTCGTTCAAAACCAACTGCTTTGGAGTCAGCTTGACAGTTGTTCACAGGTGCGAGCAGACTGACCAGAACACGTATTACGGGATAGTGATATGGATCATCAGCATCGTCGGAAGCACCTTCTATTATCTCCAGCAGGTAGATGATGAAGGCGTCGTTCACCGCAGCTACACAGCAAGCATTAGCAGTGGTTCCAAGAAGAATGGGCAATGGTGGCGTTTTCATACAAAAGTCGTCCCACGTCAGTCGCTGAACCCGAGAAGATTCGTAGAGCAGTTGTAGGAGTAGTTGATGCAGAGTAGTCTCCTCCTGCACACTTGGCGTCTGCACCAACTCAACAAGTCTGGCAAAGGTGCCCTCCGAGTGCATCATCTCAAAAATGTCATCGTCTTTGCTGTTGCGACCATCGTATAGGAGGAAGGCGGCCACTATGTGAAGAGTAGGGTTATCATCTTCCTATCGCGTTGGTCAGCCTCAACCTCAGCCTCAGCTCCAGCCAGCATCCATGCGGTCCAGACATGGGCCAACGTACCTGCAAGAGGCAATATATTATCTGCCGCCGTACATATGTCTTGTTGGAAGCGAAGAGTTCGCCCTCGAGCATACGAAAGATGCATTTCGCAACGCTAAAGTCGGTTTGGAGGTATTCGGCTGTTGGTGGTCAACGTCGGTCACGGCAAGGGTCGAAGATGCGTACATCTATAATTTGTGGTGACATTAAGAAAGGATCGCAGCGAGTTGTCGATGGTGTCGTGCTGGTGACAGCGCGTCGAGACTATATCGTCGAGTTCTGTGTAGCGTGTTAGTCGAGGCTGTTGGTGGGGGTTGCCAGACGCTCTCACCATCCCAGAACTGTTGCTCATTCTCGAGGTCATACGACACCTCAAATGCCATGTCGTAGTCGCGGGCCTCTGACAACAATCATCCTCTCCAGCGATCAAGGCTGCCGAGGGCGGTGCAGAGAGGCGCAAACTGTTCGTTGTCGGAGCGTTGATGCGAACAACTGACCATCAAGACGCCGGAGATCCGCCGGCGTTAGCTAGTGCGTCACCGATACTGCTTGGGGTATAGGGTAGTCTATTGTTACCACGCCTTTAGCACTTGCACTCCAACATGCAAATGTCCTCACGTACCTCTCAGTCTAGGGTCGTCGGCAGCATCTTGTTCTTCTCTGTCTGATATCTGAAAATGAGCGTGTGCCCTAGAGACCCACCAACAACCACGGAAACGCAGTGACACGTCAGACACTCCGAACAGCTCTCCAATGCCATCACGATCATCCTCTCCACCAAAGCACGGCTTTGATGATAAGCGCGAGAGTCTAAGTGGCCATCTATGAGTACTTTTGGAGCGCACCAACGCGTTCATATACGGCTTAGACGCCTCGGCTTCCTGATAGCGACGGCATGTCAATTTCACGCCCTTCATGCCCCTTACCTCTTTGCATGTCACCACGCCCTTCCACAGTCTTCAATAGCTTTGTCAAAGATGCTTCTTTGGGAAAGATCCGTCAATCGGAAATAAGCATTAGAAATCATATCCATGGACATGGCCCAATGTTTCCATACACACGTATCAACCCAACTAGCTTCCAGCGCCTCCAATGCAATGCTGCGGTGGCTCAAGCCCACCACTTGACACCTAATGATACAGTGTGTGATCCACCTCGGTACACACCCGTCTTGTCCAAATTTACAGATCTCTGTCGTATATACATCCTTCGTAGCATGTCTCTTGTCGTTCGTATTTATTCTTCGCCAACTACCTCCTGCTCCCGACAAACAACACAGCCCCGGCCTACTGCTTTCTTGATAACATGTGCATGCGCTACCTTAGCGCCCACACTTCTTGTCCATCTTCCGCCACTCTCTTGAGCATCAGCGGCGAGTTGCTGTTGTAGGCCAGCTGCGACACTCGCGCTAGCACTCGTCTTGGGAAGTAGACAAGTGAGATGGAAGACGTGGCCACATGCAAACCCCACAAGCGTGTCACGAGACAGAGGCATAGGCCCACCTTCGACGGTGGCGGCCTCTTCTTCGGCCGTGGGGAGCGTAAAGGGACGATGGCACCCTACACAGTGGCCAGGTGGTGCTTCGCCTTCAGGTGCTTCGGCAGGAGCGGGGTCGAGGTTCGGGGCCGTGGTAGTTGAGGATACGGCTGTAGTTCTCTTATCAGCTTTAGCTGTTGCTTTTGCTGCGGTTGCCGGATCAATGCCTTTGGGCTCAATGTCGATTTGCCCTTTTGCGTGGCGATGCTTCTCGTGACCTTTGCCGTCACATGGTATGACTTCAAACTTGACACCCCGTTTTTGGCCGGCACGTAGCGTGTCCATGCCAGCTGCTACTTCGCCCCGAAGAACTCTCGCAACGCCTTCTGAGATGGAGTGTTGTATCTCATATTCGCGCACCATGCGGCCTATGCCGTCCCTTAGCCCTTCAATTTCGAGGCCTTCGGGGATGCGGCGGACGAGTTTGATAGGATCTATTGCTGTGCCGACTTCCTCGAGTAGACCGCGAATAAAGTGAGGTTTGTCCATGGAATACTCCAAGAGGTCATTCCAGAGATCAGGATCATCTTGCTCTTTGGCGAAGGAAATGGCGAAGCTGACGTCCGAGAGATTCTTAATAATCAGGTACAAAGCGCGCTTGGTTTGGCCAGTCTTGGAGAGGATGTGTCTGTAGTAGGTCAGCAAATCAAGTAAAACTGGTGCACTGGAAACAGTCTCGACTTACACAAGCTCTGGAATGTACTCTCTCCTCTCACACTCGGCGGTGGCTTTGCTCAGATCATAATTTTGAGATTTGCGCAAGTACTCCATCAACAGCGGTCGATCGTACTCAGCAAACAGCTCCACCATGAGATCCGCAAACTCTTCTGCAACAATCTTGCCGTCAGCCGCCAGGCGGTCCTCAGCGACCCGCTCTTTAGCCGTCTTCGCTGTTCGTTCATGCATTTCTGGCTTCCAGAGCTTCCGTAGATAAAAGTGCAGGAATGGTCTGAACGCTGGGCCTTTCGCCTGTAACTGGCTTTCAACATCACTCGCAGGGATGGTACCACGGCAGCCTTCCTCTACGAGAACATTGATGGCTTCTGCCGAGGCTTCTTCCAACTCTTCTAGCTTCGCTGAAGCTGACTTCATCTGCTCCTTCGAAACACCCATCATGATGAAGCCAGGAATATCGTCTCGTACAGCTTCTACCAAATGGAAATCCCGTATGAGAGTCATGGCTGCTTCCGCGTTTTGCAACCGAATGTAACAGCGTAGCGCTTCTCTTTGCCTGCCACTGGCAAGGAACAGTTTTGCAAGGCCATCCTGCAGTATCCGCCAGTCTCGGCCTTGTACACCACCCTCGATAGATTCCTCAGTGACATCGCCAGCAGAGAGCTTGCTTTTGATAGCCTCAACGACACTGTTGATATCGAATAAGTCTGGATCCCAATCCTCAAGCAGGTGCTTGAAGCGTATGCGATCATGTATGATGTAGTGACCAAGGATCACCTCGTATACCATGGAAGGCAGTGGCGGTTGTATGGGCTTCTTGGGAACATAGGGAGAGATCTCGTTGAAGTGGTTGGTCTGTGCAAACTTCCACACCCAATGTTCCCACCTTGTGGAAGTGCCGAGTACGCGACCAGCGACCTTGCCTGCTTGCTTCCAGTCGCCAGAACTAACAAGCTGTTGCACCCATAGATCTCCGATGCGACGCTTCTCTTTCTCTACTGCCGAGTTCTGATTCGCTCTCGTGGCAGATAAGGTTGTCTGGGATGCGCTGTCGTCTGCGAAGAATTCGTGCAAGCTTCCCTGTTGCTTTGTAGGCGTACTGGGGTCTGAGCTTTCTGAAGCTGATTGGGAGACAGACGCGATGATCTCAGGATGGTCTTCCAAAAGCTCCCATGCGTCCTTGTAGTTTTCGTGCTCGAGTTCCCACTGGAAGTGATCTGAGAGTTCTCGCTTGATGGCTAGTACACAGTCATATGGACTCTGTATGAAGACCTTCAGCCCTGCTGTTGCAGCGTTCGGATGTACCGGTTGTTGACGCTTGCCTGATATCGAACCAGCAGCATTTCCGGCGCTTGCTGACGACATGGACGGTGCCCTCGACGGCGGCTTATCAGAACCAATTTGGAGGTTCATCACACTTGCTCCAGAGCTGAATATGCGTGCGGTGGCAGCACCCACGTCCCATATTCCTCCCCCGATGGCTTCCAGTGCGCTTCTCTGTGCCGGAGTCATTATCTTTGGATGTGGCACGTACAGAGTTCCCAGATGGTAGTCGGCAGCCGA
Source organism: Alternaria dauci (assembly GCF_042100115.1). Taxonomy (NCBI): domain Eukaryota; kingdom Fungi; phylum Ascomycota; class Dothideomycetes; order Pleosporales; family Pleosporaceae; genus Alternaria; species Alternaria dauci. The sequence continues at coordinate 1,827,792 of NC_091272.1, forward strand.
GAGGCTCTCAAATCGGCTGACGGTCAAAGAATCTACTTCGACTTCATCCGAGGTTGCAGCATCGATGAGTTTGAGCTCTGGAGAAAGACCATTTGTGCGACGGTGCCTTCCTCCCCTAGGAGTCGTGTCAGGCCCCGAGACTGGATTGTCATCATCGTCGCGTGTTCGGTATGCAAGAACAAGAAGCAAAGAAGGGGTATAGAGCGAAATGCCAGAAACAATACAGTCGTCGAAACGAAGGAAACGAAACACCTCGGCGCTTCCGACCGATCTCTCACCAACATCGCGGCCAACGCCAGCCCCGCCAGGCTGAACGTTGACGATCCATGCGGCATCGCCCCATCCTATAATGAGCTTTTCGAACTTGTTCTCCTTCTTGGGGTCCTTGGGTGCCTGGGACGAGCGGTTGTGTGGTAATGTGCCTTCGGTTTTATCCGCAAGGTGGTGGCCATTCATGCTCATTATAGCATCATCGTCCGACTCGAGCGACCGGTCGTCAACCCACTCGATCCGTGCTTTCCATACGCCGGCCATCTCTTGCCATATCCGACGGTTTGGCTTTTCGATAAAGCCAATTCTTTTCCAAGCGTTGTCGGAGTCGGCACTGTCGAGGTGGAGATCGGTGCGCATGATACGGATGCCATGTTCATTGGACCAAGCTACAAACTTGCCGGAGAGGGACCATTTGATGGCAGTTATGGTGCCTTCTCCAGAATGCAGGATAGTGTCCTTCCCACTGTGTCCGCCAAGACCTATCGCACCAAGCCATCCTTGAGCTGTCTGTGATGCGGAGCTGGTATTGGCGTTGGAACGTACACCGGTTGGTCCTCCTACAGTGTGGATGAGCTCGCCAGCTAATCCACCGGATATGTATGAGCGGTCGTTCTTGTAGTCCGGCGAAAGCGCAACGGCCTGCACAGGGCGACCGAAGTTTCGGAGTGTGACGTCTTTGGGATCGACCAGGGAGGATACACACACGTGCCCGTCAATGGAAGAAGAGGCTATGTATATCTGATTCGACGGCGTCGACGGCACCTGGGCTTGGCGCGGTGTGCGAGGAGACCCTGCGTTGCCCGCAGGCGAGTCTGTTCGTCTGGAAGATGCGTTTGTCTGGTCTGCTGACCTGAGATCCGAGGCTGTGGGCACAAAGGGCTGCGAGGCCAACAGCGGCGATACCGATAGGGCAGTCACCGAGGCCGCGGGATGGGCGTTGTAGGTGCGAAGGATTTGGAAAGAAGGGATGCTGAAGGCATGGATGTTGCCATTGTGGGTGCCTACAATCTACGTGCAGTGTCAGCATCCAGTCGACAGCTGGCAGTGCTCATGCGCATCCAGCAGGGAGCTATGACCGTACCATCTTGTCCCCAGCGACGACAAAGGTAGCGGTCGCGTCACCATTGCGATACACGGGTCCCAGGTCTCTTGTCAGACGACTGTACTTGAGCTTGGGCTCTTCGTCGACGTCGTCGTCGTCGTCATCCGAGTCGTGGTCGACGCTCTCTTTCCCTTCGCTCGCTACCTTGTCGACAAGTTTGGCGTCGCGTACAGGCGTGTGCGGCTCGTCTGGGGTGTTTTCCGCAGCCATGCTGGCGGCATGAGCTGCGGCGGGCGTGGTAGAGGCCTGGGATAGCTCCGGCGCGTGGAGACGTGTAAGTGTTGTCGGTGTCGATGCCCTGTCGATCTAGGCCTATGATGCTGGCCAAGCCATTCCCGCGGACTTGCAAGGGTCTAGCTCTCCGCAAATGCTCCACCACTCTCAAGATTGATCGCCTCCGCTGCTTGCTTGCTGTTGGAAACCATGTCCGAGGTGAATTCGCGCTGGCCATGACGGCTTACCGACACTACGCCTTCAACGCCTTGACACGGTGTCCTGCTACGCGCCTTCCACTAAACACCCTACACACGCCTCCCTTGTTGCGCACCCCCGCAAACCGACTATTCTTGACGACTAGCAAATATGCGAAAAAGGTCGACTTGATCCAGAAGCACGAGGATATAGTCCCGAAAGATGAGGCCGCCGGGGGGACGCAGCACAATACGAACCGCAAGGGCCCCCGGAAGAATGCTGGCAAGACGTCGTTGCGGAGTATTGCGGTTGAGGCACAGAGGTCGCGGGCTTTTGTCAAGTCACGGGGAAGAACACGCTTCATAGATCCCGACGCCGAGACCAAGACGGTGACCGCGTACTGTGCGGCCGAAACCTATGACATTACCACTGCTGCTCGGCTTGTCAAAGCCCAAGGCTATGAGCTCGATCCCTTCCAGACCGGCCTATACCCGCAGGTCATACACGTCCAGACTTCCGAACGACCGTCAGAGGTCAAGGATTTCCAGCAAGGCGATATATTCATCTTCCCCTCTGGCACGGTGGTGACATGGAATGTCAGGGAACGAGAAGCGCTGAAGCTGGTCAACCAGGTGCTGCCAGCAGCAGCTGAAGGCTCGCATCTAGACATGCTCGAAACCGAAGACCTGGACTACCTCGAAGACCCCAGCAAAGAAACCAGCGAGGTAGTCGGCGACACCATCGTCCTCGGCACAAAAGCAGAGCCTGTATCCGACAACCCACCGTCATCGCAGCCCGATGAGTCTGCCAACCCCACTGACCAACGTCAAGAAGTAGACACTGTCTTGGCAAAAATAGCCTTCTCTTCTGGTCTCGCCCGTAGCACCAAGCTCGCCGTTCTGGAAACTCTACTATCAGACTACCAAAACTCGACCCGCGATATCCCCGCCATGCTCGCCTCCTCCAAAACCATTTCCCCTCGGCGCAGTGCCCCTTTTACACGCTCCTTCATCCTACGTAAAACCGGCGAACTGCTGTCTCTCCGTGCCCAGCTAAACCTATACTCGGAGCTCACCGACAGCATGCCCGATATCTTCTGGGATTCGCGACACGAGCTGGGGTTGGGCGAGTACTATGACCAAGTTGGACGTGCGCTCGACGTTGGGGTACGAATCAAAGTGCTCAACGAGAAGATTGGGTTTGCGCAAGAAATTGCTAGTGTGTTGAGAGAGCAGTTGAGTGAGAAACATGGGCTGAGACTTGAGTGGGCGATTATTGCCCTCATTGCGGTGGAAGTAGTGCTTGAGTTCTATCGGCATTGGGATGAGCGCAGGGGCAAGGACGACCCGGAGAGCACCGAGGCGTTACTGAGGAGTCATCTGGAGAGGTTAGCGGAGACGAAGCTTTGAACTCAACAACGAGAGCATTACGATGGCATTTTAGCGCAATGATACCCCACTCTAAATTTACGAGCACCTTGAACACACCAGAGGCAAAAGGCACAAAGGAAATAATCTCAATTCTACAGACAATGTCCGCCCAGCATAGGGGCACAGGTATTTACAAAATTTTCCATAATCCTAGCCATGCTAGTACCCGTCTACTGGTCGTCGAGGACGTGCAGATACTTCTTCTCTTCCCTCTTCTCCTTCTCGCTCATGGGTGGTAGATCATAGTAACTCGAGCTTCGGTAGCCCTTGAGGTACTCAAAAGTCAAGCTCTTCAACTCAACAGGTTCAATGTCCAGGTCCTTGAAAGTCTTTGCATCCTTGTCAATAATCTGGTCAATAAACTCCCGCTCGACCTCATCAGCCGAGTGGATGGGCCACCATAGAAGCTTGTTGGCATAGTGTGCGATGGGCTTCAGGAGACGCTTGGGAATGTTGACATGGCGACGCGGCTTCATGGCCTCCTTCTCAACGAGCTCGTTGATCTCAGCCATGGAGTACTCTGTCGGGCCGTAGAGTTCGTAAGTCTCAGCGGCAGTGGTGTCGTCGTGGAGCATCTTCTCAAGGGCCATGCCGACATCAATGACATGGACGGGACGGATGCGCTCCTGCAAGTTGTTCGAGGTGATGATGTTCGAGGGGGAAGCGAGACGGTGGAGAAGACGGTCCTCGTAACCAAACATGGGCGCAGGGCGAACGATGGTGGTCTCTGGGTAGATGGAGCGTGCTACTTGCTCACCCTGAGCCTTGGTGCGGTAGAACTCGGATGGCGAGTCCAAGCGTGCGCTGTGAGATGAGACCTGGACAAATCTGTCAATGTCGTACTTGGCGACGGCCTCCACGATGCGCTCTGTGCCGTGGACGTGTACATCCTCCAGGTCAAAGTTCTTGGTGGGGTAGTCGCGACCAATGAGGTTGTAGACAATGTCAGAATGGCGCACGCTCTCCTCAATAGACGCAGTGTTTCGGAGGTCCATCTCGATGAAGATGACTCTGCCCAAGTCTCCGGCGACCTTCAAGTGACGCTTGGCCATCTCCTCGCGGAAGGGGACTACCACTGTACATCCTGAACGGGCTGTTTGTGCTGTTAGCGCAGTGCACCTCGGCTTTCTCACGACGTGCACACACCCAATCGGTTCACAATGTATCGTCCTAGGAATCCAGTGGCTCCGAAAACAGTCGCGGTATATCCTGCATGTGTGTGAGCGTTGGTCTAGCAGGCGGATGCGGGTCGCAGCGCACCTCCGAGCGAGGATCGTCCACCGGAGACAGTCAGAATCGGCTTTCCAGTCCTATGCCGTTGTCAGCACTCGTTCTGGCGTCGTAGGGTGCAGTCGGGCGGACCTGGTTATCCTGACGTCCGAGTTGAGTTGTTGTCGACAGGCCGAGGTGGACAGGTTGGCGACACGCTTCAAGGGCATTTGCGCCGACAGCGCCACTGGCGACCGAGCGCAGCGGAGTGGCAGCATAGTTGCGGCGTTCAATGGCTGCTGGTATGTCGAAGGGAGCTGCTTGCGAGGCGGCTGCCATGTCCAGACATCCGTGGTTGATGGTCTTGGCGCTATGCGCTAATCGTAGCTTCCGCCGCAACGCCATGACAGCAACAGCGAGTCCCGCCTTCCAACACAACAGCCCAGCTCCTGCCATTCCCTCCTCTCCCACCCAACCCGACACCCGTATTCTCTCACCCCATCGAAACCCACTACGCGGCAATCATGGCCATGGACACAGACACGATCCCGAACCTGCTGGGCGACGCGCGGGACGAGGCACCCGAGGAACTCCAGGAATACTTCATCGCCTTTGAGGACTTCTGGGAGAGAAAGCTGTGGCACGAGCTTACCGACAAGCTCATTGAATTCTTCGACCACCCAGAGAGCGCCAAACAGCGGATACCCTTCTTCGAGACCTTCATCAAGAGCTTTGCAAACAAGATCAACCAGCTGAAGCTCGTCACCTTGGGACTCAACGCAGCTTCACAATACAAGGGTAGCCTGGCCCTTTCCTGCTAGACTGGAACAAGAGCTGACCCTCGACAGATGACAAGGAGCGCCTCACCTTTGTCAACGACCTCGCAAAGAGCGTCAACAAGCCCGCTTCACAAGACGCCTACGTATACGCCACAGTCGCTGCCGCCAGCATACAGCTACGGTTAAAGGACGAGGAGGGAGCCAAGAAGAAGCTAGAGGAGTGCGAGCAGATACTGGATACCTTCGACTCGGTCGAGACCGTCGTGCATGCGTCCTTTTACCGGGCAAGCGCAGAGTACTACAAATCTAAGCACGAATTCGCGGCATACTACAAGAACGCCCTGCTGTTCCTCGCCTGCGTCGACCTCAACGACCTAGAACTCCGCGAACGCCAGTCGCGCGCCTACGACCTGAGCATCGCCGCGCTCGTCTCAGACTCCATCTACAACTTTGGAGAGTTGCTGCTCCACCCCATCCTCGACTCGCTGGTCAACACCCCACATGCATGGCTGCGCGATCTCCTCTTCGCCTTCAACCGCGGCGACCTGATGGCCTACGACGTGCTTTCCAACAACATCACAAAGGTCCCTCTTCTCAAGGAGCACCAGACCTTCCTCTACCAGAAGATCTCGCTCTCCGCCCTCACAGAGACCGTCTTCCGCCGCCCACCCCACGACCGCGCCATGACCTTCTCTGAGATCTCGCAGGAGACCAAGGTACAACCCAACGAGATTGAGCACCTGATCATGAAGGCGCTGAGCTTGGGACTGCTCAAGGGTCAAATCGACCAGGTGGCCGAGATTGCGCGTATCAACTGGGTGCAGCCCAAAGTTCTGGACATGAAGCAGATTGAGGGCATGAGGACAAGGTTGAAGGAGTGGGATGCCAGTGTCAACCAGCTGGGTAACTGGATCGAGGGTGTAGGCAAGGACGTCTGGGCTGCTTGAACCGGTACCGTCTTGCATTAGGTCACTAGTATACGCCTTTTGGAAGACGTCGTCTCCACTCTCAGCACGTGGCATGCATCAGCTATAAGCAAGACGCTCGATTTCATGTAATCATAGGTAGTGGCCATAAACGGTCAACGAATGAAAAGACTGACGACTTCATTGCACTCCATGACTGTATACTATGTACTGTATAGTCCACTTCTATTCCCAGAACCCAGTCGAGACTACCATAGCTCCCGCAAGCCATGCAGGGAACCAAACCAACCAGACAACAACCTGCGTCCACATACCCCACACATGCCACCCAATCGCGCTCTGTATGAGCACATCCATCAGGTCGGCTCCCAGCAGCTTCGTCGCAGTCTGCACAACCATGACAGGGTTCAACGTGGCCAGCACCAGCAACTGCACTCCAGTAACCCCACGCTTGTTACTCTTGCGTACAAAACTCAACGGCACGCACAGCACGCCAACCAAGACGCTCAAACTAAAGTTCAGCGTCGCCAAGGCCGCAAGGAACATACCCAGCAGTAGCAAGGAGAAACACTGGAACAGACAAAGGGCTTGCGGTGTCAGCACGTCGGGGGCAGACCACCAGAAGAGAAAGGTTATGATGAGTGGGGCGAGCGTGGTTAGATTGCTGGTTGTGAGGAACAAGTTGGCGAGGTGGTCGGCGTCCCAGTTGTTGAACAGGTATAGGGGGACCAGGCCAGAGGCGTGGACGGCGAGGACGAGAACGAGGGGAAGGAGGAGATGGCGTTCTGTTATTTTCGTGCTGGCTTTGGGGACAACAGCCAAGGAGCCGTCTTGTTCGACGAGCTCGGTCGCTGGTTCTTCAGGTGCGGATTCCTTTTTACTTTCTGTTTGCTTTGTCTCGGAGTCGGTGTCCTTCTTCTTGAGCTCGTCTTTGGTAGTCTCGTTTTCGGCCTTTTTGATGTCGGCGGGAGAGGACTTCTCGGTCGGTGCCTTTTTAGGGTTTGTGGCAGCGGGATTGCTGACGGGCTCTGTGGCACGTCCGCTCTTCACCCATAACGCCATTGCCGCGATGCTGAAGTTGATGGCGATTAGCATGGCCGAGGGGAGATATGTGCCAATGCTGACGAAACGTTTATCCTGTAGCAAAAGGTAGAAGAAGAAACTCTGATGCAGGTGCTCGAGGAGGTTGTTCAAGCTTCGGAAGAGCGATTCGACGGTTTTTCCAAGCGACATCTCGTCATGCCAGCCGTCCCCAACCGTCACCAAGGTAACGGCGTCGACGTGGTATGGAATAAAGGACGAATGGGGTCCAGTTGCGTGACCAAGGCCCTGCGAGAGCATACCTCGAAGCATGGTCTGAAGCCGCTCCTTGTATGAGTCCTTGTGGTCCCACATGCGCTGGATCACACAGCCAATGCCCATCTGACCGGACGCGATCTGCACTGCGGTGTTGAAAAGATCCAGGTTGGGAAGTTGGCCGTTTATGCCATCGTACACGACGTGCAGTTTGTCGTACCGATGACCCCAAGGACCAGCGGGATAGTCTACTGCGACAGCGCCTTGCAGTGCCCCGCTCTTGATCTTCAAGCTCTCAACGTAACGTGTATCGTGCGCCTCGTGGTAGGCATCGACCCAGGCTTGCGACCCAATGGTGCTATCACCGGGAATAAGTAGGATGATGTCCTTGCTCCAAAGACTCCAGCGCTTGAAGTAGCGCGCCAATGTGAGAACCAATGCGACGCCAGAGTTGTTGACCTCGTCTGCCATGTTCTTCCATGCCCCAATCAAGACAATGGCTTCGGTGGCGTCTGCGCGGGGACCCTGGAGGATAGCATAGACGTTTTCGTTTGCGATTGTCCGGTTCGAGACGGTGTAGTTGTAGTGCTGGGTTGCGACTTTGAGGTTCTGTTCACGGAAGATGGCTTCGAGTCGCTGCGAGCGCCTGTTGCACGATGAGCTTCAGGCTTTCAAGTTCCAGTATGCATACGCACTCTGCGACAGGCTTATCTATCAGTCCGTGGACCTCATGGCGATAGGCTCGGAAGACATTGTGCTCGCTGCCGGTAAAGTAGGTATGTACTTGTCCAGGGAGAAGCGCATTCTCAGAGACATAGGTCCTCCGCGAGTAGTCGTTCAACGGAAGGACCAGTAGCCATCCTATGCCGATGATTATGCAGAGCGCGGAAAGATAGGGCGGAAGCTTGAGTAGGCGTTTATCTTGCCGGAGCGCCAGTATCGAGGCTTCACATGTTAGCTGTCGGCCACTGTTGCGCGCACCCAGAGCCAGAACTTACACAGAAGGGCCATGTTGACGTCTCAGTCGGCCGTCATGCAGGAGAAGAGAGAGAGAGAGCAGAAAAACGGATCGTGTCCTTGCCCTCTGCCCAGCATCCCACACAATCCGTCTGGGAAGGTGCTAAGTCGACTCAAGCGGGAGGATCGTCACTAGCGCGCCGTCGACCCTGGACCCTAGTCCCATTGTAATCTTCCAGTCTGTTCATCTTAGCACAACACAACGCGCCTGCACAACAACCACCCCAAACGCCTGGCGTGCTCGCGACAACGATGCCTATAACTTCGATGCCCCAGATCAGCCCTGCGCGGATACGGTCGTATATCCTGCGCCTGCCATTCTGCACAAAAGTCCTAGTGGCGGCCATTGTAGGACTATGGGCTGCGACGATTCCGTTTCCGTGGATTAGGGACTTTGGGGCTCTGGAGCCGGCCAAGATGGATCTGACGCAGAGTATGTTTGTTTTGTTATACCGGGGTCAGGGTTGGCGACAATGCTCGACCTGTGGCCGTGTGTTGCGGCGCAGGCGTATCATGGGCGCGGCCGGGCGCGGAAGTCACGGAGCTGGGAAGAAGAGAGGAAGAAGACAGAGAGCTAATAGTATATACCTGTAGTGCACCGACTCAACTTGTTTCCCGTCCTACATTGGAATTTCATCCATATGATCTTCAACCTCTTCGCCGTAACACCACTTATCGAGCGCTTCGAGTCCGAATACGGGACACTAGTCACGTTGGCGCTCTTCACCGGGCGTAAGATATAGTCGCAGTGACATGCACGGATATCAGGCTGACCATGTGGCAGCTTTCGGGACCATACCGGGAGGCGTATATACTCTGTTGGAGAAGTTCGTGCTGAGGAGCAATACCTCGGTCATGGGTGCGAGGTATGCCACTTCCAGGTAGCCCGTGCATGGCGATTTGCTAACAGAAGAAGCATATGGGTGTTCCTCCTTCTATCAGCCGAAGTGATGAAGACACAAAAAGCGAACCCGTACTTTAGGTACAGTCACACTATTCTCCTCCCAGACCCAACTGTTACTAACCGTACCCAGTGTCGGACCCTACAAGATTCCTACCTGGACCACGCCCCTCATTCTCATCGTTCTGACCAGCATCCTCGTCCCGCACGTCAGTCTTGTGGGCCACCTGTGCGGCGCAGGCCTCGGCTACCTCTGGGCTTCCGGATGCATCAAGTTCCTCGTACCACACGAGAAGATTCTGAGATGGGTCGAGACGAAGCTGAACCTGCTTGGAAGGTTGCCGCACTACGTCAGTGTTGACCAGAAGACATACGGCCGATATGGTGTACTTCCGACAACGAGCGTGCCACTGAGCAGTAGGACTCCTGACGGCGGACAACGACTCGGGCCATAGTCGAGTCAACGAGGAATTTGGGCTGTCAATTTGCTACCGGCGTTTCTGCATTGCTCGGAGTCTACGTCACGAGGCGTTGAGGTGTGTTGTAGTGCTTGTGATATGGACAATTGGTTATTCTGTACAGACATGTACGCGACGCGATACGGCATAATTCTAATGTTCTCAAGGCAGATCCATTTATTCTCGACCATGGTTCGCCATCTGCAACCAGTGACACTAACTCTGCAACCCCTGGTGCCCCTCACCCAAAGAACTCTTTCTTCGCCCCACCAGCTGCACCAACGAGATTTTTCAAAACCCAAATGTCGCTTTTTGTTTTAAACAACCGTGAATACATTTCATCTTTCTCAAAAATCCTCCATCAATGCAGTCTCACCGCGATTGGTGTAGTGAATCCCTCGGGGCGGAGGTCCCTTGGTGTAGTACGGTCTCCTTGGTGTAGTTGGTTATCACGTGGGTCTCATATCGTCATGTATGACTGCTCTCAGCAGCAGATATCCCAAGGCCGCCAGTTCGAGTCTGGCAGGGGACAATTTTTTGCGCATGGAAGGTCATGTTGGGGTGAGGCTTGCGTTCTGCAGTGCTGCACACAAGTGGCTGGACATTAGAGTTTTTGAAAATAGTAATATTGAGGTTGTTGAGAACGTAATAGTCTCTCGTGCATCAGTTTGTGAGCCTAATTTTTGATAAAGAACTGCGACCCCGATATGCGTGGTGGTGGTTCCTGCATCGCGTCTGCGCAGATGCTACATGTTTTTGTCAATGGGTGGTGACGTCTGTCGCATCTAGCAAACTTCACCGCAGCGTTACGCTACCAAAAACGGCAATTTCAACAAAGCGTAGATTGCAGCACTATCAGAGGGGCACAACGATGAGGGGCAAGTGTGCGAGGGGCACCGCGGGGTGCTCGTGGAGGGGCAAACCTGAGTTATGTTGAGGGAGGGGCACGCAAGACGTCTCGTGGAGTTGCTCATGGCTGAGCTAGAGCAACGATATCAGATGAGAGGGACATGCGCTGGTGGGCTTTTTGCGGTCAAGTGATTGCATCTGCTCCCTTATAAAGTGAATCTGATACATCTACTAAAGGAAGCATTTTTTGACCAGTACCTCAAGTAAAGTGAAGGTCAGCAAATCTCGATCTTTTGGATAGGAGCATTGTTCGCTCCAGTCAACGCAGTGACTTCATAGATGAGTTCAAACAGCTCAGATTGCTACCTAAGTTCCACAAACATCAATACACATATACGCCCCCAGCTGATCTGGGGGTGTTTGAACCGCTTCCCATCGGACTTGAGCCTAGACCCAACCCACCTCTTCGTCTGTCAGACCCAAGGATGTTTTCGAGCTCCTCCGCTTGCTTGATCACATTATGGAAGTAACCGCCCTCGATGCTCCTCTCATCCATGGTATTGTCGTCCTGTAGCACACTGAGGCAGAAGAACACCATGTTTCCCAAGAAGATGTTGCTCTTCATCTCAACTTGCGATGCGACCTCATGGGCACTGACTTCTTCGCCGTCGTTAATGTACAACTTCGTCGTGTATGTCGCAGTGTCGAAGTCGATGTAGTAGAGCGGCGCTTTGAGCGCAATCTCGGCGAGGACGAGCCCGATACGGAAGATTTGGATATGTTTGGACAGGTCGCGACTGTCTCTCCTCTCACGATTGGCTTTGTAGCATCGCTCTAGAATGCGTGTCGTCGACGACTGGCCAGGCGCTGCGGTTAGCATGCTCACCCACTTTCCATCCTTGGTCCTGCGCCAGCGAATGTTCGAACAGTCGAGGAAAGACAGCCACTGACTTCCTATCAATCGAAAACAGCCTTGCGCGACGCCAGTCGCTATCGCGTTTTGATCTTGCGAGTATAGCTTCTGTGAGCCAAGATAGACGTTCTGGTCGCTAATCGTACTCGATAGAGGCTCCTTGTATTCCAAGTCAGAGAGGAGACTCGTCGGCGGGTTCTTGACAATGAACCCTGCCGATGTCGACAAAGTTGGCACCATGTAGCAACTATCCTGCACATCTTTCGCGAGAGTTGACACGGCAGTAGCGAGGTCATTTGCGACCATGCATGGATCGTGGACGGCTTTGATGGTAACAGGCTGGGCAAGGACTTCGTGATTTGTACCATCCA